>NW_011495064.1:6132957-6135314 GCF_000754665.1 Bison bison bison
CACCATGGTCCTTCTGTCTTCCAGCATCCAGTAAATCAGGGGTCCCCAACCTCCAGGGTCTGATGCCTGATGATCTGAGGTGGAACTGATGTAATAATAACAGAAATGAAGTGCACAAGAAATGAAATGCCCTTGACTCATGCCAAAACCATCACCTTCTGGTTTAAGGAAAGACTGTCTTCCACGAAACCGGTCCCTGGTGCCAACGAGGTTGGGGACCACTGCAATGAACATTCACATGCAGAGCATGAGTCAGTTCCACTGGAGACCCTCTCTCCCACACACACCCACGTTCTCTCTAACCTCTTCCTCTTCCTCATTCTCTTGAAATTCATCGGAGTTTCTTCAGGAAACACCCTATCCACCTCCTAACGCTCTTTCCCTTTGGGAGCCAAACGTGAACCAGAATCAAGGGCGGATGTTGCACAAGTGGTGTTGGGGATCTGGGTCCACCTGGGAGAGACGTGCCCGCCTTTGCCGTGGAGGCAGATGCAATGACACTCCCAGAAGTGCTGGCTCATCTCCAGGAGCCCCTAACTGCTCAGTCTATTTCTCCAAGGAAACCTGCTTTCCTCAAGCACTAGCATTCAAGATGAACTTCACAAACATGATTTCCTGCAATGTGATTTGTTTTTCTGTTGTCTTCTGCAGAGACAGCCTTGATGGTATGGCTATGTTTCCCCGAGCAGTGCATCCGGATGCAGCTCGAGATGTCTGTGCACTGGTCTACAGGGTAATCTAAGCTCCTTTTCGTGCAGCGTGCTCTGCACTGGGAGGGGGTCACCTTTGGTGAGTCACCTCACCTCCCATCTGCCTCACCTCTGGTTCCAGCCTGTGTCCTGGGGACCAGCCTCATGCAGGTGTGAACAGCCAGCTTCTTGCCTGGCCACACCTGCTTTGGGTCTTCTCTCTGATGCTGGGGATGCCCGTGGAAAATGTCTCACCCACACATTACCTGAAAGTGCAAAGTTAATGCCTGTGAGGGTGGGCGGGGAGGCCATGCTTCCCCCTGCAATGCTCAGGGAGAGGGCTCTGAATCTTATTCCAGAAGGTTCTTCAGAGCCCCAAGGAGCAACATCCAGTGACCCTTTGCAGCGCCCAGCTGGATCACACATCTCTCCCCTTCCTTCTCCCTCACGCCTGCTTCCTGGGACCACCCAGTTTATTTATATAGCCCCAAATTAACCAGTCATATCAGACCTTGTCTCAGGATGTATTTTGCTGGGAAACCAGGAAGAGATTTCTTCTTCATGCCCCCAGCTATACACATGGACTAGCTGGAGAACCAGGCAGGAAGGTAGCTTCTCAGCACATCTGTAAGTGTGTACGCTCAGTCTCTCAGTCGTGTCCCACTCTTTTTTGACCCCATGGACTGTAGCCCACCAGGGTCCTCTGTCCGTGGGATTTCCCAGGCAAGAATACTGGTGTGGGTCACCATTTCCTTCTCCAGGGGATCTTCCCAACCCAGGGATTGAACCTGTGTCTCCTGCATGGGAAGGTGGATTCTTTACTGCTGAGCTACCTCAGAAGTCCCTTAAGTGTGACTGTGGCCCGTTTCATTGCTCTGGGCATCGAAACCAGAAACCTGTTTGTGACAAGCCCCAGAAGAGCTTCCATGAACATAAAGACAAAGGAAGAGCAGGTTCTTGCTCTAGAATGAGACATAAGGCAATTTCTTATATACTTAACTTGAGCATAGACATATAAAACGATCTCTGGGTAATATAAACAGATTCTGACATCAAGTTTCAACTGTCTGCGCTGCCAAAAGTAAGAACGTTATTATTGGCACGTGGAGAAGAGCCGGCCTCTGTTCTAAGCTGAGCCAGATCCCTTGGCTTCAGCATTTTCTCCTCTCTGGACTTTGCTTGTCCTGCAAAGTTTGCACTGGGACATCATTTCTGCCACCAGGTTCAGAGTGAGCCTCCGCGGTTTTACGGGAGGGACTGCAGAGAAGATTTGGTTCCCCTAGGACTCTGCTAAGGGCCTCCCTCCATGTGGAGCACCCTGTCCTGGCCACCCGACAGCCTGCACAGCCTGGGCCCCTGGCTCTCACCGTCTCTGATCCCTTGCTCCCCACCTGAACTGTGGCCAAGACCCCAGATTCATCCTCTGCCTCTTTGGAGGGAAGAGTGTCTTCCTGACCAGGGTCTGAGCTAGGAGGGATCCCCCAGCGAGCAGGGGTCGACCTGTCCTCTCTCATTCTGTGCTCAAATCACCTTCCCTCCCCGCCACAGTGTGGACTTGGCATCTCAGTACTTCCTGCCCGAGGTCCTGTGAGCTACAAGGAGATGGAGGCAGCCCTCCTGGTGGCATGTGGGTCCCTGGGCACCAGGTGAAGTGAGCTGATGAAAAGA
>NW_011495064.1:6135623-6143323 GCF_000754665.1 Bison bison bison
GAACGATCTTAGAAATGGTCTAGTTTCGCCGGCTAGAAACCCCGTTGGGGACGGAGCCTGCAGCAGGCAGGATGCTTTCTTACCCCTCTTCACCGCCCCCTGCACTTCTAGAAAGTTCAACCTTGGAGTTTCCTAATTACCTGGGGGTGGGGTCACCTGGTTCTTTCCAAGGTAGAAGCGGGACGTTGGCTTTAGAGCGCCACCTGGAGGCCGAAGGGGCTCAGTACTAAGAGGGGCTCGGGTTCACTTATCCGCTCTAGGGATACCAGGGGCACCTCAACCTCGCCACGCCAGGGCAGGCTCAGGCACAGCCAGTGCCCTTTAACACAATCCGGACTCAGGGAAAGGCCGGCAACCCCAGACCTCTCAGAGCTTCCTCTGGATTTTTTGGATTCTGTTTTTTCTTCTCATTTAGTCCCACCAAATGCATTCCAACCTTACAGACTCTTACAACTCAAGGCTGCCGCTGCTGCTGCTAAGTCGCTTCAGTCGTATCCGACTCTGTGCGACCTCATAGACGGCAGCCCACCAGGCTCCCCGTCCAGAGTTGCTTATTTTTATGAACTGAGTCAACACAGAAAAGTGGGAAACGCACACTTCTTAACCCAAATGCTATTGCTTCCCTTGATTCTTTTAAGGAGATTGTGGGGAGAAATATCAACAACCTCAGATATGCAGATGATACCACAAAGCTGAAGCGATTTAGCATGTACACACACAGAGACTAGCTGAGTTCCTGTCTTTGGTACATGTTCCCATGGTGCTCTGAAACATACACACAGAGGTTGTTCACATTCCCACCTTTGTTTAACATCCATCTTCCCCATAGACTGTAAATTCCTTGAAGGCACAGCCATGTCTCACTCACTACTGTTCCCAGGCACTTGCACACTGTCTGCGTTGGTTTTCAGGACCAGAAATGGACAGAACTGGTATCAGGTTTTCAGCTGATCACAGGAAGGGACACAGAGCTTCCAGGGGGTTGAAACCAATTTAGGGTGTATCTTCATGTGTCTCCCTCACTCCCACCTCAGCTTTTTCTGATCATGCCCCTCCTTGAGCTCTTCATACTGGTCAGAACGGCCATCATCAACAGGACCACAAATAACAAACGTTGGTGGGGATGTGGAGAAAGGGGAACCCTCGTACATCGTGGGTGTGAATGGAAATTGGTACAGCCGCTATGGAAACAGTGCCTCAAAAAACGAAAAATAGAATTAGCCTATGACCCACAATTCCACTTCTGGGTATATACCTGAGAAAAATGAAAACACTGACTTGAAAAAATACATGCACCCCAGTGTTCATAGCAGCACTGTATACAATTGCCAAGATATGGAAGCAAACTAAGTGTCCACCAACAAATGAATAAATGGAGAAGATGCAGCAGATGCACACACACGTATATATACGTGTATATATACATGTATGTATATTCCCTGGTGGCTCAGCAGTAAAGAATCTGCCTGCAACGCAGCAGACCTAGGTTTGATCCCTGGGTCAAGAAGATCCGCTAGAGGAGGGCATGGCAACCTGTTCCAGAGAATCCCATGGACTGAGGAACCTGGAGGGTTGCAGTCCATAGTGTCGCACAGAATCGAACACAACTGAAGAGCCTAAGCAGTATACACACACACACACAATGTAATACTACTCAGCCATAAAAAAAGACAAAATTTTGTTATTTGCAGCAACATGAATGGACTTGGGGGACATTATGCTAAGTAAAACAAAAATCAGGTGGAGAAAGACACTGTATCATATCACTTATATGGGGAATCTAAAAAGTACCATAAACTAGCAAACATAACAAAGAGGAAGCAGACTCACAGATATAGAAAACAAACTAGAAGTTACTAGGGAGGAGAGGGGAGGGGCAATATAGGAATAGAGGATAAAGAGGTACAAATTATTGGGTATAAAATAAGCTATAAGGATAGATCATACAACACGGGGATTATAGCCAATATTTTATACTCTATAGAGTATAACCTTTATGTGAATGTCTATATTGTATACCTGCAACTTATATAATGTTTCTGTACATCAATTATACTTCCATAAATTTAAAAAAAAGAAAGAAAGAAAGGAAGGCCTTTGAGTTTTAGGAGGCTGCCAGTCACGTGGGTTGACCCTGGAGTACTGGGAGGATTCAGAGCCTTGGGACAGGGCCAATCTTAGGGGTGAATCTAGAGTGAGAAGAAGCCTAGTTTTCCAGGCAGAGTATGGCCATTGACGGGGGGATGCAGCTAAGAGATGAGCGGCCACCCAGCCCAGGTTAGGAGGCTCGTGGGTATCTCAGGTATCCTGACAGCTGAGCAGAGCATGGGCGCAGGGAACCCAGAGAGGACCCTCTGCAAACACTGACTCTTATGGCAATTGGTCAGCAAATGGCAAGACCTCATCCACCAGCTGGTGGCACAGGTGGGTCCTCACCTCTGCCCAGGGCTCCACACCACACGGCAGCCCCTCCACATCACGCGTTATTCCCCAGATAAGACACGCGGTGATGTGACATTTTCTTCTTTGCAGTCACTTGAAAGTACTGTTTGTACCAACATTTGCTGAAGCTGCAGCATCTTAGCAGGATTTATGCCAGGCGTTGCTAACATTCTCTCTGTCGCCCCCTGGAGGTCCGTCCTCCCCTCAATGCCCAGAGACGGTGGAAGGTGAGGACTTGACTCTCTCAAGGTGACAAGGAGGGCTCAGTATCCAAGCCAGGGCCCTGAGCCTGAGACACTAACGTGCCCGCCTTCTTGAGGAGAAGAGAGCTCTAACTGGGTTTAAAGTGCGTTTGTGTGTGCTGTGTATGTGTGTGTACACATGGGAGTGTGTGAGCATGTGAGACCTCTGTGTGTGTGCATAGATTGTGTGTGAGACCAGGTATATATGTGTGATTGCTAGTGGTGTGCTGTGTGTGTGTCCATGAGTGTGTGGAAGCGTGTGAGAGCCGTGTGTGTGCGAGTGTGTGAGACCAGGTGTATGTGTCTGCTCTTTGTATACATGAGTGTGTGAGCATGTGAGAGCCGTGTGTGTGTAGACTGTTTGGGAACCAGGTGTATGTGTGTGATTGTGAGTGTATATGTGAGTGAATTGTGTGAATGTGTATGTAAACCTGAGATTATGTATCCGAGTGTGTGAGGCTGGTATGTGAACATGAGTATGTGTGTAAGTGTGTGAGCTCGGGGCAGTCAGCCAGGGCCCAAGCGCAGCCCTCCAAGGGGCTCCTCACAGCTCCTTGGACTTGCCAGCCCAGGACACCCACACCATGCCCAGGACCTAGTGGAGTCCTGCGCCCAGGGGCTCCGAGCCTGGCTCAGTGCCAAGCCTTGCCTCGCCTCACGCCTCCTCCACAGAGCCCAGGCGCAGCACCAAACAGTCAAATATTTTCCTTTTCTGTCATCACTAACGATAGCTCCATAAGTTCCCAGATCACTGTCTTCTCTCATTGCCATAATTAGCAATTTTCTGGTATCATACAAGCACTGGTTAATTATTTCCTAGGAGACAAAGCAAAGTCGTGGGATGTTGCTGCGCAGTGGATACATTCTGCTCCCGAGAGAAGCCCAGCGCTTATGTGTCAGTCACACCGCAGGGTGGGCCCCAGAAGGGCACCGTGACCCCAGGCAGGGCCTGGGGTGAGGGGGGTCCCAGCCCTGCTGTTCACCGATGTGTCACGTGGGTCCACAACATCCCTGGCCAGGGTCCCAGTAGGACGAGAGGAAATTTGCCCCCACCCCCTCCCCAAGCCACCTGTGCCGTCCAGCATCATCCCCTCCCTCCGTGTTCCAACCCAGCTCGACCGTCTTCACCCTCACCCTTAGGGCCCTTCCCTGTGTCTGCTTCTCCCCCCAGGGACCAGGGGAGCTGAAATCCCCTCCCGAGGGCAGGGCCTCCAGCAGCAGTCTGGACACAGGCCCCTGAGAGTTCTGGGGCACATGGTCACAAGGGACGCACCGCAGACCCTCTAAGTAGCTGGCTGGGTGAAAAGAAGGAAAACCACCTACAAGGCTATTTTTGTCCGGGGTAATTCTAGAGACTGGAGCGCACACTGGGTTTGGGTTTTCTTGCCTGCCTTACTCAAATAACAACCCCAGTGGCGTCTTCCTTTTGCCAGTGAGAAAGTCCCTTCTTGGTGGGAGGTTTGGGCTTCTCTGTTCCCAGAACCCAGCAGGGGCCACAGGTGTGTCGTCCAGGTGCCTCCAGAGAAACAGGATGCTTTCATCTCTCCCTGGCCCCCCCCGCCCCCACTCCCCTTTACAGGGGGCTCTGAGAGGGTCTCTTGCCAGCCACATCCTGTTTGGTCAGGATGCCTTCACCTGAGCCCTGCCACCCAAACCCCCACCCTAGCTGGGGTGTCAGGGCTGTGCTGGGCTGCTTACATGTGACCCGTGTCCTGAAGGCCCAGGCATCTGGCTGCTCCCTGACAGTCTGGCCACATGACCAGGTTTGCTCGGACAGCCCCGGCTGACACCTCCTGTCCCGGATGAATGGTTAAGAACTCCAGAGTGTCACGGTTTGGACCACAATGACGGTCCCCCTACCTGGTAAAGGGGACTTCCCAGTGGGAAAGAATCCACCTGCCAATGCAGCAGACGCAGTTTTGATCCCTGGGTCAGGAAGATCCCCTGGACAAGGAAACGGCAACCCACTCCACTATTCCTACCTGGAGAATTCCGTGGTCAGGAGCCTGGCGGGTTACAGTCCATGGGGTTGCAAAGAGTCGGACATGACTTAGCAACTGAACGATAGCAACCTGGTGAGGAAGCTTCGAGCGCCAGCAGCGTCTCCTTCGCCCCTAAAGTGTGGCCAGCCTGGAGCACCTCCACCCCTGCTGAAGAGGGGCTGGAAGTCCTTCTGGAAGTCCGAGACGAGCCGCTGTGGGCTGAGGAGAGCAGGCCGCCCCCGGGGCAGAGACCAGCGAGGCCATCGCTTCACACCCAGCATCTGTTCAAACCCAGTTCAACCCTTCCCGTGACACTGGAGTCCTGGAGCCCTGCTTCTTGTCTCCAGCTGAGGCGTCCTTCTCTGAGCCTGTAAATCCAGCCTGAGCTCCTTTAGCCTCCCTTGGCTCTGAGGGGCAATGTGACATCAGGCAGGTCACCTCCCTGCACTAAGCTTCCCTTCACCCACCTGTAAAACGAGAGTGCTAACTGCAGATGCCCCACAGGCTTCACTGCAGATGGTAAGTGCAGCCATGAAATTAAAAGACGCTTGCTCCTTGGAAGGAAAGCTACGACAAACCTAGACAGCGTATTAAATAGCAGAGACACCATTTTGCTGACAAAGGTCTGTATAGTCAAAGCTATGGTTGTTCTAGTAGTCATGTATGGATATGAGAGTTGGACGATACAGAGGGCTGAGTGCCAAAGAATTGATACTTTTGAACTGTGGTGTTGGAGAAGACCCTTGAGAGTCCCTTGAACAGCAAGGAGATCAAACCAGTCCATCCTAAAGGAAGTCAACCCTGAATATTCATTGGAAGGACTGATGCTGAAGCCAAAGCTCCAATATTTTGGTCACCTGATGTGGAAGGCTGACTCATTAGAAAAGACCTTGATGCTAGAAAAGATTGAGGGCAGGAGGAGAAGGGAGCAACAGAGGATGAGATGGTTGGATGGCATCACCGACTCAATGGATATGAGTTTGAGCAAATTCTGAGAGATAGTGAAGGATAGGGAAGCCTGGTGTGCAATATAGTCCATGAGGTCACAAAACGTCAGACACGATTTAGTGACTGAACAACAAGTTCTCCCTTCCTTTCTAGACTGTAAGCACCTTTTCCTTAAAAGGCAAAACCCAGAGTTATGTGTCGAGTAGACTACATGCTGGTGTTTCACAGCCGTGTCACCAAGGCCCAAGCCGACAGAGAGCTGGGTGTCATCAACCCATTTCACAGGTGGAGAAGAGGAGGTTCAGAGAGGTTAGCTTATTGGCCCAGGTCACACAGCTTAGCAGTTAAAAGATCAGGGATGGTTTTGAACACAGGCCCTTCCTCCAGCTTGTCACACAATCCTATCTCCCTCCACAAAAACCTCACAGTGACAAACAAACCTTTCGTCTGAAATCTTCTGCAGGTTAGCCATGAAAGTGAAAGGAAGTGAAAGTGTTAGCTGCTCCGTAGTAGTAGTGTTAGTTGGTCGGCCGTGTCTGACTCTTTGTGACCCCACGGACTATAGCCTACCAGGCTCCTCTGTCCATGGGATTCTCCAGGCAAAAAGACGGGAGTGGGTTGCCATGCCCTTCTCCAGGGGATCTTCCTGACCCAGGGATGAAACCTGGGTCTCCTGCATTACAGGCAGACGCTTTACTGTCTGAGCTACAAAGGAACCCCAAGGTTAGCCATGGAGGTGTACAATGGATGACGTTTAAAATCAGCTGTGCTCTTCAAGAAAAATCAAACGGATTCCAGGCATCAGCTGAAGAGGACAATCATTTACACAAGCCAAGAAACTTTAAGAGCTTCAGCCAAAATCAATAGGTCACTGCTCCCTATCTTCTGCCCTTGAGAGTTGAGTCTGCTCATGACTGTGACTTCTGGAACGAAGAAAAGATGTTCCAACAAGGTCTGCTATTTGCAAAAAGGGCCCGGGGATGTTGTTTCCAGGTACAAGGATTTGCGAGTCCAGAGAGGAAGTCTTGCCAGTCTGTCCTCGGCTTTGCCACTTCCCCTCTGGGCCTCAGCGTTCTCCTCTGTGCAGTGGGCCTGCAGGAGCTCTCCTCTGTGCAGGACCCCTGCGGCCCCTCCTCTCAGGGACCCCTGAGTCACTCGTCTTAGATGCTCAAGGTCTCCTCTGCTGTCTAGAAGGTTTCACGAGCAAGTAGTAGTGTAGACTGATTGGTCCCTCCCCAAAGACAAGTCCACGTCATAATCCCCAGACCCTGTGAATGTGACCTTATTTAGAAAAAGGGGAGTTTCCCTGGTGGTCCAGTGGTTAAGACTCCGAGATCCCAAAGCAGGGGACCCATGTTCAATCCCTGCTGGGAGAACTAGATCCCACGTACTGCAACTAAGAGTTGGCATCTTGCAGCTAAGATCTGGCACAGCCAAATTAAAAAAATAAAAAAGGGTCTTTGTGGATAAATTAATTTCAGGATTTTAAGATGAGATCATACTGGATTACCTAAAGGGGTCCTAAATCCAATGTCGAGTATCTTTTAAGAGACAGGTAGAGGAGAAGGCCACATGAAGACTGAGGCAGGGGCCTGGCTGATTTGGCCATGGATCAAGAAGCACCATCAAACCCCACCCAAAGCCAGAGGAGGCAGGGAGGACAGTCTCTCCCATGGCCTCCAGGCCAACCCAGCCCCACGACACCTTGATTCTGGATTTCCGGTTTCCAGAATTGTGAGGGACTAAGTTCCCGTGGTTTCAGGCCATCCATTTTGGGGTAACTTGTTATGGGAGCCATTCAGAAAGTGGATACCAAGAGTCTTTTGTGAACACAGCCTGAGGGCATGCGTGTTTACTCTCCAAATATTGGTACAAGTCGCTTGACGGGTAAAGGTTTCTGGAAGAACTGCTGGGTGGAATCACCGACCGAAAGCCAGTGCCTGTTAGAAAACCTGAGGATGGTCTCCAGTAAAAGGCACAGGGGCTGAACAAGTCCCTCCAGCCACTGGGTTAGTTCCCACCTTCCCCGAACACTCCCACCGCCCACCGACACGGGCAGCCGGCCCTGGGCTCCCCCCGGATGGCT
>NW_011495064.1:6143423-6148779 GCF_000754665.1 Bison bison bison
CTCTCCTGCTTTCCCTGCTGGTCTGCGGAAAGCCCCGCCTGCCAGCCCTCCTCCTTCTCAGCCCAGCTCCTGCCCAGCACAGCAGGCCCTGCCGACCACTCCACCCAGGCCTTGGGGACTTTCTTATGGCGAGAGCCCGGGTCCTCGGCAGCCCCACTTCACCCCATTCCCTGGCACAGCTGGCCCTCCTTCCTTTCTGAAACCCCCCAGATCCTGGTGACATGACCCTCCTGGACTCTCAGCTGACCTGTCTTCAACCACCTTCCCAGTTTCCATCTCCTCTGCTCCCAGCATGGTCCTCTCGGGCCTGCCCAGCCTCAGACTCACCTGGGGCAGGTGAGGGATTGGTTTATGTCACCCTGCCTGGGCCATGGGGTGTCCAAACATTTAGTCAAAATTCCATAGCTATATACACACGTGTATATGCAATATATGTATATATTTGCATATATGTATATATTTGCATATATATGTATATATTTGCATATATATATGTATATACACATATATTGTATTCAACTTCCCTCATGGCTCAGATGGTAAAGAATCTGCCAGTAATGCAGGAGACCTGGGTTCAATCCCTGGGTCAGGAAGATCCCCTGGAGAAGGGCATGGCAACCCACTCCAGTATTCTTGCTTGTGGAATCCCATGGTCAGAGGAGCCTAGCGGGCTACAACATGGGGTTGCAAAACAGGGTTGCAAAGGGTTGGACATGACTGAGCGACTAACACTGTCACTTCATATAGGTATACGTGTATATACACATATATGCATATATACATTTAATGTTGTTGTGTGTGCGCTTAGTCACTCAGTCATGTTCGACTCATGGACTGTAGCCCTCCAGGTTCCTCCATCCGTGGGATTCTCCAGGCAGGAATACAGGCGTGGGTTGCCATTTCCTTCTCCAGGGGATCTTCCCAACCCAGGGATTGAACCCATGTCTCCTGCATTTCAGGTGGATTCTCTACCACTGAGCCACCGGGGAAGGCCATATATATAAAATCAGGAGACCCATGTCGGTAGTCGGTAGGATTCTCGAGCACTGCCTCAGACCTAATGAATACACATGTTTGGAGGCACCCAGGAATCTGCAGGCAGCTCAGCAGCTTCTTATTCTCCTATAAAGGAAAACAGCTGAGCTTCGTGGCCAGTAGGGAGTTTCAGGGCTCAGGAGCCCCTCTTTTTCTCAGTCAGCAGGGTCCCCTCTTCCTTCACCCAAAGAGGCCAGGATGGGGTCCCCAGGAAAGCAGTTAGACTAGACCTGGCAGGGCAGCCTGGGCCTGGGGGCTGCAGGCTTGGCTTCCATTCAAGCCACTGAGGCCTCCCAGTGGAAGTCAAGAGACAGCCCATCTCTGACACTTTCAGCAGCTTTCAGGAGGATTGCTTTCTTACTGTTGACTAGACTCTGCGGTCATCAAAATCAGCCTTCCAGGAACACTCAGCCAAGTGGTAACACCGCTGAAAGAGAAAGACTCTTCTTCCTTGTGGGCTCTTCGAATCTGGTTGATTGAAGCCAAATGCTGCCACCACCACCAACCCTGCCCCCAGCTGATTTCACACGCGCACAGGTGAGACCACCACCCACAGGAAGATGACGTCCACTCCTGGGCCAGCAGGCAGGCTGCCCGCTAACGTCTGGGGCCGAGTTTCTTTCTTTTTAACTTACTTTATTGAAGTATTGTTGGCTTGCAATATTGTGTGAAGTTTCTAGTGTACAGCAAAGTGATTCAGTTATACATATATGCAAGTTCTTGTTCATATCCTTTTCCATTATGGTTTATCGCAGGATACTGAATATAGTCCCCTGTTATCCATCCTATAAGTAAGAGCTTGTACCTGCTGATCCCAGGTTCCCAACCCATCCTTCCCCACCCCACCCCCTCTTGGCAACCACAAGAGGTTGCCTCCTAGAATTCTCCACCTGGATGCTCAGCCTGCATTCCACTCAGCATATCCAAGCCCGCTTTATCAGCTCCCTTCCCACGCTCTTGTCCGAGTCTATACCTAGCTTTGGTTAATGGTAGCACCAGTCACGCAACTGTTCCTGTTAACAATTCCATTGACATATTTTCTTCCCTTCCTCTCTTACCTCCCACACCTGGTTGGTTACAGGATCTTGTCTGAGTCTCCCCTCCTCTCTCTGACCTTACAACAGCCAGACTTGGCTCAGTCCCCGTCACTTTCTGCCTGGATTCCCTATAAAAAAGGAGAGCTCTTTAAGAGGTTGTAGGTAGAGATCTGGGCTTCCCCAGTCGCTCAGGGGTACAGAATCTGCCTCCAAGGCAGGAGAGGCAGGAGATGCAGGTTTGATCCCTGGGTCGGGAAGACCCCCTGGAGGAGGGCACGGCAATCCAGTCTAGAATTCCTGCCTGGAGAATCTTATGGACAGAAGAGCCTAGCGGGCTATGGTCCATAGAATTGCAAAGAGTCACACACGACTGAGGAGACTTAGCACGCATGCACAGGTAGAGTTCTAGCATCAGACTAATCTAGGTTCAAATCCCAGCTCTACCGTTTACTGTGTGACTTTAGGTGGGTCAGTCAACTGCTCTAAGCCAGACAATTTCCTTATGTGGAAAATTCCTATTTCATAGGGTTCTGATGAGGATTAAATAGGACAGTGTTTAGCTTAGACCCTAGCACAGTGAGTCCATTCAAGGAACACCTGAACTAAATACCGTCTGTTCTCCTGGGTAGACGAGGCCTTCCGCAGCCTGCATGTGGCCCCTCGCGCTCCACTGGAGCCCCCCCATGCGTTTTCTCACACTGCTTTGCTCTCTGCCTGGAGCACCCACTCCGTTGTCCATCCAGTTAACGCAGATGTGTCCTTCACAAACAAGCTTGGGTGTCACTTCTTTATGATAACATTTCAGGAGCTTGAAATTGGCTGGGCTGGGAGTATTTACACAAAGGAAATTGGCAAACACGGCAAACCAGGGGGTGATCTATTATTTGCATGATTGTCTAGACTTGAGAAAATACGACAAACATGTTAATAATGCAGACTAAATGTAAAAGAGGGCTGTGCCTGTAACGATTACACTGCAAATAGCTCAAAAACTGAGCAAATATTCTTCCAGTATTTGCAAACTGTTATCTGCTTCAGCAAAGAAGTTGCTTACATCATTGACAAATGAGTGACATACATCTTTGTTGGTTCACTTTGCCTTGTAAACAATAGACATTTATGGGGAGGTTTTATTCATTTAGAATGATATGAGTGAGTTCTCTGCCAAATCAGATTGTATTATGCACTTATCTGTCACCTGATTTTGTGACACTGGTGTCGGTGATAAGATGATAAAGACTAATTGTAGATTTTGCAAGAAATAGTGAGTCACTCAGAGAAGGCAATGGCAGCTCTCTCCAGTATGCCTGCCTGCAGAATCCCAGGGACGGGGGAGCCTGGTGGGCTGATGTCTATGGGGTCACACAGAGTCGGGCACGACTGAAGCGACTCAGCAGCAGCAGCAGCAGCAGTGAGTCCCTGAAATTACAGGTATAAGCTGAAAAATAAAGTTGCTTAAAATCTATATCATTTCTAAATGTAAACAACAAGATCACAAACAGAACATTTTGTAAATCTTCAATTGGTCTCATGATTTTCACTCACAGTGTAGAATTATTTTTCAGTTTCTAGTCCCCAAAATGTCAAATGACATGGGACCTCCCTGGTGGCTAAGACTCTCCTCTCCCAGTGCCAGGGAGCCAGGTTCGATTCCTGGTCAGGGAACAAGATCCCACATGTTGCAACTAAACATTACACATGCCACAAGGAAGCAATGAAAATCAAAGATCCTGCGTGCCCTGAGTGCCACAACTAACACCCGGAAAGGTCGAATAAATAAATACTTAAAAAAAAAGAAAAATATTTTTAAAATATCAAATGACAGAGAAATTGGCTAAGCTGGTTACATGCAAGTAAGATGAAAAGAGATAGAAAATAACAAAAACAAAAATCATGTGACACATGGAAACCCCTCCATTTATCACATCATTGTTGAGATTTGACCACAGGGTGGCTAAAGGTACAAGAGTTCCAGAAAAACATTCTTAGAAGTCTGTGTGGATCCACTAGCTATATAGGTTCTACAGTAAAGAGTACTGTGTATTTTACATTTGTTTTAGATTGTATACTGGGCATCCTAAAATATTCACATGGATGAGAACTCCTTGCAGCTGTGTGCAGCTGCCAGACTTTGTACTGGGAGGTACGCATTCCTGGGATGCCTTTTACAACTTTTTACACAGAGGGAAAACACAAATGCAGTAAGTTAGACACAAAATGCGTTGAACTTGAGTGTAGTCCTCAATGTATTGGGTTGGCCAAACAGTTTGTTCAGGGGGGAATCCGAACAAACTTTTTGGCCAACCCAATATATCTATTCATACAATGGAATACCACCAGCAACAGAAAGGGCTGGACGTCCTGGGCAGGGAAAGATACGAATGTAGCACAGAGGTGCAGTGAGTGGGAGAATGGGCATGGAGGCATGCGTCCTGAGTAATCATCTGAAGCTCATCGCCCCTTCCCTGAAGAATATAACACTCTTGCCAGGGTCCCGGGTTCCAGATGATTTGCAGCTGACTCCAGGGTTGCCATGAAGTGACAATGCCAGGATGTCTGTGGTGGCAGAGGGCCCAGTGCAGTCCGCCAGGTGGGAACTCAGGCTTCATTCACCTGCCTGCACAGGCCTCTTGGGTGAGGATTAGCTGCCTGGACCCTCCGGGGAGAAGTCCAGCTGGGACGCCCAGGATCCAGCCTCCATTCCTGCCGTCCATCCACGTCTCGGAAGGAGAGTCCCCAGACAGGGTAGGGAAGAGGGCACAAAACGGCCCGGGAAATGACTACAGGACACTCTCACGTCCCTCTTCTCCATGTTTGACTCGGGCAGGAGGGCAGAGAACCATGGGGGCGACTTGGGCAGTGAGGTTCCGTGGTTGACCCCCACTCCCGTCTGTCCTTCCTGAGTCTGGGCAGGTCCTCAGAGGGAAGGGCCCACCTGGCGGGAGAGCCGAGCATGCAGAGCCCTTGATTCCCAGAATGTGGGTCTTGGGGAGCAGCGGGTGCCCCAAGGTCGGATCTCATCTTTCACCAGGAAGAGACAGGAGGTCACATACGGCTACCGCCCAGGGGCTCAGCTGCCTCAGGCCCCTAGTGGGAAAGGGCTGCTCTTCTGTGTAGGTGCTCAATCCCTAGGATCTACTGAAGCCCACAGCCCAGCACTGACCTTGAGGCCAGTGAAGGAAGCAGCGTGTACTTGGAAACTTAACAGTGCAACCAAAGATGGAGAAGCCAAAAAGCACCCACCGAGGGCCAAGCCTTTGCTGAGCCCACCCGCACCGGCCACC
>NW_011495064.1:6148879-6149922 GCF_000754665.1 Bison bison bison
GCCTGCTCTCATTGCTCTGCTGGGAGCAGGCTCCTGCCTTTGGGTCATGGGCACCAAGACACAGTAGAGACTCTCCCCTTAGCATCTACCCTTCCACTCCAGGAGGCGAGCACTCTGCTTGTGCTTTTGAACCAAAGAGAATTTGCTCCCCTGGAGAAAATGGCCACGTGTCATCAATACTTGGAGCTAAATGGTACATCCATGTGTCCTATTAAAAAACAAAATCAGGGCTTCCCTGGTGGCTCGGCAGTAAGAATCCGCCTGCCAATGCAGGACACACGGGTTTGATCCCTGGTCCGGGAAGATCCTATGTGCTGCGGAGCTACTAAGCCGGTGGACCACGCCCACTGAGCATGCATGCCCTAGAGCCTGTGCTCCACAACCGGGGAATAGCCCCCACTCACCACAACTAGAGAAACCTGGTGCAGAGCAACAGAGGCTCAGCACCGCCAATAAATAAATTAAAAGTTAAAAAAAATACAACAAAACCAAGCAAACAAAACATCTCTAAGTGCTAAGGAGCTCTAAGCAGCCACCAACTTGACTGAGACTCATTCCACCGATGGGTCAAGGACTTGACTGAGACTCATTCCACCGATGGGTCAAGGCTTTGGGGTTTGTGGGTTCCGAAGCTACTTTACACATCTGGCTATTGAGCCCATGAAGGGTGTCAGGTCCCAATGGAGATGGGTATTGAGTTTAAAATCCATACTGGATTTCAAAGACACCACACACACGAAAGTGAAATCACTCATTCTTAATTTTATGTGGATGATATATTGAATTAACAAACCAAGTTAAATAAACTATATTGTTAACATTTATTTTGCCTGTTTCTTTCCATTTGTTAAAAGTATGACCACCAGCTTACCCATGACTTGTACTATGGCTGATAATTCTATTCCAGTTTTAAGGGAACGTTTCCCCACATATTCCAAGGGAATCAGGCTTTTTTTTTTTTTTAAACTTTACACTATTGTATTGGTTTTGCCAAATATCGAAATGAATCCGCCACAGGTATACATGTGTTTCCCATCCTGAAC
>NW_011495064.1:6150192-6158713 GCF_000754665.1 Bison bison bison
AACCCTCCTCCCTCCTCCCTCCCCATACCCTCCCTCTGGGTCGTCCCAGTGCACCAGCCCCAACCATCCAGTATCGTGCATCGAACCTGGACTGGTGACTCATTCCATATATGATATTATATGTATTTCAATGCCATTCTCCCAAATCATCCCACCCTCTCCCTCTCCCACAGAGTCCAAAAGACTGTTCTATACATCAGTGTCTCTTTTGCTGTCTCGTTATACAGGGTTATTGTTACCATCTTTCTAAATTCCATATATATGCGTTAGTATACTGTATTGGTGTTTTTCTTTCTGGCTTACTTCACTCTGTATAATAGGCTCCAGTTTCATCCACCTCATTAGAACTGATTCAAATGTATTCTTTTTAATGGCTGAGTAATACTCCATTGTGTATATGTACCACAGCTTTCTTATCCATTCATCTGCTGATGGGCATCTAGGTTGCTTCCATGTCCTGGCTATTATAAACAGCGCCGCGATGGGGTTCACGTGTCTCTTTCCCTTCTGGTTTCCTCAGTGTGTATGCCCAGCAGTGGGATTGCTGGATCATAAGGCAGTTCTATTTCCAGTTTTTTAAGGAATCTCCACACTGTTCTCCATAGTGGCTGTACTAGTTTGCATTCCCACCAACAGTGTAAGAGGGTTCCCTTTTCTCCACACCCTCTCCAGCATTTATTGCTTGTAGACTTTTGGATCGCAGCCATTCTGACTGGCGTGAAATGGTACCTCATAGTGGTTTTGATTTGCATTTCTCTGATAATGAGTGATGTTGAGCATCTTTTCATGTGTTTGTTAGCCATCTGTATGTCTTCTTTGGAGAAATGTCTATTTAGTTCTTTGGCCCATTTTTTGATTAGGTCATTTGTTTTTCTGGAATTGAGATGTAGGAGTTGCTTGTATATTTTTGAGATTAGTTGTTTGTCAGTTGCTTCATTTGCTATTATTTTCTCCCATTCTGAAGGCTGTCTTTTCACCTTGCTTATAGTTTCCTTTGTTGTGCAGAAGCTTTTAAGTTTAATTAGGTCCCATTTGTTTATTTTTGCTTTTATTTCCAATATTCTGGGAGGTGGGTCATGGGAATCAGGTTTTAAAAAATAACCAGAATAGTAAGAAACCAAACGAAACACTTTATTTCAGTGACCTGGACATTCTAAGGGCTTCTCACCAAGGATGGTGGGAGTGGGGGCGCTGGTGCTGGCAGCAAGGGATGCACTGAGGAGAATTTAGATGACAAAATCTAACCAGGGATCAGTCTGCTGTTTATTATCGCTACTATGTTGCTCCCGCAGTGACAGTTCCCAGAGTGCCAAACCCCTCCCCAGGCGCACACGGGGACTTACCTTTGGGACACTCGGTTCTGCTGCCCGCCGCGCCCCCGGGGATCCCCCTGCCACGTGGCACACAGCCTGCCCTCTGCTTTGGTCAACAGCGACAAGGATCAGTATCCAGCCTGGACCCTCTTGGGGACCACAGGCTGACCTCCTCCCTGCTTCGCCCTGACCCTCACTGGTCAGGCACTCTTGTCCTGCTCCCAGGGCCTGTACCTCTTTCCACCAGCCCGCAGGGGTCAGGGAAGAGCAAATGCCCTTCTCAGGGGTGAGGGTCCACTGCACGGGGACCCCTGGGCTCACAAATGCTTCTGTTGCCCCCATGAGCTGGGTACTACACCAAGTGCCCTGGAGCTACCAAAACCACAGGCTTTACAAAGCGTTCTAGTAGCCAGGGTTCTCCTGAGCAACAGAACCAACAGGACGTATAGAAAGAAAGAGGCTCATTAGAAAGAATTGGCTCAGACTTCCCTGGGGATCGAGTGCTTAAGAGGGCTTCCCAGGTAATGCTAGTGGTAGACAACCTGCCTGCCAATCCAGGAAACATAAAAGACACGGGTTCAGTCCCTGGGTCTGCAAGATGCCCTGGAGAGGGGCATGACAACCCACTCCAGTACTCTTGTCTGGAGAATCTCCGGACAGAGGACTGGCCAGCTACAGTCCACGGGGTCACAAAGCGTCAGACACAGCTGAAGCGACTGAGTGTGCACGCACGTAGTGCTTAAGAATCCACCTGTCGATACAGGTTCGATCCCCGGTCCGGAAAGATCCCACAAGCCATGGAGCAACTAAACCCATGCACCCAACTACGGAGGCCACATGCTGCAACTACCGAAGCCTTCGAGCCCTGAACCCATGTCTAGCGTCAAGAAAAGCCACCGCTCGCTGCAACTGGAGAAAGACCACATGCAGCAACAGAGACCCGGCACAGCCAAAGATAAATAAGCAGTTTTTTAAATTATAAAATACAGAATTGGCTTACGTGCTGGAGGCTGTCAAGCCCAAAATTTGCAGACCCACTGTCCTAGGTCAGGTCCAAAGGCTGGAAGCTACGTAGAACCAAGAGGAGCTCATGTTCCAGTTTGAAGACTTCAGGTGAGAGGTATTCTTTTTCACTGGGGGTGGGGGTCGTCTTTTGTTCTACTCAGGCCTGCAGCTGATTGGAGGAGGCCCCGCTCACATGACTGAGGGCCCTCTGCTCTACTCACCATCCATCAATCAAACGTTAATCTTGTCCAAAAACACCATCACAGACTCACTCAGAAAAATACCTGGGCATCATGGCCCAGCCAGGTTGACACATAAAATGAACCCTCATAGCTCCTGTGTGCTGGAGAAGACTCTTGAGAGACCCTTGGACTGCAATGAGATCAAACCCGTCAATCCTAAAAGAAATCAGTTCTTTGGAATATTCACTGGAAGGACTGAGGCTGAAGCTGAAGCTCCAATAGTTGGGCCACCTGATGCAAATAACTGACTCATTGGAAAAGACCCTGATGCTGGGAAAGATGGAAGGCAGGAGGAGAAGAGGATGCCAGAGGACACGAGGGTTGAGTGGCCTCACTGACTCAATGAACATGAGTCTGAGCAAGCTCTGGGAGTTGTTGGTGGACAGGGAGGCCTGGTGTGCTGCAGTTCATGATGTTGCAGATTCAGACACGACTGAGTGACTGAGCAACAATTGAGCTCCTTACAGGAGAGCACCAGGGCAGAGATGAGAAAAGGAAGAGGCGGCTGCATGGGCTCAAACGCTGAGCTGCACCACTCCTGTTGCACAACCTCTCTGGGCTGGTGCCCCTTCCACAGACCACACCCACCTGTGGAGAAGCACCCCCACCATGCTCAGGGCCGTCCTTGGCAATAACTGCTGCTGCTGTTAGCTTTACACTGTGGCTGGGATGGTGGTCCCAGGAGCCGGGAACAAGAGAAGACTGAAGGGTAAGCCAGGGAAGGAGCCCCAGGGGAGCCGGACATTCTAAGTAAGCTCAAAATCACTTCCCATGGCTTTGTGGCTTATTTTCTTTCATTTGCCTCTTAACTTTTATATCTAGGACCTTTTGAAGGTAAAAATTTCATCAGCTTCCCAAAATGAGTGCAAAACCTGCTTTTCCTGGATGAAGTCCACTTCTGTGGGTCAAGTAGCCAGCAGGCTGGGAGCGCCTCCTTCCATCAGGCAGGGCATTCCTCCCACTCCTGAACCTCCCAGGGCCCAGGTCCTTCTAAACCTGTGTTTACTCCGGGGCTGCTGAGCTCAGATCATCTCCCGGCTCTAATCTGAGCCCTTCCCGGCTGAGGTCTGAACTGATTCGACAGAGCGGCTACACAGGCACTGAAGCTAAAAATAGGCACCTTTTCAGAGCGAGAGGAGGCAGAGTCCTTAGAAGTCCCACAGTGGGAGAAACTCAAGCCCTGGTCCAGGCCCCGGGGGCCGCCGGTGGGTGAGCGCGGGGGTCCACTGAGTATTTATGGAGCAGTTACTGCGCACGGGGTACTCGGGTCGGCGGGGGCGGGGTTAGTTCTTCCTTTCCTTGGGGCTCCCGGAGGAAGGACTCGCCCATCCTTCCCCGGGCTCCTTGACAGATGCACTGGTTAGGCCTTAGCATCCGCTGGGCCCGTCCAGTAGTCACCGTGCTCCACCCCCTCCTCTGCTTCTTGGTCCCTAACCCTAATTCTGCCCCTCCTGACCAAGTGCACCGAAAGTCGCTTCAGTCATGTCGGACTCTGTACGACCCCATGAACTGTAGCCCGCCAGGCTCCTCTGCCCGTGGGATTCTCCAGGCAAGAATACTGGGGTGGGTTGCCATGCCTTCCTCCAGGGCATGGTTCCTGACCCAGGGATCAAACCCGAGTCTCTTACATCTCCTGCATTGGCAGGCGTGTTGTTTACCAGTAGCGCCACCTGGGGAGCCAAGTGCAAACACGCCCATGCTCAGATGGAAATGCAGCAGGACCCTGTGGTCCCCGCCCACCCCCTCTCCCTCATGTCCTCAGCCTGCCTTTTGTCTGTGAAAAACTTTAGCCAAAGAATAAGTTTAATCAGAGAAGTGAGAAAATGCAGAAACAAAGGAAAACGAAATAATAATAGTCATTAAGCAAAGTTAAGGACCTTCAGCTCCTTCTCAGAGGCTATAGATAATATTCTGAGCCATACCCTGTGAGCTGTCTTGTAGATACTGAAACCTCCACCAGGTGGAAGAAGTTAATTACATGATGACCAGACTGTAGCCATGACGTGAACTGCCACACTCCCAGAACTGGCCTCAAAGAAATGGGAGCAAACTGACCCTGGAACTGAAGATTAACTGTACCTAAAACAACCAAGATGACATTGGTCGCACCACCGATGACCAATTTGAAGACGATTGTCAGAGCTGATTGTGCTGTTTCTAAATATAGCCCCCTCCTTCTGAATATAAGAGCTCTTACCCCACGGGTTGCCGGTGATGGGGAGTCAGCCTTTGGACAGATGTCTGCCACCCTCCTGCCACCCGCACAGTCGCCAGCATCTGAAATAAAGCAAACTTTCTTTTCTACCAACTTCCCCTCTTTGTTGGCTCTTGAGCTGAGAGAAGCCAGACCCCACTTTCGGTAACCACATCCCAGCCCATGGACTTCTCCCCAAGCCTCTCCTTCCTGAGTGCCCAACCGGGGAGGCACATAGTCACCTACTAATGCCTTTCCACGTGCTTTAGCAACTTTAACTCCAGACGAAGGTGGAGTTCAGCGTTCCCATTTTATAATAAGAAGAAAATCAAGTCTCCAGTAAGTGAAGTGGGCCATGCTGCCAGTGTGGGATTGAAAGCTATCTGCAGTGGCTCTGTGGGTCTTTTCATCATCCATCCAGCAGGGGGCGATAGAACCCAAACTTACCTTCAGGACCCTCTGAGCCACAGGCTTTGGCCTTGATTTATCCTAGTGGGTATTTGATCTTTTCAGAGAGAGAGTGGGGTTTCCTAGGTGGCTCAGTGGTAAAGAATCAGCCTGCCAAGGCAGGAGACATGGGTTTGACTCCTAAGTCAGGGGAAGATCTCCTGGAGGAAGAAATGGCAAACCACTCTAGTGTTCTTACCTGGAGAACCCCATGGACAGAGGAGCCTGGCAGACTACAGTCCACTGGGTCACAAAGAATCAGACACGACTGAGCATCATGCGAGAAAGGATCTATAGCTTTCATCAGCTGTGAGCCAGAAAAGATTACACAAGAATTCCAAAATCCTATAACGATGAAAGCAGTAACAGTAAAACCCTGCAAGCTTACTTTTTGGGTCAAAGACAACACTAAGACTCTTTCCTCCTGGCTGCAGTGGGGGCTAAGCTGTGCAGAAAGAAGCATCTTCCGTCCCTTCCAAGGGCAGCTCCGTCCCCAAAGCCATCTCTTCATTTCTGAGTGCGCAGCGACACAGTGTGGCCATTTCTCAGTACAGCTTCTCGTTGCTCTATTTTTTCATTATTTAAAAAATCACCAGATTGTTTTTGCTAGACATTTTGCCTTCATCTCACTGCACAGGAGAGGCAACGGAAGCAGCTGTGACTGGGAAGAGGTCAGCTAAGCTTATGGGGACAAATGTCCTCCTGGCATGCTGGCCATGGCGACACTCGAGCTCAGGAAGCCGGCCGAGGACGACCCCTTTGGGCACTGTTTGGGGGGACAGCAAGGTGGTGGTGGGACCTCAAGGTACTGAGCTAACATTTAACCCCAAGCTATGCTGCTGCCCTCTACTGGCCCCTCCACCTGCCCCCTTCTTCCCCGCCTCCCACCCCGCCCCCCAGCCCTCCCCAAATCCAGGCTGCTGAAACTTGGTGGAAAGATCAAGGCAAACATTTGAAACCAGGCAAACTCTGCCTTGGTATAACCTCCAGCCTCAGGCAGGAGGTGGAAATGGGGGCTTGTTACGTGAGAGGTGATGGTCCGGGGATGGGTCACTAAGCCCCTCCTTTATTTTAAATGTGAGTGAGGGAAACGACTTTCAGAGGTCTCTCCTAAAGGAATTGCATATGGCCGTCTATGGGGTCGCACAGAGTCGGACACGACTGAAGCGAGTTAGCAGCAGCAGGGGCAGCAGTACTGGGAAATGGCCACACGGGGTCGCTGCCGACATAGAGATGATGGGACGGGCGCCAGCAGGAGGGTAGAGAGAGGCTGTCTAGGTGGCTTTGGATTTGAGGAAGGATTTGCCCCTGGAAGGGATGGAAGACGCTCCTTTCTGCACAGCTCAGTCCCCCACTGCAGCCAGGAGGCAACAGTCTTAGTGTTCCCTTTGACCCGGAAAGTAAGCTTGCAGAATTTTCCTGTTACTGTTTTCATTGTTATAGGATTTGGGAACTCTTGTATAATATTTCCTGGCTCACAGTTGAAAGTTGTAGTGACTTTTTTTTTCTCAGAAACCCACTATGAAAAATCAAGGCTGTGGTTAACATGTGTCAAGGCATGGTGGCTTAAACAAGGTAGGGGGTGTTTTCTCTCACATAATCTAAAGTCTGATAGAGGTACAGGTGACCCAATGTTGCTATGGTGACTCCACCGTGTCATGAGACACTGCTCTGCTTTCTGCTTCATCAATCCTGAAGTAGGTCCACAAGGTTACATTATGATCACAATAGGGTTGCTAGAGCTCCACCCATCAGTTCTGAGTTCCAGGCAGAAAAAAGAAAGAAGTCTCGTCTGTAACCAGCAGTGACAAGAGCTTCTATTTCTTCAGTGCCTACTGTGTCTACATGCACTGTCGCATCCACTCTCATAATAACCCTTCCAGATGGTGTTTATTATTTCCATTTCACAGGTGAGGGAAATGAAGTTTATTGAGGCTGTTGCTCTTGTGCTCAGTCGCTTCGGTTGGGTCCAACTCACTGTGACTCCAAGGACTGTAGCCTTGGACTCTCCAGGCAAGAACACTGGAGTGGGTTGCCATGCCCTCCTCCAGGGGATCTCCCCAGCCCAGGGATCGAAGCTGTCTCTTACGTCTCCTGTATTGCAGGCGGATTCTTCACTGCTGAGCACCAGGGAAGCCCAGTGAGGCTGTCACCGGCACCATGTAGTGAGTGACCGAGGCACAATCTGAACCTAGAACTGACTTCCAATCCCATGGCGTTCACACTAGCACCGGCTGAAGGGGAAGAGCCACAGGACTCAGCCAGGCATCTTGCCCCAAGGGCCACCTTTCAAAGCTCCTTGCTTGGCAGTTATTAATGATTCTTAATTGTAAGTAGAGAGAAACGACATCAAAACATTCTTTTGGAGGAGGAGGTTGTTGCTGCTGTGCCACCATGGGGAAGAGGGGGGAGCATTAAACAGAATGGTCTGCTGCAAAATCAGCAACTTTGCGGGTACATTTCATGGAGACCCTTCATCCTTCTTCTGCTACGCTGCTGACTTTGTAGCCACAGGTGAGACCTTCCACCTGACCCTGGTCTGCTCTGGTTTAACATCCCCTCATAGTGTCATCTTTCACTGTTTGTACAGTTAGGTTCAGAATTTTGTGAAACTCATTTAAATGTTCCATGTGTGCGTGCTCAGTCGCTTCTGTTGTGAACAACTCTTTGAGACCCCACGGACTGAAGCCCACCAGGCTCCTCTGTCCATGGGATTCTCCAGGCAAGAACACTGGGGTGGGTTGCCATGCCCTCCCTCCAAAAGGAAAATCCTTTTGTTTGGTTAAAAACAACTTACTCCAAGGTTCCTGTGACTGACACTCTTCTAGTATTTTAAAATATATATTTTAAGGATTAACTCAGCAAAATGGTTTCCCCGGTGGCTCAGCAGTAAAGAATCTGCTGCATTGCAGGAGACCCAGGTTCAATCCCTGGGTTGGGAAGATCCCGTGGAGGAGGGAATGTCAAACCACTCCAGTATTCTTGCCTGGAGAACCCCATGGACAGAAGAGCCTGGCAGGTTACAGTCCATGAGTCTTCAAAGAGTCAGACACAACTGAGCACCTCATTGCTCGGAAGACAGATTCAAGAAGCAGCTGAATTGTGTTCTGCTGGTCTGCAAAGTGGAGGAGGCTTATAAAGGAAAAACCCACAAAATATATAAGTTGTCAAGAATAATAACTAGAGCTGGCAAGAAGGAAGGGCGCTCATTAGGCAAGGGGTCTGGAATGGTTGTAGTTACAAGGGTGAGACCTTGAGACCTTAAGGCTGCAGGTGGAAGCTGCTGACAGGTGTTTTGAGAACGGCTGATGGTGTCCTTG
>NW_011495064.1:6158813-6162212 GCF_000754665.1 Bison bison bison
CTTGAGTCTGACACAGTTCGGGAAACTAGGTTCTCAGAGAGGCAGGCTCGTGCTTGAAACCATATCCACAATGGCCACCCGGCTTCATTTTTGATGCCTGAACCACAGTGACTCCATTTTTATTTCTTAAATGTATTCTTTCCTTTCAAAGTTAAAGCAGGTGCACAATGCATGTTTGATGGGCCACAAAACAAACCGTTCTAGTGATCATAAAGCTCAAGGTAAATCATGTGTAAGCCGGAATGACTTCCCCCACCTGTCAATGTGAAAAGTCCTTCCGTCAAGGTCAAATGTCACGTAGGTCTCACTGGGCTAAAATCAAGGTGTCATCAGGACTGTCTTCCTTTGGAGGATCTGGGGCATAGTGTGTTTCGCTGCCTTTTCCAGCTTCTCAAGGCTGCCCACCCTCCTTGTTCATGATTCACTTCCATTTTCAAAGCCAGCTATCCTATTGCTCTGACCTCTGCTTCCCTTGCCTCATCTTCTTCTCTGACTTCCCTGTCTCTCTCTCGCTTTTAAGGACCCTTTTAACTGTGTGGGCCCATCCACATAATCCAGGATCATCTCCCCATCTCAAGAGGTGTGTGTGTGTGTGTGAGAGAGAGAGAGTTGCTTAGTCGTGTCCAACTCTTTGTGACCCCATGGACTGTAGCCCACCAGGCTCTTCTGTCCATGGCATTTCCCAGGCAAGAATACTGGAGTGGGTTGTCATTCCCTTCTCCAGGGGATCTTCCTGACTCAGGGATCAAACCTGGGTCTCCTGCGTTGGCAGGCAGATTCTTTACCACTGAGCCACCAGGGAAGCCCACTGGCCTCTTGGGGAGTCATTCTGCCTGCCACACAGGGCCTCAGCACTCACCCAGTCTGCCTGTGGCCACCTGGCCTGGCCCTGAGCCCTTAGGCGTCAGGTCACAAGGACTTGGGAACCTAGGCAAGGCGTTCCCGCATGGCCAAGCCAGGTCTCTGGGTTTGGGGAAACCACTGTTGGCCAGGGGAAGCCCACCCACCCCTCCTTGGGCCCTTCGTCTGTGCCCAGTTGCCAAGAGGCCGACATTCTCATTTGCGCACCAGACACGCTGCCACCAGATACAGGCTTCATCGCTCACACGTCCTGCCGCTGTCTATTTTACTGATATGAGAAATGCTGCAGGCTGGGTTTTGGGAAACAGACTCTGAGATGGAGTCTTGGTGTGTGGGATGCTTGTTAAGAAATGCTTTTGGACATAGGTACACCTCTGGTTAATTTATGATGATGTATGACAGAAACCAAACCAATATTGTAAAGCAATCATCAATTAAAAATAATTTTTTTAAAAAAAGAAAAGAAATGCCCTCGGAGTCAACATCTACAGAAGGGAAAGGCAGGAGGCAGAAATGGGCAGAGCAGCAAAACCACAGGCTGGGCTAACCCCACGGGGAGTGCTGGAGCTGGAATGACCTCTCAAAGGTGTCCTGAGCTAGGCTGCACTCACTCCTGGGTCTGAGCTGTAGGGACCCTCTGCAGTTAGGCAAGCCCAGAAGAGGCAGAGCTGAAGGCTGGGGGCAGAGGGCACTTCCAGCCCCCAGAGCAACCTGTCCTTGGCTGAAAGGGGCCTGAGCGGCAGCATGTGGCAGCGCTCACCGCAGCCCACCCTGTGCCTCTCAGACACACCACTTCCACCCCTTCTTCCACTGGATGTTCCAGAAGCAGCCCCTTCAAGATTCCCATGGCCTCTTTCCCTGGGGACACTTTAAAGGAGGTTGTGTGCGTGTGTGTAGAATCACTCAGTCATGTCTATCTCTTTGCGACCCCATGGACTGCAGCACGCCAGGCTTCCCTGTCCACCACCAACTCCCGGAGCTTACTCAAACTCATGTCCATTGAGTCAGTGATGCCATCCAACCATCTCATCCTGTTGTCCCCTTCTCCTCCTGCCCCAAATCCCTCCCAGCATCAGAGTCTTTTCCAAGGAGTCAGTTCTTTGCATCAGGTGCCAAAGTATCGGAGTTTCAGCTTCAGCATCAGTCCTTCCAGTGAATATTCAGGACTGATTTCCTTTAGGATGGACTCGTTTGTTCTTCTTGCAGTCCAAGGGACTTTCAAAAGAGTTTCATCCAACACCACAGTTCAAAAGCATCAAATCTTCAGCACTCAGGTTTCTTTATGGTCCTACTCTCACATCCACACGTGACCACTGGAAAAACTACAGCTTTCACCATGCGGACCTCTGTTGGTGAATGTCTCTGCTTTTTAATATGCTGTCTAGGTTTGTCACAGCGTTTCTTCATAAGATGTAAATAAGATCCTGATGCTGGCCAAGATGGAAGAAGAGGGTGGCAGAGGATGAGACAGTATCACTGACTCAATGAACATGACATTGAGCAAACTCCAGGAGACAGCAGAAGACAGAGGAGCCTGGCATGCTGTGCAGTCCATGGGGTCGCAAAAGGTGGGACACGACTTAGCAACTGAACAGTAAGATGCCTCTGGTGCTGCTCTTGAGGCCACATCTGATGACCATGGTCTCCCTCCTGGACTGTCCACTCCAGGCTCCCCTCACCTCGGTTAGCAACTCTGCTGGTCTCAGTGGCTTCACCAATGTGATGACCAGAACCTCATCTCTGAGACGTATGAGCCCTAGTCTACATGCCCTTCTTAGGCTGGAGCTGATGCTTGTTCATTCACATCAACACTAACCAAGGGGGTTCCAAGAGTCTCCCGTCCTTGTGCATCACCCGGCTTCACATGCATCCCCTTTCTCCCCCGTGTGCAGCAGCTCTGCCTCCCGCTCCTGGGCAAATACCCCCTTCAGGATGTGACTTTCTTCCTGCTTGCTGGTGACCCTGACGTGTTCAGATACAATGACAGCTTGTAATTCAGTGAGTCTCACATGTTCCCAGGCAGAGATCTACCTTTGAGAACAAAGACATCTCAATCTGCAGAGCTTAGAATTAGGAGTTAAGTTTTTCCGCCCTTGCTACCATTTCAAGGTGCTTCTCTGGTGGCTCAGTGATAAAGAATCTGCTTGCCAATGGCGCAGACATGGGTTCAATCCCTGGGTTAGGAAGATCCCCTGGAGAAAGGACTGGCAACACACTTGAGTATTCTTGCCTGAAGAATTCCATGGATGGAGGAACCAGGGCTACTAAAAAGCTCTTTCAAGACCACCCTTGACTGTAGGAGTATAAAGCTGCCATCTATTTTCAGCTTCCACATGTGTACCAAGCCCACAGGACCATGAATTAGAGTTGGACTTTTCCTTCCTCCTTCGCTTGGTTGCACACAAGCTCCCGGTCAGTCAGGAAGGCGCCAAGGAGCCTCGCTGGTGGGAGGATGGTGGAGACAGAGACCTGGGCTGTGGGTCGCAGAGCTGGCTGTCCCCTCTGACCCGCCTTGTTTGACTGTAGACCGCCTCTACC
>NW_011495064.1:6162312-6179207 GCF_000754665.1 Bison bison bison
CTCTACCATAAAATGAATCTTTGTGGGCCCACACCCCTTGTCCTGGGGCAGGGGCTGTCAGAACCCAGCTTGTCACGGTCATCTGTACAGCCACTGTATGCCCCTTGGTCAAGGGTCCCATCTCTGCCAGCCTCCTGCAGCACACTAGAACTGTTTTCTTTTTTTTGAAAGATGTAAGAGGCACAGGCTTGCTCTGCAGAGCAAGGAGTGTGTGCTGTGCTCCTCCTATTGTGATTTTCCATAAAGAAACACAGCTCCTCTCCCATCGATACATCTGCCAGGTTATACAGCCCAAATGCCAGGGATCATTATACCACAGCCCAGACCTCCCACAAAGTCTGCAGGCATGTTTCATCTTGTCTGCTGGTGGGAACCGAATCCCAGATATGGAACCTGCTGCCTCCAAACCCAAGAAGGGTAACAAGATAATGTGCTGCCTTCTTCACTGTGGGAGGCACAAGATGGTGTCATGCCCCCTTTCCTTCAGGTGGGCTGTCCCGCTCCAGCATGTCTCTCACCACCAGACTGAGGTGGCAGGCCCTGAATCATCAGAGGGTTTATCTCCCACCTTCTGCAGTGTTTTGCCCGGACCTCCCACGCACTGGCTGCTTCTCGTTCACCCAGGTTGGTCAGAACGCTCTCAGTGGTACAGTGGGTGAACGTGATGCTCTGCCCAACTTCCACGTGGTCCAGATTTCTTCAGACCATGTAATTACGGCAGGTGGGTCAACATTAGTCCTGGGACAAAACCCTAAGTGTACATGTTGGTTTCGTGTGAATGCAAACTGCCTCTCCTCTGATAGGAAATGCCAACGTCTGCACACTAGCTGCCTCTGTCCAAGTTCCTATGTCCTGGCCAAAAAAAAAAAAAAAACAGCAGACTGGTACTGCAGACTGTGATCGGGGTGAAAGCTCATTTCAGTTTAGGAGCATCTACTCCCCTTTTCCAGGATCCACTGGGATTTTTCAAGGGCTTGACTAGGAAGTTAAATGCAGAGTCAGTGGGACCACTACCTCTGCATTCTTTACTTAATGTTGATTTCTCCCTCCCCCTGGATGTGGTATTATTTCAATTCGCCATCTGACTAAGCCAGCGGGGATAGTTTCAGCAGTTTCTGATTGCCCCTCCCCGCTATCACAGCTCTGACCTCTCAAGCCAAAGAGCCAACAGGTCTAATCTGATCACACATTCAGGAACCAGGGAAATGACCACCAGGGTGGAGGGAGTCTGTGAACCAATGGACCCAGAGGGAGCTGAGTCCTGACCAGGACTGCACACACCCCACTGCAAAAGGGGTGCCAAGGCGATGTTGGATGTCCCTGGACAGGGCTTCCCAGGTGGCACTGTGGTAAAGCATGCTGCCAACGCAGAAGATGCAGGAGACTGGGGTTCCATTCCTGGGTCGGGAAGATGCCCTGGAGGAGGAAATGGCCACCCGCTCCAGTATTTCTTGCTTAAAAATTCCCAAGGACAGAGGAGCCCGACAGGCTAAAGTCCACGGGGTCTCAGAGTCGGATACAACTCAGCGACTGAGCACACACACATACCTGGACGGCAATAGAAATATGGGTCCCACATGCAAGAATCTCTAAAATGTGAGCTGCTACTCTTCCCCCGTTGCACTGTTAGCTGAAGCAACCCCTACAGAAGGACAGGAGACACTTACCGTGGTGTGATGGTCCCCCTCTTCCTGGGGAGCTGGTCTCTTCTTCATTCAGCAGGCTCTGGGTATGACACTGACTCAGACACGGAAACTGGGCAAAAGAATGTGCGTTTCTACTGGGGCAACTGCCCTTGACCTCTTGGTCACGCTCCCTGATTCCTCCGAGCGGTACAATCTGAGGGGCTCCCGTGGTGGCTGTCTACCTCTTTTGCCCCGGGGCGCTCTGGTGTAACGCCATCCTGCAGCCCTCTGCGGTCGGCCGCACCTCTGCCGGCTCTCCTGCTGCCGGAAGGTGCGTGTGTTCTGTGGCCTCTCCTGCTTCGGCATTCTCTAATCTCAAGCACCACTGGTGGCGTGGGCTCTGTATCACACTTCCCCACATCAGCCCTGGGGTGGATTTTAGGGTTTCTGTACCCTCGTTCATCAAGCCACTCTCCCGTTCCCTGGAGTCCTTCCAGCATGTTAAATGGATCTGGAATCCCAACAGATTTCTCCCACAGTCGTCAGCTCTCTCTTACTCAACTTTATGCTCCAATCCCTTTGTTGACGCGCCCGCAGAATCCCACTCCACGCACTGCCTTTGCCCTTCTGCTGGTATACATGGATGAGGTCTTGTCCCTGGTTGGGTTTTATATGTGATTTTAGCCCAGTTATAGACTTAGTGGGGCTTCCCAGGTGGCGCAGTAAAGTAAAGAACCTGCCTGCCAATGCAGGAGACACAAGAGATGCAGGTTCGACCCCTGGATTGGGAAGATCCTCTTGAGAAGAGAATGGCCACCCAATCCAGTATTCCTGCCTGGAGAACCCCGTGGACAGGGGAACCCAGTGGGCTACAGTCCACAGAGTTGCAAAGACTCAGACACGACTGAGCCACTGAGCACACAGCCTTAGTGACAAGGAGGGTATTGGGGGTGGATTCTGAGGGGCCCGTGGTGTCCGCTGCTCTAGGAAGGAGCACTGGCATCTTCTTTAAGCTACTTCTGTAGGTTCACTAGGTCCAGGAGGAATTCCCCAGAGATTTTTATTGGCAATAAATTGTTTATAGCTTTTATCTTTGTCTAGAGCATCCATCAGTCTTATCAATAGCTACCCAATTCCAGTGTCCTTACCCAGTTCCAATGCCCTTCACCTGCACTTCTCAAAGGCCTGACAGATGGCATGAACTGGTCCTTCTGCTAGGACACCATCTCAGTCCACCACCAGGGAAAGTTTCACAGTTATATGGTCACTTCATGCAAGGGGCTCTCCAGCCAGGGACAGGGATCTTACTGCAAGAAAGTGGTGAGTAGTCCAGCTCCAACACCTCATTTTAAGACTTGATTTCCTGGCCTGGTATGAAACCACTGCAGGCTGGCTCTAGGGAAGCAGGCTCTGAGACAAGAGTGTATCCTGCAAGACATTTATTAAGGCAGGCCCTTGGGAACAATGCCTGTGAGATCCACACCGAAGGAAGGAAGGGGGAACGTGCAGAGGGGGAAGTCCAGCCGGACTTCGGGTGCAACAGCAGCCTCAGCTGGGCTCCCACGTGGGACCCTCTGTTCGGCTGACACAGCTGGACCCTTTCCTATCACTTTGATCAATTACCGAATGTGAGTCTCCCCAGGAACGGATGAGACCTGGTGGGACACGGCCATCTGAAGGGGCTGACAGCCAGACACTCTCCCAGCAGAAGGGCACCAGTCTCACATTAAAGAGGACCTGGGCCACGCATCGCTGGTGCCCACCATGCATGAATATGACACGTGGGTAAAATAAATACATGACAACCTTTGCCATTTGAAGACAATGAGGTTTGGGGGCTTGCTCGTTACTGCAGCATCATGTGGTCTATCCTGAAAGACATATTGAACCTCATGCTTTGAAAGAAGCCTCAAGAATATGCAAAAGGAACTTGTTCTAGAATTCCAGTCTTTTCTTTATTAAACATGGTGATTCAACAGTCATTCTGAGCACACGAAGGTGAGTGAGGGAGACAATTTTTTTTGGACCTCCACATCCTTGGTAGGTTCACCAAATTCACTGGCTCAGGTCCCCAGTCTGCTGACACAGTCAGAGGGGGACCCTGGGGCTGGAAGGGGCAGATTTCTGGGTGAAAAGCCAAGGGTTAAAACGGAATTACACATAAACTCAGTTTCTTAGCCACACTAATTACACCAAGTACTCAATAACCACTTGTGGTCAGCAGCTACCACATTAGCATCAATAAGCAACATTTTCACCATCATAGAAAATTCTACTGGACAGTGATGAAGGATTTAGGATTAGTCATCACTATACCTTGATAAAGGCCTGAATCTCACAGCTCATGTATAAGAGAATCTCAGTTTAGGCTTTCCCAATTATGACAACAATCCTAACAATTTAAATAATGTTACAAATAACTATTTATGAGGACTGAAAGTCCTAAATTGTGTTTTTCAACAACCAAGCTACAGACAGAATTTAAATATCACTGAGAAACTAATATAGTACAAAACTGTCTCAAGGAGGAGGTGGTCAATGTATATGGAACCAACTAAAAAGGGAAGGAAAAGTATCAGAAAGGTGTCAAATAGTTAATAAAAAGAGCTTACAGTGTTTTATGATGAGTGTGGTATGCCAGCTTTATATATTTTTAATTTACTTCTTTAAAAATTCTAAATAAATATGCATTGTCATACCTAGCTCTGTACCTGGAATTTTATATTCCTTTTCTTAAGAAACATGACCTCCCCATCCCTGAAAAAAAAATTAGCTTCAGTCTCTATAAAATTTTTCTGGAAATTCTATAAAATAAAATCTTATCTGCCTTGGACAGAACTGATTTTAAGAAGTGATTTTTGTTTTTAAAGCAAAGCCACTGATAGCCTCTTCCCTGATTTTTCTACTCGGGGATTAAGGTGGAACAGCTCCACATCTGTGCTGAGCTGGATAGTGTTCCTCCAAATTCACGTCCAACTGGAACCTGTGACTGTGACCTTCTCTGGAAACTGGGTCTTTGCCGATGTAATCAAGTTAAGATGAGGTCATGCTGAAGTGAATGACCAGGGGGCTTCCCTGGTGGCTCAGAGGTCAAAGCGTCTGCCTGCAATGCGGGAGACCAGGGTTCAATCCTTGGATCGGGAAGATCCCCTGGAGAAGGAAATGGCAACCCACTCCAGTATTCTTGCCTGGAGCCTGGTAGGTTACAGGCCACGGGGTCGCAAAGAGTCAGACACGACTGAGTGACTTTTCCTCCACTTTCCTCCTCCCTCCTCCATGCTGAAGTAAAAGTGTTAGTTGCTCAGTCACGTCCGACTCTTTGCGACCCCATGGACTGTAGCCCTCTAGGCTCCTCATGGAATCAAGTTAAGAAGAGGTAATGCAGGATCAGGGTTGGCCCTACATCCAATGACTGGTGCCTTTCCGTAAGAAGAGGGAGATCCGGACACACAGACACATGCAGTGAAGGTGGGCACGTTGAGGACACAGACGAGCTCTGCTGCCCACAAGCCCAGGTGCGCTGGCAGCCACCAGGAGCTGGAAGATGCGGAAACATTCCTCCAGAGGGACCTCTGGAAAAACCGTGACCCTGCTGACACCTTGATTTTGGACTTTTAACCCCAAGAACTTCAAAATGATAAATTTCTGTTGTTCACCACCACCAAGCTTGCGGTAACTGGTTGGACAGCATCCATGGAAAATCATACAATATCCTGCATATTGATTCGATCTAATTTCCAGTCATTCTATCCTATGACTCGGGTACAAGTATTTATTAAAGGACATTTACAACGCTTTTATTTACAACAAATGCCACATGTTAGATATACATTTCCAGTGAGAGAAAGTAAACAGTTCAAGAATACATGAAGTAAACATCGCAACACTGAAGTCTGGTCTCACTTAAGCAACAAGAAATGTCAAATATTGTCATTACACCTTGAATTCTGATTTGAACTTAGGAAATAAAAGGAAAGCCAGAGGAATCATCTACATTTTCTGAACGTGAAAACACACTGCCTATCTCTAAATAGGAAAAAGCATGATTTCCGAGTTTATCTCCATTGACTTATGTTCAAACCTGCCCTTCCGATTAAATAGTAAAAAAAATACATATCAAATTCTTAACTGGTAAAATCATTCCAAAACAATCAAATTGAGATGCTATGATGACACCATCCTCTGCTAGCATGAAAAAAGCAATATACAAATAGAACTCACTGACCTGGTAAGTTTTTTCCCCAGAGTTCAGTGGGAAATTGTGTGTATGGGACAGGGGTGGGGAACGGGTCAGCAGGATGAGAGCAGATAAGCCAGTGGGAAACTTGATCAAACCGTTCACATTATAAGAGCATATTAAACAATAAAGGTCTACCTGCAAGATTTTACAAAGATTCCTAGAGGTAAAAAGTTAGAGGTAATCCATGTTGCAAGCTCCATTTTTGCCCTTAAGGGCCACAGAGCCAAGCCAGCCTCACGAGCCAGGCCAGCTTCTCCAGTGCACTCTACTGTTATCAGGCCCGATCTTTCTGCCCAGGAGCACCCCGCTCTGCAGAGCTGTCTCTTTGCTCCCCAAATGCAGCAGTGGGTCTGCACCCACAGAGGGGGGTGCCCCCAGGCTCAGCCCCTGCAGAGAAATACTCATTCTGAGAGTAAAAACCTCTAACAGAGGCTGTAGCCGGAATGCTACAATGAGCTTGTTTAATCATATTGTCCATATTTTGTGACACTTTGACATTTTGGGAGCCTCGCTGACAGGGAAGAGATGGCCCCTTCCTTGGCAGCAAATTCTTCTCTTTTTTTGGGTCTGAATTTTTTTTTTTTAACTTTTTTTTTTGTATTGGGGGTATAGCCAGTTAACAATGCTGTGATCGTTTCAGGTGAACAGCAAAGGGACTCAACCACGCACGTGCATGTATCCATTCCCTTGGCAAGCAATTCTGAGACACCATCAAGAACCATGACTCTCACAGGAAAACCAAGCAATGCAGCACCCACACCCTGAGCCACCTCCTCCAATGGCTCTTACCTGCCGGGAGGCAAGACTGCTCTGCCCGAGTCACCCTGGGCTGGCACCAGACAGCCGGAGGCCACCCTGCAGCCCAGGGCCCCCGACATTATTCAAACCAGCCTGCGCCTTGCTGTCTCCCTGTCTTCACAACACAAGCTCCGCCCGCTCTCTCCCCTCTCCAGGCCCTGCCTCAGCTGGACCTCCTGCTTCTCCCTGTGGCCCTGGGCGGCACAGCACCACCCTCCCCACGCTGCCACTCAGTCACCTCCGTGTGGGCTGGGACTTCCCAGGCGTTCCAGTGGGTAAGAATCCACTTTGCCGGCTTCCCTGGTGGTCCAGTGGGTGAGAATCTGCCTGCTGATGCAGGGGACAGAGGTTCAATCCCTGGTCAGAGAACTAAGATCCCACATGCCACAGGGTAACTAAGCCTATCTGCCACAACTAGAGAAAGCCCTCGTGCAGTAAAGAAGACCCAACACAGCCAAAAAACACTTAGAGAAATCCCCCCGAATAAATAAATCTTAAAAAACAATCCCAGGGGACTTTCGTTCTATCTCTGGTCAGGAACTGAGATCCCACACGCTGCGGGGCAACTAAGCCCTCACGTCACACCTAGAGAGCCTGCACTCTGCAAGGAAAGAGTCCCACACGATGCAACGAAGACGCGATGCAATTACGCAGCCATTAGAAAGAATACATGTGAATCAGTTCTGATGAGGTGGATGAAACTGGAGCCTATTATACAGAGTGAAGTAAGCCAGAGAGAAAAACACCAGTACAGTATACTAACGCATATATATGGAATTTAGAAAGATGGTAACGATAACCCTGTATGCGAGACAGCAAAAGAGACACTGATGTATAGAACAGTCTTTTGGACTCTGTGGGGGTGGGGGGGGATGATTTGGGAGAATGGCATTGAAACATATATAATATCATATAAGAAATGAATCGCCAGTCCAGGTTCGACGCAGGATACTGGATGCCCAGGGCTGGTGCACTGGGATGACCCAGAGGGATGGTATGAGGAGGGAGGTAGAAGGTGGGTTCAGGATGGGGAACACGTGTATACCTGTGGTGGATTCATGTTGATGTATGGCAAAACCAAACAATTTTATAAAGTAATTAACCTCCAATTAAAATAAATAAATTTATATTAAAAAAAAAAACAAAGACATCTTTGTAAAAAATCCTGTAGGTATGTTTTAACACAGCTGGTGCAGCGAGCAGGCGACTCTGTCCTTGACAGAGTGGCATGCCCATGACTGCTCCTGACTTACTAGACAGATGCACGGACTAGCCCACACTGCCTCTGGAGGCACAGCCAGCTGCTGGCACGCCTGGGCTCCACCGCTCTGGCTGCCATCGCCGCCGTGGTTTTCCAGCCTGAATTGCAGGCGGCCCCCGCAGCCCGGGCCTCTGCGACCCTCACGCGCTCTCGGGTGCTGTAGTCCAGGCTGATGTTAATGGTAAACCCCTAGTTGGCCCACTCTGGGATACCTAACGTCCCATTTGATTCTCTACCCAGCCAGCCTCACTTCTGGGATGGCGAACTGGAGGGTGACTAGGATAACTGTCTGCGTTTGAATCTGAGTCTCAGCAACCAAGGTAAAAGCCAAGCTAAGTCACCCCTCCCCGTTCTATGAGTGATGGGCCCCCCGGCCTGCCCTTTCAGGGGTGTCCCCAGCAGAGTCCAGGTGTTGGTTCCAGTGTGGGAAAGGCCGACACGGTGCCAGGAGCCCTCCTCAGGGAAGCCATGGGCCTAAACGTGTGCAGGCTGCTTCCAGAGTGAGTGTCGCCTGCCTTGCTGCTGTGCGGCCTGTCCCTGACCCAGCGGGATGTTACAGATCCCTTCTGAGGAGACCGGCAGCTCAACATCCACTGCTCTGTGTAAATTATAACTCAGTTTCCTAAAGAAAGGAAAAGGAAATGGGGAAGGAGTGCTTTGTCCCCAGTCCCCCAGGACCTGAGGACGTTTCTCAGCCTGTGTCTGCTCCACCAAGTTCTTTGTGACCCTCTGGACTGCAGCCTGCCAGGTTTCCGCTGGGCATGGAATTTCCCGGCAGTAATACTGGAGTGGGTTGTTATTTCTTCTCCAGGGGACCTTCCTGATCCAGGGATTGAACACACAACTCCTGTGTCTCCTGTACTGGCAGGAGGATTCTTTACTACTGAGCCACCTGGGAAGCTTCTCAGCTCATAAGAAACGGCAGATCTCCTGGCCAACGTGTCTGGGCATCATGCGTGTTGCTGCCTATGAAAATGCTACAATCTTCCTCCCAAATCAGGATGCTGCACCTCTGCTCTCCTGGACCAAGACCAGCCCCCTGTGATGTGGACTGGGGTACCATAGAAAGGAGGCCTCTCAAGACCATGAGGAGCTGATCAGGCCACACCAAAGGAAAAAAAGAAAAAAAAAAAAAAAGAGAGAGAGAGAGATAAAGAAAAAAGATACAAGCCATCCTGAAAAAAATTATAAGAAAAAGGGGTAACGGGGATGGATGGTGCTGCAGTCGGCAGCTGTCCTGGGGAGAGCTTCTGCCTGAGGTTGCAGGTTTCTTCTCCACCCCCTCTCCCTCCAGTCAGATGGAAACGAAAAACCTCAAGTTCAGGGGCTAAAGGCTTGACACAGAAAACTATTTTTAAAAAAGAAAAACAGAAAAGGAAATATATCCACTTAGACACAGGGGAGAAAATAAAAGATAACTGTAGAGATCTATCTACCTATATGTGTATGTATATGTATTTTTGCATTAAAATTATATATAATTTTAGGACTATATATAATTATATGTATGTAATATATATAATTATAGGACTCCCCTGTAGCTCAAACGGTAAAGAATCTGCCTGCAACGCAGGAGACCTGGACTTGATCCCTGGGTCAGGAGGATCCTCTGAAGAAGGGAATGGCAATCCATTCCAGTATTACTGCTTGTAGAATCTCATAGACAGAGAAGCCTGGAGGGCTACAGTTCGTGGGGTCGCAAAGAGTCAGATATGACTGAGCGACTAACACTATATATTAATTACACTATAAATATTATATCATATATAATTTTAATGCAAATAAAATATATATAGTGAAACTTTTTAAAGGGAAACTTCACTAAAGTGGAGTCAGGAAGCCAGAAGGGCTGCTCATGCCATACCACTCCGACATTAACTACAGGAAGTGCCATCAGTTACAGACCCCAAAAGAAGAATCATCAACAAGAAGGGATCATCAATTACAGGCCCCAACTGGGAAAGATGTACGCTGCATCTCCTACCAGAAATCGACTACCGATAAACCAAAGTTGCTGATAAAAACCCTATTTTATTTTGAAGGTCACCAATACATATACATGGAGAAGGCAATGGCACCCCACTCCAGTACTCTTGCCTGGAAAATCCCACGGATGGAGGAGCCTGGTAGGCTGCAGTCCATGGGGTCTCGAAGAGTCGGACACGACTGAGCAACTTCACTTTCACTTTTCACTTTCATGCACTGGAGAAGGAAATGGCAACCCACTCCAGTGTTCTGGCTTGGAGAATTCCAGAGACGGGGAAGCCTGGTGGGCTGCTGTCTGTGGGGTCGCACAGAGTCGGACACGACTGAAGTGACTTAGCAGCAGCAATACATATACACGGGCTTCCCTGGTGGCTCCATGGGGTCACAAGAGGGTAGGATATGACTCAGCTACTGAACAACGATACATATACATATGTAACTACACTAAAACAGAGGTCTACAACTTGGTCCAGCTGGAAATCCAGAATCTATCCACTCAAAGTTTATCTCACAAATTATCCGATTAGCGGTATTTGGTCCTGTCCAAAACATCCATGTGGACATCTGGTCCACACTCAACGGTCTTGTCAAAAACATGCTTGGTCCTGTCAAAAAACACCCAGGCTTAGGAAACATCCCTGGGTTCAAACAGCCAGTAACATTTCTTTATACTTTTGGTTTACAGGATTAATATCTGAAAAATACTATCATGTTTTATTAGTCTAATAATTGTGCTGTAGCTATATTGCTGACAGTCTCGCTTCTTGCCCAGTAGCCTCGCTGGTAACAGCACATGGGGTCAGGGCTCGAACCCTGCAGTAGCAGCTGAGACTGGAATTTCATGATACATGATGAATTAAAATGTCACTGAGCTATTTTTTTTTTTTTGGCATTTCAATTGTGTTTTTACCTTTCTTGAAATAATAAAGCATAATAAGCTGAAAATGTTGCTTTCACTATGATAAAGAACCCATCTGCCAATGCAGGAGAAATAAGAGATGTGGGTTCGATCCCTGGGTCAGGAAGATCCCCTGGAAGAGGGCATAGCAACCCATTCCAGTATTCTTGCTTGGAGAATCCCATGGACAGAGAAGTCTGGGGGGCTACAGTCCAATCAGTTTCAGAGAGTCAGATACGACTGAAGCGACTTAGCACGCACACAAAAATTCACCAATTTCAATATGCATGCTGATATGACAGCTGTCACCATACAATCTAACAAAATTATTCTGAATGAAGTTAAAGAAAACTAGCAGCTACCTGCATTTGCATGGGAAAGAAATCACAACATTAACCCTTTATTGTGCACGACAGATCTCAAGATTGCGAATATAAATGTTATTAGACGACTCCTACCAAATACAGAAATTAAAGGATGCTTGCTTCACTGTCACCATCATCTTGGTAAAAAGTATCTTCTTTGGGTCTAACACAAGAATACGTGACAACAGAAAGACACACCTGTAGGTGAGTGGCGACTTCCACTTACGCCTTTGGAAGATGTGAAGGAACTTTTGAGTACACTGTGGAGAATGCAGAAGAAGATGTCAATGACTGAATGAATTATGTTGAAAGAGTATAGGTTTGTGGAAGGCATGGCAGAGGCAGAAAACCAGAGCTCCAGGATTTCCACTAGAAACTTGAAATGTTTATACATCAGGAGTGAATGGTGATCAAAGGATAAACTACACTGTGGAAGGCTGGCAAAGCACATTTCAAAAGCTGATGGCAGTGCATCATCCTTCAATGGAGAGGTTTACTGAAGTTGAAAAGATGAACAGCACAGCAATGAACAAGTCATCATCCAGACTTTTGGTGGTCACACTCAAATACGGGCATGAACTTCATAACGATACCAACAAAATCAAGTTCACACAACCAACATTTTTAACATATATAACTAACATAAAGCCAATAATCAGGTCAATATGTGTATGAGAACAGCAACTGTTCATCCACTGCAGAATAACCTCGCTGAACTTCATAAGGAAGAACAAGAATAAATGTGAAATCGAAATCATGAACTGCAATAAAAATAATAAAATTTTAACAAAGTGAAATGTTTGCATTATTTGACAAATCATAGACCAGATGTCTCGAGGAATGTTTTGTTGTTGCTGTTCAGTTGCTCAGTTGTGTCCTACTCTTTGCAACCCCATGGACTGCAGCACACCAGGCCTTCCTATCCCTCATTATCTCCCGTAGTTTGCCCAGGGATGTTTTGAACAGGACCAAATGTTCTCTGCAAGGGGTCTCTGTCATTACTTCAAAAAGCCAGGACCTTGAAAGAAATACTGCTCCATGTTTAAGTGCTCCAGGTACCTCCAGCCCTCCAGAAGGCCTCTCCAATGTTCCCCGTCCCCAGTGACCGGTCTCCTGAAAGACTCCAGGGGGTCTTCCCAATCCTTCTCCCAACTGTCCTGGAGAAACACCACTCTCCAGACTGGAAAAGACTCTTTCTGTCCCTACTGACATCAGAGCTACACTCTCAGTGCTCAATCCTATTACCATTCAACAGTCCCTGCTTCAGAGTTCTAAACAGTTCAAATATTTGGGTTTCTAAAAAACCTCACTAGCTTTCTAGCTCTAAATTTACCCCCCTTTGCTTAGTCCCTTTTGGAGATATCCATCCTTTTCTCCTTAGCTCCTCTGCTCTTATTCATTTATTTGGTTGAGATTTAAGAAAAATATCATAACAGAATATTATTCTCCTAAAAGGTGGAAATAATTCTAGAACTTGACAGCAGCAACAAAAATAGCCAATTAGGTGAATCAAATTGCCCTTCAATATCTTTTATTTGCTCTGTCTCTGATGGCCAATTCCAAGAACACTAATCATACATCTCTATTGGATCAGCTACCACCCTCCTTATGGACAAAATCCTCAAATGATATTGGCAGAATCCACAGTGCACCTTCTACGGAGATCCAAATAGATCCCTCAAAACCTTTCCCCAGAATTAGTATCTTATAAATAGAGGCCCTTTAAGACATTAATTCAGGAATATGAGACTGTAAAGCCCAGGGTCTCATTATCCATTGCACCATTCTCCACAACATTCCTATTTCACCTGTGAAGAAACCAAAGAGCCAGTGATGCAGGTTTGTCCAGGATCTATGAGACATAATCAGTATCGTTGATTATGATACTGCTGTCCTCAGCCCCACACTTTATCAGTTTTCATCCCTCCCGACAGCAGTATTTTTTCTGTGCCTGATTTACACAACGCTTTCTTTAGTACCCCAGTAGATAAAGCCAGACAGTATCTTTTCACCTTTACTTGGGAAGGACAGCAATACGCCTGGAGATTAATGCCCCAGAGGGTCACTGCAAGCCCTTCTGATTTCTCACAAACTTTAAAGGCTGATCTAGATGGTATCAAGCTCCCTGAAGGCTTCACCCTCCCTGAGGGTGACTTATATTTCTGCTCCCCTCCACAAAGGTTCTCACAAGAAAACATAGCCTCTATCGGCTAAACTTCTAGTCTGAAAGTGACACAGTCTCTAAGGAAAAACTACAGTTTGTTCACACTCAAGTTCACTATTTAGGACATTTAATCTCAAAACAAGGACTGCATTTAGACAGCAGCACTGCATCCTGAATGCCCTAAAGCTCAAAACGAACTGCAAGGTTTTCAGGACTGGCAGGTAACTGTCACAACTGGATCCCAAACTTTTCCCTTATGAACCAACCGTTATATACCTTGTTAAAAAACTACTGAACTTAACCCTGTCTTCTGGGAAGATTCAGATGGCATGACTTTTTAAATCTTAAAGGAATGTTTAATAAATCCCCCTGCCCTTGGATATCCCAATTATCAACTTCCTGTGAGGAAATACCCCACGTCAGCTGCTTGGCGCTGAAGCAACTGTGAGGAGATACCCCATGTCCAAGGGCAGAGAAGCCCCAGCAAGACGGTAGGGGCTGGAGCAGCAGCTGTGCCAGGGCTGGAGCAACTTTGAGGAAATATCCCACGTCCAAGGGCAAAGGAGAAGCTCCAGCAAGACAGTAGGAGGGGTGAAATCGCATTTAGAATCAAACCCCATACCTGCCAGAGAGGCTCAGAGGGCTCAAATATAACCTTCTGCACACCAGGACCCAGAGACTGAGCCAGAACTGTGTTTGGGTGTCTCCTGAGGAGGTACGGATCAGCAGTGGACTGCTACAGAGACAGGGGCTCTGGGTGCTGCAGACTTGGGTATGACATAAGCCCTCTTGGAGGAGGTCGCCATTAACCCCATCATAGAGCTGCCAGAACTTACACAGGACTGGGAAACAGACTCTTGCAGGGCACAAACAGAACCCTGTGCACCAGGACCCAGGAGAAAGCAGCAGTGACCCCACAGGAGACTGACCCAGACTTGCCCGTGAGTGTCCAGGAGTCTCTGGCGGAAGCGTGGGTCGGTGGTGGCCTGCTGCAGGGCTAGGGGCACTGAGTGTAGCAGTGTGCGCATGGAACAGTTTAAGGAGGTCCCCATAGCTTCACGGCCTCCACCAAGGTTTGGCTCCAGGTAAAATAATGGGGAGGGAATACGGCCCCACCCTTCAACAGAAAATTGGATTGAAGATTTACTGAGCATGACCCCGCCCAGCAGAACAAGATACAGTTTGCCCCTCAGTCAGTATTTCCAACTGGAAGGCTTCCATAATCCTCTAGTCCTTCTCCATCAGAGGGCAGACAGAGAATGACGAAGAAAATTAACCAATTTGGTCACATGGACCACAGCCTTGTCTAGCTCATTGAAACTGTGAGCCGTGCCGTGTAGGGCCACCCAAGACAGACGGGTCATGGTGGTCTCACAAAATGTGGTCCACTGGAGAAGGGATGGCAAACCACTTAAGTATTCCCAGCTTGAGAACCCTGCCGGGAGCCACCATGGGAAATCCCACCCATGACAAAGGTCATGCCTGGAGAGAACCTGACAGGCAAAGGCAGACCAGGCCTCGAGGGATTCCCTGGATCTGCTTGAGCATCTACCCCAAAACCAGAATCTGGCTGTCTTACTATATTGTGCCTTTCACCAACTCTTCTGACATTAACAGGGGGCTATCCCCGACCACCTTTCTCTGGAAGAAGTCAACTTAGGGCTTTAGTTAGTAAGTCTCCTGGACATGACAGGAGTGTTTCAATTCAAACCCCTCTGATGGCTTCTAGCTTGCCTGAGAGATTTATCCAGACTCTTGCAATTAACGCACGTGATTGTTCACAACTCCCCAACCTTGAAAGGCACAGGAAGCCAAAACATTCTAAAAGTCCTAATGAGCTTAGAGTCCTTTATGGGATGAAAAATTATTAGAAAAGATAGTACTGGTAAAGGGCTTCATTATTGGGCCAATGCTTGCTGCCGAGTTCCCATATCCCTTATCCATTGTGCACCTGGGAGTGCATTGGTTAACATAGTTGGAATGTAAGGAAAACAAGCAGCAGCCTTGGAATTAACCACATCAGACCTCTGAGCTAATTGGTTCTTTCTTTGTTGTAACTCACTGCACCTTTGCTCCGTGAGAATCTAATTCTGTTTAGCACCTTCTGAGGCTGACATAGATTAGAAATATAAAGAAAACACACTTCAAGGGAAAATAAGTTTTCTGGTTGAGCAGCCTTTATCAAAAAAGAGTCATAAAATGTCCACAGGCCTCCAAGGCCAGAAGATAATGTACACAACATTGTTTGTGGGAAAGGTATGCAGAAAAAATCCTGGTTTCGATAAAGACAAAACAGATGTAATGTTTGGGCTGACTCTGCATGACTTTGCATCTTTCATTTCCCTCTATGTACAAGTCAAGATATAAAAGTTCCTTTTGAAAATAAAGTTATGGGCCTCGCTCACTGAAGCTTGGTCTCCCCGTGTCATTCTTTATTCCTTTTCTCTCTTTTTTTCTCTCTCTGTTCTTCTTTCAGGATGACTCCTTGGAACACAGGAGCTTTATTGGCTTTCTATGTAAACCAAGGAAGATCAGGCCTCTTCCTCTTCCCTTTTTACTTTCTTACTGCCTATGCCATCATCCTGAGGGTACCCCTGGATCCTGCTGGGGCTGGACCCTGGCAGAACCCTATGCACAGTATGAAAAGGAAAAAAGATAGGACACTTAAAGATGAACTCCCCAGGTCAGTAGGTGCCCAGTTTGCTACCGGAGATCAGTGAGAACTAACTCCAGAAAGAATGAAGAGATGAAGCCAAAACAAAACCACCACCTGATTATGGATGTGACTGTGGTGACGGAAGGACAATCCAATACTGTAAAGAGCAATACTGCACAGGAACCTGGAATATAAGGTTCATGGATCAAGGCAAACTGAGCGGCGAGCAGCCGAGAGGAGATACCCCATGTTCAAGGACAAGAGTGGCGATCGAGAGGAGATACCCCACGTCCAAGGTATGGAGCGGCGGCCAGAGGAGAAATCCCATGTCCAAGGTAAGGAGCAATGACTGCGCTATGCTGCAGCAGCTGTGAAGAGATACCACACGTTCAAGCTAAGTGAAACCAATTAAGACGGTAAGAGCTGAGAGACGGCATCAGAGGACAGACAGACTGAAACGAGAGTCACAGAAAAGTAGCCAATCTGATCACATGGACGACAACCTTGTCTAACGCAATAAAAATATCGATGTCGTGTAAGGCCACCCAAGAGAGATGGGTCAAGGTGGTGAGGTCTCAAAAAATGTGTCCACTGGAGAAGGGAAAGGCAACCACTTCAGAATTCTTGAGAACCCCATGACAGGATGAAAGGCAAAAGGATAGGACACTGAAAGATTACTTCCCAGGTCAGTAGGTGCCCAGTATGCTACTGGAGATCAGTGGAGAAATAACTCTAGAAAGAATGAAGAAACAGAGCGAAAGTAAAAACAACACCCGTTGTGGATGTAACTGGTGATGTAAGTAAAGTCCAATGCTCTAATGAGCAATATTGTGTAAGTACGTGGAACGTTAGGTCCCCGGATCAAGGCCAATTGCAGTAGCGACCAGCTGAGAAGAGAATCC
>NW_011495064.1:6179307-6181787 GCF_000754665.1 Bison bison bison
AGCCGAGAGGAGATACCCCACGTCCAAGGTCAGGAGCTGCGGCTGAGAGGAGATACCCCACCTCCAACGTAAAAGAAACCCACGTAAGACGGTAGGAGCTGAGACAGGGCATCAGAGGGCACACAGACCGAACCCACAATCACAGCAAAGTAGCCAACCTGATCACGTGGACCACAGCCTTTTCTAGGATACTGAAGATGAACTCCCCAGGTCCGTAGGTGCCCAGTATGCTACTGGAGATCAGAGGAGAAATAACTCTAGAAAGAATGAAGAGACAGAGCCAAAGTAAAAACACCACCCGGTTGTGGATGTGACTGGTGATGGAAGTAAAGTCCAATGCTCTAATGAGCAATATTGTGTAAGTACGTGGAATGTTACGTCCACAGATCAAGGCCAATTGCAGTAGCGACCAGCTGAGAAGAGAATCCGACATCCAAGGCCAGGAATGGCGGCCGAGTGGAGATACCACACGACCAAGGTCATAAGTGGAATCAAGAGGACATACGCCAGGTCCAAGGTCAGGGACAGAGGCTGGGCTTTGCTGGAGTAGACGTGAAGAGATACCACAAGTCCAAGGTAAGAAAAACCGCTTTAAGGCAGTAGAGGCTGAGAGAGGGCTTCAGAGGGCAGACAGACTGAACCCACAATCACAGCAAAGTAGCCAACCTGATCACATGGACCACAGCCTTGTCTAACTCAATGAAACTAAGCCAGGCTGTATAGGGCCAACCAAGATGGACAGGTCATGGTGGAGAGGTCTGACAAAATGTGGTCCACTGGAGAAGGGAATGGCAAACCACTTCAGTATTCTTGCCTTGAGAACCCCATGAACAGTATGAAAAGGAAAAGATAGGACACTGAAAGATGAACTCGCAGATCAGTAGGTGCCCAATATGCTCCTGGAGATCAATGCAGAACTAACTCCAGAAAGAATAAAGAGACGGAGCCAAAGCAAAAACATCAGTTGTGGATGTGACTGGTGATGGAAGCAAAGTCCAATGCTGTAAAGAGCAATACTGCATAGGAACCTGGAATTTTATGTACACGAATCAAGGCAAATTGGAGAAGCGAGAGGCCGACAGGAGATACGCCATGTCCCAGGTCAGGAGGGGTGGTCAAGAGGAGGTATGCCATGTCCAAGGTCAGGAGTGGCGCCCGAGAGGAGATATGCCATGTCCAAGGTCAGGAGCAGCAGCTGCACTTTGCTAGAGTAGTCGTGAAGAGATACCCCACGTAAAAAGTAAGAGAAATCCAAATAAGACGGTAGGCGCTCAGAGATGGCATCAGAAGGCAGACAGACTGAAACCACAATCACAGCAAAGTAGCCAATCTCATCACTTGGACCACAGCCTTGTCTAACTCAATGAAACTAAGCCATGCCGTGTAGGGACACCCAAGATGGATGGGTCATGGTGGAGAGGTCTCACAAAATGTGTCCACTGGAGAAGGGAATGGCAAACCACTTCAGTATTCTTGCCTTCAGAACCCCATGAACACTATGAAAAGGAAAAAGATAGGACACTGAAAGATGACACTGAAAGATGACTCCCCAGGTCGGTATGTGCCCAATATGCTACTGGAGATCAGTGGAGAACTAACTCCAGAAAGAATGAAGAGACGAAGCCAAAGCAAAAACAACACCCGGTTGTGGTTGTGACTGGTGATGGAAGGAAAGTTCAATGCTGTAAAGAGCAATTCTGCATAGGTACCTGGCATGTTACGATGACAATCAAGGCAATTTGGAGCAGTGAGCAGCCGAGAGGAGATACCCCACGTCCAAGGTCAGGAGCTGCGGCTGAGAGGAGATACCCCACCTCCAACGTAAAAGAAACCCACGTAAGACGGTAGGAGCTGAGACAGGGCATCAGAGGGCACACAGACCGAACCCACAATCACAGCAAAGTAGCCAACCTGATCACGTGGACCACAGCCTTTTCTAGGATACTGAAGATGACTCCCCAGGTCGGTAGGTGCCCAGTATGCTACTGGAGATCAGTGGAGAACTAACTCCAGAAAGAATGAAGAGACGAAGCCAAAGCAAAAACAACACCCAGCTGTGGATGTGACTGGTGATGGAAGTAAAGTTCAGTGCTGTAAAGAGCAATTCTGCATAGGTACCTGGCATGTTAGGATGACAATCAAGGCAAACTGGAGCAGTGAGCAGCCGAGAGGAGATACCCCACGTCCAACGTAAAAGAAACCCACGTAAGATGGTAGGAGCTGAGACAGGGCATCAGAGGGCACACAGACTGAACCCACAATCACAGCAAAGTAGCCAACCTGATCACATGGACCACAGCCTTGTATAACTCAATGAAACTAGAACATGCCGTGTAGGGCCACCCAAGAGGGACGGGTCACGGTGGAGAAGTCTCACAAAATGTGTCCATGGAGAAGGGAATGGCAACCACTTCAGTATTCCGGCCTTGAGAACCCCATGAAGAGTATGAAAAAGACAAAAGATAGGACACTGAAGATGA
>NW_011495064.1:6181887-6184733 GCF_000754665.1 Bison bison bison
CACATAATAAATGCTGGAGAGGGTGTGGAGAAAAGGGAACCCTCTTACACTGTTGGTGGGAATGCAAACTAGTACAGCCACTATGGAGAACAGTGTGGAGATTCTTTAAAAAACTGAAATAGAACTGCCTTATGATCCAGCAATCCCACTGCTGGGCATACACACTGAGGAAACCAGAAGGGAAAGAGACACGTGTAGCCCAATGTTCATCGCGGCGCTGTTTATAATAGCCAGGACATGGAAGCAACCTTGATGCCCATCAGCAGATGAATGGATACGAAAGCTGTGCTACATATACACAATGGAGTATTACTCAGCCATTAAAAAGAAAACATTTGAATCAGTTCTAATGAGGTGGATGAAACTTGAGCCTACTATACAGAGTGAAGTAAGCCAGAAGGAAAACCAACAATACAGTATAGTAACACATATATATAGAATTTAGAAAGATGGTTAACAATAACCCTGTGTACGAGACAGCAAAAGAGACACTGATGTATAGATCAGTCTTGTGGACTCCATGGGAGAGGGAGAGGGTGGGAAGATTCGGTAGAATGGCATTGAAACATGTAAAATATCATGTATGAAACGAGATGCCAGTCCAGGTTCCATGCACGATACTGGATGCTTGGGGTTAGTGCACTGGGACGACGCAGAAGGATGGTATGGGGAGGGAGGAGGGAGGAGGGTTCAGGATGGGGAACACATGTATACCTGTGGCAGATTCATTTTGATATTTGGCAAAACTAATACAATTATGTAAAGTTTAAAAAAAAAATCCTATGGATAAAAAAAAAAAAAAAGAACTGAAACCACAGTCACATCAAAGTAGCCAAATTGATCACATGGCCCACAGCCTTGTCTAACTCAGTGAAACTAAGAGCCATGCCCTATAAGGCCACCAAGATGGACAGGTCATGCTGCAGAGTTCTGAAAAAAAGTGGTCCACTGCACAAGGGAATGGGAAACCACTTCAGTATTCTTGTCTTGAGGATCCCATTGACAGTATGAAAAGGAAAAAGATAGGACACTGAAAGATGACTCCCCAGGTCGGTATGTGCCCAATATGCTACTGGAGATCAGTGGAGAACTAACTCCAGAAAGAATGAAAAGAGGAATCCAAAGCAAAAACAACACCCGGTTGTGGATGTGACTGGTGATGGAAGTAAAGTTTAATGCTGTAAAGAGCAATTCTGCATACGTACCTGGCATGTTACGATGACAATCAAGGCAAACTGGAGCAGTGAGCAGCCGAGAGGAGATACCCCACGTCCAAGGTCAGGAGCTGCGGCTGAGAGGAGATACCCCACCTCCAACGTAAAAGAAACCCACGTAAGACGGTAGGAGCTGAGACAGGGCATCAGAGGGCACACAGACCGAACCCACAATCACAGCAAAGTAGCCAACCTGATAACGTGGACCACAGCCTTGTCTAGGACACTGAAGATGAACTCCCCAGGTCGGTAGGTGCCCAGTATGCTACTGGAGACCAGTGGAGAAATAACTCTAGAAAGAATGAAGAGACAGAGCCAAAGTAAAAACAACACCCGGTTGTGGATGTGACTGGTGATGGAAGTCAAGTCCAATGCTCTAATGAGCAATATTGTGTAAGTACGTGGAATGTTAGGTCCACGGATCAAGGCCAATTGCAGTAGCGACCAGCTGAGAAGAGAATCCCACATCCAAGGCCAGGAATGGCGGCCGAGTGGAGATACCACACGACCAAGGTCATAAGTGGAATCAAGAGGACATACGCCAGGTCCAAGGTCAGGGACAGAGGCTGGGCTTTGCTGGAGTAGACGTGAAGGGATACCGCAAGTCCAAGGTAAGAAAAACCGCATTAAGGCAGTAGAGGCTGAGAGAGGGCTTCAGAGGGCAGACAGACTGAACCCACAATCACAGCAAAGTAGCCAACCTGATCACATGGACCACAGCCTTGTATAACTCAATAAACCTAAGAGCCATGCCCTATAAGGCCACCAAGATGGACGGGTCATGCTGCAGAGTTCTGACGAAGAGTGGACCACTGCAGATGCTATGCTACGCTCTGCTAAGTCACTTCAGTCATGTCCGACTCTGTGTGACCCCATAGACGGCAGCCCACCAGGCTTCCCCGTCCCTGGGATTCTCCAGGCAAGAACACCGGACTGGGTTGCCATTTCCTTCTCCAATGCGTGAAAGTGAAAAGAGAAAGTGAAGTCGCCCAGTCGTGTCCGACTCTTAGCGACCACATGGACTGCAGCCCACCAGGCTCCTCCGTCCATGGGATTTTCCAGGCAAGAGTACTGGAGTGGGGTGCCATTGCCTTCTCCTGGACCACTGCAGAAGGGGATGGGAAACCACTTCAGTATTCTTTCCTTGAGAACCCCATGAACAGTATGAAAAGGAAAAAGATAGGACGCTGAAAGATGAACTCGCAGATCAGTAGGTGCCCAATATGCTCCTGGAGATCAATGCAGAACTAACTCCAGAAAGAATAAAGAGACGGAGCCAAAGCAAAAACATCAGTTGTGGATGTGACTGGTGATGGAACGAAAGTCCAGTGGTATAAAGAGCAATACTGCATAGGAACCTGGAATTTTATGTACACGAATCAAGGCAAACTGGAGCAGCGAGAGGCCAACAGGAAATACGCCATGTCCAAGATCTGGAGGGGCGGCCAAGAGGAGATACACCATGTCCACGGTCAGGAGGGGTGGCCAAGAGGAGGTATGCCATGTCCAAGTTCAGGAGCGGAGCCCGAGAGGAGATATGCCACGTCCAAGGTGAGGAGCAGAGGCCGTGAGGAGATACCTCACATCCAAAGTAAGGAGCAGGACGGTGTTTTGCTCGAGGAGCCATGAGAG
>NW_011495064.1:6184833-6187861 GCF_000754665.1 Bison bison bison
CAGTTGTGGATGTGACTTGTCATGGAAGGAAACTCCAGTGCGGTAAAGAGCAATAGTGCATAGGAACCTAGAATGTTAACTCCACGAATCAAGGCAAATTGGAGCCGCGAGCAGCCAAGAGGAGATACACCACGTCCAATGTCAGGAGTGGTGACCAAGAGGACATACCATAGGTCCAAGGTCAGGGGCAGAGGCTGGGCTTTGCTGGACTAGACGTGAAGAGATACCCCAAGTCCAAGGTAAGAAACACCGCATTAAGGCAGCAGAGGTTAAGAGAGGGCTTCAGAGGGCGGACAAACTGAAACCGCAATCACAGGAAAGTAGATAATCTGATCACATGGCCCACAGCCTTGTATAACTCAATGAACCTAAGAGCCATGCCCTGTAAGGCCACCTAGATGGACGGGTCATGCTGCAGAGTTCTGAAAAAGAGTGTTCCACTGCACAAGGCAATGGGAAACCACTTCAGTATTCCTGCCTTGAGAATCCCGTGAACAGTATGAAAAGGAAAAAAGACAGGACACTGAAAGATGACCTCCCAGGTCAGTAGGTGCCCAATATGCTACGAGAGATCAGTGGAGAACTAACGCCAGAAAGATTTAAGAGACAAAAAAGCAAAAACAACAACCGTTGTCCATGTGACTGGTGCTGGAACGAAAGTCCAATGCTGTAAAGAGCAATATCGCAGAAGTACCTGGAATGTTAGGTCCACGAATCAAGGCAAATTGGAACAGCGAGAAGCCGAGAGGAGATAGGTCACGTCCACGGTCAAGAGGGGTGGCCAAGAGGAGGTATGCCATGTCCAAGGTGAGGAGCAGCGGCCGTGAGGAGATACCTCACAGCCAAAGTAAGGAGTAGGACGGAGCTTTGCTCGAGGAGCCGTGAAGAGATACACCACGTCCAACGTAAGAGAAATCCAAGTAAGACGGTAGGCGCTCAGAGATGGCATCAGAAGGTGGACAGACTGAAACCACAATCACAGCAAAGTAGCCAATCTGATCACTTGGACCACAGCCTTGTCTAACTCAGTGTAACTAAGCCATGCCCTGTAGGGCCACCCAAGACGGATGGGTCATGGTGGAGAGGTCTCACAAAATGTGTCCACTGCACAAGGGAATGGGAAACCACTTCAGTATTCTTGCCTTGAGATCCCCATGAACACTATGAAAAGGAAAAAGATAGGATGCTGAAAGATGAACTCGCAGATCAGTAGGTGCCCAATATGCTCCTGGAGATCAATGCAGAACTAACTCCAGAAAGAATAAAGAGACGGAGCCAAAGCAAAAACATCAGTTGTGGATGTGACTGGTGATGGAACGAAAGTCCAGTGCTATAAAGAGCAATACTGCATAGGAAACTGGAATTTTATGTACACGAATCAAGGCAAATTGGAGCAGCGAGAGGCGAACAGGAGATACGCCATGTCCAAGATCTGGAGGGGCGGCCAAGAGGAGATACGCCATGTCCACGGTCAGGAGGGGTGGTCAAGAGGAGGTATGCCATGTCCAAGTTCAGAAGCGGAGCCCGAGAGGAGATATGCCATGTCCAAGGTGAGGAGCAGCGGCCGTGAGGAGATACCTCACATCCAAAGTAAGGAGCAGGACGGTGTTTTGCTCGAGGAGCCATGAGAGATACCCCATGTCCAACGTAACAGAAACCCAAGTAAGAAGGTAAGAGCTGAGACAGGGCATCAGAGGGCACACAGACTGAACCCACAATCACAGCAAAGTAGCCAATCTGATCACATGGACCACAGCCTTGTCTAACTCAATGAAACTAGAACATGGCGTGTAGGGCCACCCAAGAGGGACGGGTCACGGTGGAGAAGTCTCACAAAATGTGTCCATGGAGAAGGGAATGGCAACCACTTCAGTATTCCGGCCTTGAGAACCCCATGAAGAGTATGAAAAAGACAAAAGATAGGACACTGAAGATGAACTCCCCAGGTCCGTAGGTGCCCAGTATGCTACTGGAGATCAGTGGAGAAATAACTCTAGAAAGAATGAAGAGACAGAGCCAAAGCAAAAACAACACCCGGTTGTGGATGTGACTGGTGACGGAAGTAAAGTCCAATGTTCTAATGAGCAATATTGTGTAAGTACGTGGAATGTTAGGTCCACGGATCAAGGCCAATTGCAGTAGCGACCAGCTGAGAAGAGAATCCCACATCCAAGGCCAGGAATGGCGGCCGAGTGGAGATACCACACGACCAAGGTCATAAGTGGAATCAAGAGGACATACGCCAGGTCCAAGGTCAGGGACAGAGGCTGGGCTTTGCTGGAGGAGACGTGAAGAGATACCGCAAGTCCAAGGTAAGAAAAACCGCATTAAGGCAGTAGAGGCTGAGAGAGGGCTTCAGAGGGCAGACAGACTGAACCCACAATCACAGCAAAGTAGCCAACCTGATCACATGGACCACAGCCTTGTATAACTCAATGAACCTAAGAGCCATGCCCTATAAGGCCACCAAGATGGACGGGTCATGCTGCAGAGTTCTGACGAAGAGTGGACCACTGCAGATGCTATGCTACGCTCTGCTAAGTCACTTCAGTCATGTCCGACTCTGTGTGACCCCATAGACGGCAGCCCACCAGGCTTCCCCATCCCTGGGATTCTCTAGGCAAGAACACCGGACTGGGTTGCCATTTCCTCCTCCAATGGGTGAAAGCGAAAAGAGAAAGTGAAGTCGCCCAGTCGTGTCCGACTCTTAGCGACCACATGGACTGCAGCCCACCAGGCTCCTCTGTCCATGGGATTTTCCAGGCAAGAGTACTGGAGTGGGGTGCCATTGCCTTCTCCTGGACCACTGCAGAAGGGGATGGGAAGCCACTTCAGTATTCTTTCCTTGAGAACCCCATGAACAGTATGAAAAGGAGAACACCAGACTGGGTTGCATTTCCTTCTCCAATGCGTGAAAGTGAAAAGAGAAAGTGAAGTCGCCCAGTTGTGTCTGACTCTTAGCGACCACATGGACTGCAGCCCACCAGGCTCCTCTGTCCATGGGATTTTCCAGGCAAGAGTACTGGAG
>NW_011495064.1:6187961-6192537 GCF_000754665.1 Bison bison bison
GAACAGTATGAAAAGGAAAAAGACAGGACACTGAAAGATGAACTCCCCAGGTCAGTAGGTGCCCAATATGCTACTGGAGATCAGTGGAGAACTAACTCTAGAAAGACTGAAGAGACAAAGCCAAAGCAAAAACAACACCCAGCTGTGGATGTGACTGGTGATGGAACAAAGTCCAATGTTGTAAAGAGCAATACTGCATAGGTACCTGGAATGTTAGGTCCAGGAATCAAGGCAAATTGGAGCAGCGAGAGGCCAACAGGAGATACGCCATGTCAAAGATCTGGAGGGGAGGCCAAGAGGAGATATGCCATGTCCACGGTCAGGAGGGGTGGCCAAGAGGAGATATGCCATGTCCAAGGTGAGGAGCAGCGCCCGTGAGGAGAAACCTCACGTCCAAAGTAAGGAGCAGGACGGCGCTTTGCTCGAGCAGCCGTGAAGAGATACTCCACGTCCAATGTAAGAGAAACCCAAGTAAGACGGTAAATGGGGGGAGCTGCCCGTGAGAACAGGGTCCTTTATCTAAAGGACACAGCCCTGGGAGCTGCCTCAGTCCTTGAGGGTTTGCTTGCAAACATAGCTCTCTGTCCCGCCACCCCAGAGATTAGGCGAGTATTAACTGCAGACACCTGGAGTTCTGGACAAACTTCTCATGCACAAGGAAATGTTATCTGGTGTAAGAAATAATAACAGGGTGCCATTCCCATGCTCTCAAGATTTCTTGTGACTTTTCATAAGATGTATAGGTCAGCCAAGAAAATGTTAACTGTCTTGTTTTCTCTTGCTCTCCTGTATAAATATAAGATGCTGAATAAAGTCGTGGTCAGACTGCTTCCCTTTGTGGAGACGTGTCTGACCCTCTCGATCCCATCTTTGCTCTAGTATTCTTTCTCAGCCTCGTCGTGCATGTTCTCGGGACCTGATCGACTTTGCTGGCTGGCTCCGGCAGCTGGCGCCCAAACAGGGACTCGAGAATCAGAGCGCAACGATGGCCGCTGCCCGTCAGGATTGAGGTAGGCAACGAGGAATTCCTAATTATTTGAAGTAAGGGGCAAGGAGTGTTATTGTCGAGAGTAATAAATCATGGGACAAGGCAATAGCCGCCAGTTATTTGTACATATGTTGAAAACTATGTTAAAAGGCAGGGGAATTCATGTAAATAAGTTACAGCTAGAGAAGTTTTTACTTTTTGTAGAAGAAGTTTGTCCTTGGTTCCCAGAGGAAGGAACAGTTAGTCTGGAAACTTGGAAGAAAGTAGGAAAACAATTGCAGACATATTATTCCTTACATGGTCCCAATCGTATCCCTGTGGATGCTTTTTCTTTGTGGACTCTCATAAGAGATTGTCTGGATCCTGAACATGAGGGACGTAAGATTCAAACGGCCCTCCCGGATTCCCCAGAACCCAAAGTTGCAGAGCCTTCCGCCCCTCCGCCCTAGCCGCTTTATGCCGTGCCTGAGGGAACAGCTTGTAAGGCTGGAAGGAATGATGATGTGTTAAGCTCTGACGAACAGGAAGAGTTAAATGAACAAGCGGCTCAGTACCATAGACAGGATATGCCTTGGGAGATAATGGTTAGCGTGCAACCCCCCTCAGGAAAAGGGGAATTAAAGCATTCAGGGCTTTCCGAAGAACAGCTGGAGAATTTAATTCAGAAAATTGTTATAGCAGTAAAAAAGGATGCACAGGGAGACTCCCACTCCAGCCAGCCTGCGCCTCCAGCATATCCTCCCTCGGTACTTGCTGGGCTCGACCCACCTCCGCCTTTCGTAGAACCATGAGAGCTTATATCTATCCCTGCTTCTTTGCCCGGTGAAAACATAAAAACTAGAAGTGAGATATTATTATCTCCTCTTCAATAAGCAATTAAGCGAGCTAATGATGAAGAACATATTCCCGGGTTTTCAGGAATCTATCCAGTATTTGAAAATGCTGAACAGCAGAGATATTATGAACCGCTACCCTTTAAGCAACTAAAAGAGTTAAAAATGGCTTGTGCACAATACGGCCCGATTGCGCCGCTTACTCAGGCTATTATAGAGGCTTTAGGAAACCAAAATCTGCCACCTAATGATTGGAAACAGGTTGCCCGGGCTTGTCTATCTGGAGGAGATTATTTACTATGGAAATCTGAGTTTGCTGAGCAGTGTGGGATCACAGCCGATATCAATCGGCGACAGGGACTGAACACCACTTATGAAATGATGGTGGGAGAGGGGGATTATCGAGACACTAATAATCAACTTAATTATTTGCCTGGAGCCTACCCTCAGATTAGTGCTGTGGCTCTACGAGCATGGGAAAAACTTCCAAATTCTGATAAAAAGACTGAAGATTTATCTAAAATTCGTCAGGGGCCAGATGAACCATATCAGGATTTTGTTGCCCACCTGCTTGAGGCAATTAGTACAATGATAGGGGATGAGCAGGCGGGAATGGTGTTGGCTAAACAGCTTGCTTATGAAAATGCCAATTCGGCTTGTCAAGCTGCCCTGAGACCTTACAGGAAAAAGGGAGGCTTATCCGATTATGTACGGATTTGTGCCGATATCGGCCCTTCGTACATTCAAGGCATAACTTTGGCCGTGGCATTACAAGAAAAGACAGTCAAAGAAGTACTGTATCAACAATTATTGCCTTAGCGGGTTTTAGTGGACGGGTTGATAATCATTATCCCTCGGATAAAATTTTGCAATTTGCTCACTATCACCAATTTCTCTTTGCAAAAATCGTTGTTTCTCAGCCCCTTGCCGATGCCCTAACTGTATTTACTGATGGCTCTTCTAATGGAATAGCTAGTTTGATGATACAGGACAATACTGCCACCTGGCATACTAATTATAAGTCTGCTCAAGAAGTAGAACTATTTGCCGTTTTTCAGGCTCTATTACAAATCTCTGCTCCATTTAATTTATATTCCGACAGTCAATATATCATAAGAGCCTTCGACACTATTGAGACTGTTCCATTTATCGGTACCCTGAATTCTACTATCCAAACTCTTTTTAGTGATATACAATATTTAATTTGCTCCAGAGTTAATAAATGCTATTTCGGTCATATTCGTGCTCACTCTGGACTTCCTGGACCTTTAGCACGAGGCAACGCTTTGGCTGACGAAGCTACACGTACGATGTTTCCTTCATTGGAACAAATGGCAAAAACTTCCCACAGCTTACACCATCAAACAGCAATAGCTTAAGACTTCAATTTGGCATTACTCGAGAAGCTGCCAGACAGATTGTTAAGCAATGTCAAACATGTCCTCAATTTTTTAGTCCCCCATGGGAGTTAATTCCCAAGGATTGTTGTCAAATGATATATGGCAAATGGATGTTACCCATATTCCTGAATTTGGTAAACAAAAATTTGTTCATGTTACTATTGACACCTTCTCCGGCTTTTTACATGCCTCTCTACAATCCGGAGAAGCTAGCAAACATTGTATAGCTCATTGTTTTAAATGTTTTGCTGTTATGGGAACCCCTAAGACCATAAAAACAGACAATGGTCCAGGATACACTGGAAAAAATTTTCAACTATTTTGTATGCAATTGTCTATCTCACATAAAACGGGTATCCCTTATAATCCTCAAGGTCAAGGAATCATTGAACGGGCACATCAAACTCTCAAACATCAATTGCAAAAACTAAAGAAGGGGGAATTGTATCTCAATACCCCCTCCAACTCTCTAAACCATGCTTTATTTGTTCTAAATTTTTTACAATTGGATATACGTGGCCGTTCGGCAGCACAGCGATTTTGGAACTTTGATGCGCAAACAATAAGACCTAAAGTCTTTTGGAAAGACCCACTTGTGGGAAAATGGTATGGACCAGATCCTGTAATAATTTGGGGACGAGGGCATGTTTGTGTTTTCCCACAGGATGCCGAAGCACTGCGCTAGCTGCCGGAAAGGTTGGTACGCACGGCGGAGACAATCTCTAGTAAACCAGATGAGGAGATTGACGATTCAAGAGCATGATGAATTACCATCTCGGCAACAACTCCAGGCATTAATGCGAGAGGCACAGAATCATGTTGCTGTGCAGGGCGATCCGATATTGCCTTTAAGCTTCCTGATAACCTTATTAATTATATTAAATCAGATTAACACTGCACACTCTGAAGAATATTCAAATGCTTACTGGGCTTATTTTCCCGACCCTCCCCTTCTCCAACTGGTGGGCTGGGAGGGTCGGTCCATTCCCATACACACTAATGATACTGTGGTTTTGGGGGGTTTTTTCAGATAAACATATTATTCCTAATCAAGTTAATTTCTCTTATCATGGCATGTTTGATAGTTTACCTATCTGTCTAGATATTTTAATTCAACAGGATGCCTTTTTGTTGCGGAGTCAGGATATGCTGATTATGACAATGGTTGGAGCCTATATATTCCTGGAGTAACGAAAGAATCTGGAATTCCTCAACGTCGTAATTGAACTGGTCCTTTAGATATCCCTTTCTGCGACTTTGGAACAAGGGGAAGAGTCACTGCTGCGCCATGGAAACTGTGTCGAAATGAGACTGCCACGGTTTATAACATATTTGGGACAAATGAGTCATTGTGG
>NW_011495064.1:6192637-6217724 GCF_000754665.1 Bison bison bison
AACCCTGGAGCTCAGGATAATAGAAACTTTGCATCCCATATTTGGAACTTGGGCGGCTCTAAAGTGTTCCAAACAGAAATCTGGAAACTAGCTGCCGCTCTTGCATGTGAGGGTTCCTACCTTCAGGTGGGATCGAAAGTGAGACACGGTTATTTATGGAATCTCACCATGAGATACCCTCGAGCATGTGTACCTCACCCTTATGCTTTATTAGTAGGATCTATAAATATACAACTTGGGTCACGAAATTATAATGTAACTTGTAACAATTGTACTTTGACTAACTGCATCAGGGGAATTACTAATCAAACTAGGGTTCTAGTCTTACGGCAGCCTGCCTTTGTTATGATTCCTGTAAAAATTAATGAGTCTTGCTATGATGAAAAAGGACTTGAGCTCTGGAGAGAAGTAGAGGGTGCTTTAATGCGTTATCGCAGGGGAATAGGGTTAATAATTCTGGGGTTTGTAGCTTTGGTAACCCTTATTGCCTCCTGGATTACTGCAGCCCTGTCCCTGGCACAATCAGTGCAAACTGCAACTTTTGTTAATAATCTGGAACAAAATGTATCCGTTATCCTGGGGACTCAAGAAGATATTGACAAAAAGCTAGAGGACCAATTGAATGCCCTTTATGATGTTGTAAAATTTTTAGGTGAAGAGGTTCAAGGTATAAAGTTGAGATTACGGGTACAATGTCATGCTGATTTTCGATGGATGTGTGTTACCCCAAAAAAATATAATGGTAGTATAACTGCTTGGGATAAGGTGAAAGCTTATTTAGAAGGTATTTGGCATACATGAAAATATTTCCTTAGATTTACTGCATCTACATCAGGAAATAATGAACATTGAAAATGCACCCAGACCTGATTTGGATGTTGCAAAAAGAGCTGAATCTTTTGTTAGAGAACTTTTTCGACATGTACCTACCATCAATAGTATTTGGCACTTGGGAGCAGCCATAGGAGGACTATTCTTAATAATTTTAACTGTTTTATTTCTTGCATCTTGTTTAATTAAAAAACTGATTGATGATCTATGGATGATAAAGGCTTCCATCTATGGAAATTGTCTGTGGTTAAAGGAACATAAGCGTGCGCCTATATAAAAAGAAAGGGGGAGATGCGGGGAGCTGCCCATGAGAACAGGGTCCTTTATCTAAAGGACACAGCCCTGGGAGCTGCCTCAGTCCTTGAGGGTTTGCTTGTAAACATAACTCTCTGTCCCGCCACCCCAGAGATTAGGCGAGTATTAACTGCAGACACCTGGAGTTCTGGACAAACTTCTCACGCACAAGGAAATGTTATCTGGTGTAAGAAATAATAACAGGGTGGCATTCCCATGCTCTCAAGATTTCTTGTGACTTTTCGTAAGATGTACAGGTCAGCCAAGAAAAATGTTAACTGTCTTGTTTTTCTCTTGCTCTCCTGTATAAATATAAGATGCTGAATAAAGTCGTGGTCAGACCGCTTCCCTTTGTGGAGACGTGTCTGACCCTCTCGACCCCATCTTTGCTGTAGTATTTTTTCTCAGCCGCGTCGTGCACATTCTCGGGACCTGATCGACTTTGCTGGCTGGCTCCGGCAGGTAAGAGCTCAGAGAGGGCATCAGAGGACAGACAGACAAACCACAGTCACAGCAAAGTAGCCTATCTGATCACGTGGACCACAGCCTTGTCTAATGCAATGAAACTAAGCCATGCCATCTAGAGCCACCCAAAATGGACAGGTTGTGGTGGAGAGGTCTCACAAAATGTGTCCACTGGAGAGGTATATGGCAAACTTCGTCAGTATTCTTGCCTTGAGACCCCATGAACAGTATGAAAAGAAAAAAGTTAGGACACTGAAAGATGAAGTCCCCAAGTCGGTAGGTGCCGAATATGCTACTGGAGATCAGTGGAGAACTAACTCCAGAAAGACTGAAGAGACAAAGCCAAAGCAAAAACAACACCCAGCTGTGGATGTGACTGGTGATGGAAGTAAAGTTCAATGCTGTAAAGAGCAATATTGCATAGGTACCTGGAATGTTAGGTCCACGAATCAAGGCAAATTGGAGCAGCGAGCGGCCAAGAGGAGATACCCCACATCCAAGGTCAGGAGCTGCGGCCGAGAGGAGATACCCCATGTCCAAGGTAAGAGAAACCGAAGTAAGATGGCAGGAGCTGGGAGAGGGCATCAGAGAGCAGACAGACTGAAAGCACAATCACAGCAAAGTAGCCAATCTGATCACTTGGACCACAGCCTTGTCTAAGTCATGAAAGTAAGCCATGCCGTGTAGGGCCACCCAAGACGGACAGGTCATCGTGGAGAGGTTTCACAAAATGTGTCCACCAGAGAAGGGAAAGGCAAACCACTTCAGTATTCTTGCCTCGAGAACTCCATGAGCAGTATGAAAAGGAGAAAAGATAGGATACTGAAAGAGGAACTCCCCAGGTGGGTAGGTGCCCAATATGCTACTGGACATCAGTGCAAAACGCAGTACTTGGATACAATCTCAAAAATGATAGAATGATCTCTGTTCATTTCTAAGGCAAACCATTCAATATCACAGTAATCCAAGTCTATACCCCGACCAGTAACACTGAAGAAGCTGAAATTGAACGGTTCTATGAAGACCTACAAGACCTCTTAGAACTAACACCCAAAAAAGATATGCTTTTCATTATAGGGGACTGGAATGCAAGAGTAGGAAGTCAAGAGACACCTGGAGTAACAGGCAAATTTGGCCTTGGAGTACAGAATGAAGCAGGGCAAAAGCTAATAGAGTTTTGCCAAGAGAAGGCACTGGTCATAGCAAACACCCTCTTCCAACAACACAAGAGAAGACTCTACACATGGACATCACCAAGTTGCTTCCCCTGCGCTGCCTGGCCTTGCCTGCAGAAACACCAGTACAATGAAGGCCCTGCCCCATGCTTTCCCTTCACTCCTGTGTCTGCCTCCTTGACTCTGCTGCTTCCCCAGGCCAGAGTGTCTCTCATTTCCAGCAAAACTGTGAGTAACAATGAAGTTTTCTTTCAATGGCACTGACCCTCTCTGTGTTGTCACTCAGTCACTGTTACAAATGAAGACCCAGGCACAAATCAGAGCTACTGCTCCCAACATGGCCAAGTACAATGGCAGCACTTTCATTTCATTATTTTATTCTGCTGAAATATCCTAATATTCTAACAGGCAATTTCTGTTGTTCAGTTGCTTAGTTGTGTCTGACTGCTTGCGACCCCATGGGCTGCAGCATGCCAGACTTCCCTGTCTTTTACCATCTCCTGGAGCTTGTTCAAACCCACGTCCATTGAGTCAGTGGTGCCATCCAACCATCTCGTCCTCTGTCTCCCCCTTCTCCTCCTGCCCTCAACCTTTCCCAACATCAGGCTCTTTTCTAATGAGTTGGCTCTTGGCATCTGGTGGCCAAAGTATTGTCTTTTTGATACATACTTAAGATTCACTACTAAAAGCTACTTTATAGGATTCAGCAGATTTTGGTACTTGGTTTTTTTTTTTTTTTCAGCACTAAGTTGAGCAGTAAAAGTCCAGGTAAGGAACTGTAACGGTAAAAGGACCTTCTTCGAGGACACAGAAGTCAATGGCTTAGAATTAGGCATTTAGGCCTAGTGGAGAGGAGGTGATATCTGGCAACATTCAGGGTTCAATCTCACCTGTGTGGCTGGTACAGATGTCCCTACCATTCAAATCTGGCTCAGATGATAAAGAATCCACCCACCAACACAGGAGACATGGGTTCAATCCCTACGTCGGGAAGAGCTCCTGTAGAAGAGAATGGCAGCCCACTCCAGTATCCTTGCCTGGAGAATTCCATGGACAGAGAAGCCTGGCAGGCTACCATCCATGGGGTCGCAAAGAGTTGGACACGACTGAGCGACTCACACTTTCCTTGGGAATTAGGTGCTGATGAACCACAGAATCAGAACAGGGCCTTTCAGGACGGATGGTGTGCTAAGCACTGAGAGCTTCTTCCTGCAAGCTGCCACTGCTACCCACGTTAAAATGGGAGAAGGGAAACCTCCCTAGCTGACTCCAGGCACAGCTGCGTAAAATGAAACCTGCGCTTCACACAGAAAGAAACCACCCTCATTGATTTTCCTCCTAATGAACCATGTTCATTCTTCTCCATATTTTTTAGATTTATTATTTCAAAGACAGCATCTAAGTTTTAAACAGTAATTTAAGTGGTGGGAGAAAATATAAAGACAGACAAGAAGGAGAAGAAACAAATGAATATTTTTTAAAAAGCAGGTCATAGATCCGAATGCCTTTATGTAATACAGCTAGGTCAGGCAATGGAGTATTTTCATTGTATCAATGGCCAACTTTCAAATAATTTTATGACAAAATGGTAATACCATGGTTCACAGCAATTTTACCATCTATAAATTTGTTCTTTTATGACTGAAAAGCCTTGTCCTAAGACCTGACATATGTTAAAGAGTTGAGTTACAACTTACTAAATGTTTGCTTGGCATTTTCTTGGTTTGGGTGAGAGAAGCAGTTTAAACAAAGACATCTCTTTGATTATAAGGATGTGATCCTTATATATAAAATGGGATCACCCTTCAAAATTTGGCATGTGAATTGGTTAGAACCTATGGTGGTTGCATGGATAAACCTTGAAACTTTAAATTTTTTTTTTAATTTGGAACTTTAAAAAAATATTCTTTCAGTTCAGATGACAGGGATACACAGGGAACAAGATAACCCACCCCCAACCCCAGCAAAATCGCCTGGACTTTCAGAATACTGTCAGGGTATCAGCTGCATTTCAAAGACACAGGCAGGGATGGAATTATGAATCAAGTCACTCAGAAGAGTGACTGGAAAAATATCTAACAGAGTGTACTGTGCTTCCAGTGTTAAATTTAAGGAAGAAAAATTAACCCCCAAACTTTTATCACTCTAAGCAGATTCTGTTTTTATTCTGATGTAACTAGAGCATTAGGACCAGAAAGTTTTCAGTGAAGTTAAACTGGAATGCTCTGACTTTGAACAAGGAATCACATTATTTTCTGAGATATCCTTAGGCATAACATCTCTATCATAGTAAAAAAAAAAAAAAAAAGAGGAAGGAGGAACAGGGAGGCATATGAACCGCTCTGTTTTAACTAGACTTGTAGCAAACCAGAATTGGGATTCCTTGAAGTTTGTAAGAGGAAGCTTTCTTCCTAATACGACTTGGGATATTGTTTCTTTCATTTGACTTCATGATAAATAATGTACTCCAAGTGCTCAGGAAGCACCCACCTCCTTCTGTTTTGAATGATGTGGAGGTGTGAGGCTACACAGAGCATGAAGTGATTGCAGTCCATTCCTTTTGGTGTCAAAAAACAAAAACAATAAAAAAAAAAAAAGCTTTTGACTTAGAAAATGAACTTACGTTTGCCAGGAGAATGGATAATTAGGGAGTTAGGGATGGACATGGACACACTGCTATATTTAAAATGGATAACCAACAAAGACCTACTGTGGGGAATCCTGCTCAATGTTATGTACCAGCCTGGATGGAGCAGGGTTTGGGGGAGAACGGATACATGTATATGTACGGCTGAGCCCCTTCAATTTTCACCTGAAACTTATCACAACATTGTTAATCTGCTATATCCCAATACAAAATTAAAAGTTCAAAGTTAAAGGAAAAAATTTCCGCTGCTCTGGTCTGCATCATCACTGCTGACCAGGCTTTTGTACGAGAACACTCAGAACGACAACACGGCTCAGAAAGGGGCAGACCGAATGAGGAAGACGTTAACAATGATTCTGGGTAAAGAACTGCGAGTTACGACATTTCAAGAGTGAGGCTGAGAAAGCAATAGCATCCAACTGGTAGGAGGAAACTCTATACTCTGAGCACAGGAACTTAACTTCAGGACATCTCCTGGAGAAAGCAGGATCACACTGTGGTTATCTGGACACCCCCACACAGAACAGCAATGATAAGGCATTAAGGTAGAAAAGGATTTTTAAGGAGAGAAAGACCACGGTCAAGGTACACCCACGGTCAAGAACCGCTTCTAACAGAGGTTTCTGGTATACCGCAGTTCTGCTTTCTTTCAGGTGATCAGCTTAGGCTGTAATGCCTGAAAATGGTGACTACTACCGTCAGTGCAGGGGCTGCCCAGGGGGTGCTAGTGGTCAAGAATTCATGTGCCAGTTCAAGAGATGCCTGGGGTGGCAAGATCCCCTGGGGAAGGAAATGGCAACCCACTCCAGTATTCTTGCCTAGAAAATTCCCTGGACAGAGGAGCCTGGTGGGCTACATATAGTCCATGGCATTGCAAAGAGTCGGACATGATTGAGAGATTGGGTACACACATTGTCAACGCATGAATCAATAACAGATTTTAGAAATCACTTGGCCAAATTGCCTTTAAATCATGTTTAAGATGAGATTTGAGATACACAGTATGTAAGGCACTGGAAACAGGGATTGGAAAATACCTTCAAATTTTCTCTTTGTGATTAAGTATTTGCTCACTCCATAATGAAACTGAGTTTTAGCCACTGAAACCTCCTACAACTAAAAACAAATATGACTATGAAATCTTTCTAATAAAAATGCTTGATGGATTGATGAACCAACCACCATTGGTCATCATTAACTCCATTTTTTAAAACTCAAACATCACATATCTTGAATGAATAATAAAGCAAAACTCAAAGCTGTGATAACTCTCTAGTGTGGTTTTCATCATCTCTTCATTAAAAACATCCACCTCACAGACCAATAAGCCACCTAACATACCAGCTGTCGGGCCAGTGAGAATGAGTCAGCACATCATGTTCAAATGGTTATTCCAACTAACATCATCAATATGCACCAGGGGGTTGGAAGTTATACACGGTATTTGAATAGATAACAACTAGTCTGATCATAGTAAAACTTAAAAAAAAAAAAAAATTTTAGGCTGGGTTTGGAAAAAAAAAACTTGCTGAATATTTACATCCCATACCCACCTCCCTCTCTTTGTATATTGTCCTGGTGTGCTTTCTTGGGATAAATACCGAATTCATAGCAGCTTTTTAACGTTCAGTGGATGGACAGTGAGCTCAAATTTACTGATGGGTCTAACATCTAACGCCAATCTGAGTAGAAACACAACATTTTCTAAATGCTTCACACCCACTGGATTAATAAGACATTGTGTTTCCAAGGGGTTCTCTGCACTAATTTGGTTGTATTCTTAACATCCCAATATGGGTGGAATTCTAGCTCCCTTTATTCATCCTGTGCTGTGTGGGTGTGCAGGTGGGTGTGTGTGCACGCACAAATACATATCCTCAAATCAACTACGCTGTTTTCAGGTTTTTCTACATCCAAGGTACACCTTCTTATATTCTGATATTCATTTAGTTAAAACGTGCAATTTACCACGTTGGAACTACTGCAGGACACAAAAACACAGCTCTATTTGGTTCTATACTACTTCCTGGATAAGGACTAACTTCACCCCCCACACTGGACAACGGTTTGATTCCTCCATTTCACAGTGACACACAAAGCCTAATAAGCATGTTTTCAGCTAGCCCAGACTCTGAGAAATATGCTTCCAGATAACAAGACAGTTTCTTTCTTACTACCCACCCACGCAAACAAGCTGTTCCCGTCTGGAGGAGCAAGACACTTCACTGGGAAGGCAATCTTCTTTCTGGCAAAACCTAAACCACTCGTCAATCACCTTCAGTGTACTGAGCACTGGAAGCATCTGTTCCAGAGAGATTTTTTAGGTTGTTTTCCAACCATGGGATCCATTCAGATTTCAGGCTGACCTTGTACGGAGTCAGATTCCATCTAGAACAGACTTAACTTCTGAGTAGGAGACAACGTCTGCCAAGTGTTCCATTCTGGAACCCTATCAACAAGCATTTTACAAAGCATGATGGATGGATGTTAACTCGTCCGTCCCTGGCACGTCTCATAAAAACTCAAGGCCTTCCAGAAGCCTCGACAGAAATCAACTATTTCTCTCCTTGCTATTAATGAGCTCTTGCCGACTATTCATCTTACGCGTGATGATGACTAATATTCGCCCAATGGCAAGCAGGCGCTCTTTCAGCGAGATCATGCCCAGTGTGGCCAGTTGAGCCTTCTGTGCCAATGGCAACACCGCCAGCATCCACCAGGACCACGCAGGACCACTAGGGTTACTCTGCAAAAGAAAGGAAGACAGAATCAGCAGCTCAAGTAGAAGCCTATTCTCAATGTGGTCTTCTGTCTCATCAACACGACCAAGAATTAAATGCTGCCTTCTCTAAGGTCTACTGCAATGGCACCCCGCTCCAGTACTCTTGCCTGGAAAATCCCATGGATGGAGGAGCCTGGTAGGCTGTAGTCCATGGGGTCACTAAGAGTCGGACACGACTGAGCGACTTCACTTTAGATTTTCACTTTCATGCATTGGAGGAGGAAATGGCAACCCACTCCAGTGTTCTTGCCTGGAGAATCCCAAGGACGGGGGAGCCTGGTGGGCTGCCGTCTATGGGGTCGCACAGAGTCGGACACGACTGAAGCGACTTAGCAGCAGCAGCAGCAGCACCATTCATTCAGCCCTAAAACACAAAGCTTACTTTTTAAAAAGCTTTTTATAATTTATTTCAGTCCGTGCTGGGTCTTTGCTGGTGCGTGGGCTTTCCTCTAGCTGCAGAGATTGGGGGCTACTCTCCGGTTGCAGTGCACGGGTCTCATTGCTGTGGCTTCTCTTGTTGCGGAGCAGGGGCTCTAGAGTGCGCAGGCTTCAGCACTTGCAGTTTCCAGGCTTTACAACACAGGCTCAGTACTTGTGGCGCACAGGCTTAGCTGCTCTGTGGCATGTAGGGTCTTCCCGGATCGGGGATCGAATCCGTGTCTCCTGCACTGGCAGGCAGAGTCTCTACCACAGAGCTACCAGGGAAGCCAAGACAAAGCTTACTTGTATGTTACACACTTAAATGGGGGAAATTCACATAAGGAAGAACCTGCCAAGAGATGCATCTTCCATGGAAAACTCTTCATGAATTAGTTGTTCTTAGTCTCTTAAAGCTCTAGTTCATGATTCTGAACCTGAAGTTCATGATTCTCCTGGTGGTTCAGTGACTAAGACTCCAAGCTCCCAATACAGGGGGCCTGGGTTCAATCCCTGGTCAGGGAACTGGATCCACATACCACAACTAATAAGACCAAGCACAGCCAAATTAATAATAATAAAGCTCTAGTTCAAAGTCTATGACCCATTAGAAGAAGTGATCATAATTTTTATCTCTACTTTCCAATGTTCTGTTATTGTTTTCTAAACATGCTCTACAAAGCAAAATGTTTATAAAGAAACAGTATAGGTACAAATTTGACTGTTATAAATCTTATAATAAAGTCAATGAAACAAATATACATGTATATGAAATAGCTATGAGTTACTGTTAAATATATTTATGTATGTGGCATCGTGGTTTAGTTGCTAAGTCGTGTCTGACTCTTGTGACCTCACGGACTGTAACCCACCAGACTCCTCTGTTCATGGACTTTTCCAGATAAGAATACTGGAATGGTTAGCCATTTCCTTCTCAGGGGATCTTCCTGATCCAGGGATCAACCCCAGGTCTCCTGCATTATAGGCGTATTCTTTTACCAACTGAGCCACCTGGGAACCCCATTTAATGAATTACTATTAAATATATATATGAATTATTATGCCACCTGATAGCCTTTGTTTCATAAGCAAACAGGCACTTCTGGATTGAGCTCTGAGCAAAAGGTAACCACAGAGTTGTTTTCAATATTCCTGGAACTGAAACCAAGATACCCAGGTCTCCCTCCTTCTCCTCCATCCCCATTCCAGAAGCAAGCAGAATCCAAACTGGGAACCAGGGAGGGTGGCTCCGGGCTCACCTTAGCTCAGGGTGAGAGTTGAAGAATGGCACCAAGGTCAAAGGGCATGGCGCCGCCCACATCACCGTGCAGAAGGCACCCACCTCCCCTCCAAGGGAAGACAGCACAAGTGTCGGACAAAACGACCTTCTCTATGGTTCATACCCTCTTTTCCTCCTCACTTTACTGAGTAGGGAGACACCGAGTAGCAGGCTTAACGGGAAAGCCTCAGCATAAAGGGGCTTCCCTGGTCGCTCGGACGGTAAGGAATCCGCCTGCAATGGAAGAGACCCAGGTTCGATCCCTGGGTTGGGAAGATTCCCCTAGAGAAGGGAATGGTTACCCACTCCAGTATTCCTGCCTAGAGGATCCCATGGAAAGAGGAGCCTGGCGGGCTACAGTCCATGGGGATGCAAGGAGCTGGACACAACTGAGTGACTAACACTTTTACTTTCAGCATAAAAATACCTCCCACACAGGACCTAAAATCCTCCGCAGCGGGAAGACAGGCGGTCTCCCAAAGGTGTTCACCTTTAGGTTCCTGAAGCCCTTGACTATGCAGCTTACACGGCGGCAGGGACCCTGCAGATGTGAGTGAGTCAGGGACCTGGAGAGGTGCAGAGATGATGCTGGATTGTTCCTGGCGGGTTCAACCTCGTCACAAAGGTCCTTCCAGCAAAGAGCTGCTCTGGGCTGTGGTCAGAGGTGGGTGTGAATTATGGAATAAGGGTCAGAGGTCACCACTGCTAGCATGGAAGATGGAGGAAGGGGCCAGAGCCAAGGAACACCAGTAGCCTTCCAAGCCCAGAGAAGGGGAGAAAATGGACTCCCCTTTAGAGCCTCCAGCAAGGAATCAAGTCTTGCCAACACTTTGATCACAGCCTGGTGAGACCTGTGAGGGATTTCTAATCCCCAAACTGTACAATAATAAATTTCTGCTGTTTTTAAGCCATGACAATCATGCAATGTGTTACAATTAGAGAAAAATTTGGGTTAATAGCAAAAACACCTAGAAAAAAGGATAATTCATACTGTTATCAAGCTAGCCTAATCACCTTGCTTTCTGAATCTGAGCTACAAAATAGAGGAGGAGCAGAGATTATAATAGAGCGGAGGGTAAGGAATGCCTGAGGGTGATTTTTGACCCAAAGCATTTTCCTGGGTTTGGAAAAGACAGAACTCACATAAGAGTAAAAGACACAAGCCACCAAGAGACACAAAAAGAAAGGAAAATTGATGAAAACAATACAAAAGACACTTCACCTGACCCTAAACCTGCCAAGACCTGGCCCTGTCCCCTCCCCTGTCTCTAGGACAGGTGAGTGGTCACAGCAGGAGGAAGTATACACTCTCAGTCACAAGCCCGCACCATCCCCTCCTGGCTGCTGCTGCTAAGTCACTTCAGTCGTGTCCAACTCTGTGCAAGCCCATAGACGGCAGCCCACCAGGCTCCGCCGTCCCTGGGATTCTCCAGGCAGGAACACTGGAGTGGGTTGCCATTTCCTTCTCCAATGCATGAAAGTGAACAGTGAAAGTGAAGTCGCTCAGTGGTGTCTGACCCTCAGCAACCCCATGGACGGCAGCCTACCAGGCTCTTCCATCCATGGGATTTTCCAGGCAAGAGTACTGGAGTGGGTTGCCATTGCCTTCTCCACCCCTCCTGGCTCTGTGGTCCAAACATGGGGGGGACGAGCCATTTGCACTTAGCAATGCTTCACAGACCTGAAGCCTGTTCATCACTGAAATATAACGGAATATTACTCATCCGTAAGAGGAACAAAACTGGGTCCTTTGGAGTGATGTGGATGAACCTAGAGTCTGTCATACAGAGTGAAGTAAGTCAGAAAAAGAAAAACAAATACTGTATATTAACACATGTACATGGAGTCTAGAAAGATGATACTGACGGACCTATTTGTAGGGCAGGAATAGAGGAGCAGACGTACGGAACAGAATTGTGGACACAGAGGGGGGACGAGAGGGAGGGACGAATGAGACAGTAGCATTGAAATATACCCACTACTATGTGTAAAACAGGTAGCTAGTGGGAATGTGCTATATAACACAGGTGCTCAGCTCGGTGATCTGTGATGACCTAGAGGGGTGGGATGCTGGGGGAGAGGAAGGAGGCTGAAGAGGGAGGAGATGTATGTACACATGCGGCTGATTCACTCTGTTGTACAGCAGAAACTAACACAACATTATAAAGCAACTATACTCCAATCAAAACAAAACCCTATGATAAACCAAAATGGAAAAGAACACTAATAAAAGAATGCATACACAGGTGTAACTGAATTCCTTTGCTGTATAACAAATTAACAACACTGTAAATCAACTATACTTCAATAAAAATAAATAATAAGAGAAAAAAAAAAAGCATCACTGAAGCACTCCTGGGAGCAGAGAGAAAGCCCACGAAGATGGGACAGAGGACTAGGAAAGCTTCTAAATTAATGACAGAGAATTTTCTCATTTATTCAATGCCTGTTCATTAGAGGTAAGGCAGGATTAGGTACAAAAAACGGGGTCTATCCTGCTGATGGACGACAATTACCAAATCTTCTGATGTTGGTGAGAGAAGTACAAAAGAGACAGCCAACCAGAATAAACTGATTTCTGACAGAAAACAAATTACCTTCACGTAGTATTTATCAGAAAGCATTTATCATTTTTGCTCCACAAGACACATGCTACTCTACCAGGTGTCTCTCTGGGCTGTTGATAAATGAGATGGTTCATAAACGGCCGTAACGGAGTAGGCAGCAGAGCAGGTACTGCCAAGCTTCGCTGGAGTGTGATGCGTCTCGGCACACGACGGCAGGAATATCAGCACTATGAAATATCAGCACAGCATACCTGAGGCTCAGGTTCTCTGTCTGGCATCGATCCAAAATGGCTTAAAATCTGCTCTTTTGTGGGATCCTGAAGTGACACAAACCAGGACACAGACTGCTGATAAACTACAGCACACAGAGTTCCTCGCACTCTGGGCCTTCCACCTGGTCAAGGAAGAGAGACAGCCTTTTCAGCGATTCATTATCACACTTGTGTGTCCATTACACAGTGAGCAAGGCCACGTCTGCTGAGCAGATCCCTGGCATTTAGCACTTCAGTAATTCACTAGCATTTCAATAAACGGACAGGTGGCGCTACTGGTAAAGAATCTGCCTGCCAACGTAGGAGATGTGGGTTCCATCCCTGGGTCAGCAAGATCCCCTGGAGAGGGAAATGGCAACCCACTCCACTATTCTTGCCTGGGAAATCCCATGGACAGAGGGGCCCGGCGGGCTGCAGTCCACGGGGTGCAAAGATCAGACAGGATGGAGCGCGCACACACACGAGTACACAAGCTCAATGCAGAAATCTGCACTGTTACACAGTGGTGCCCAATCTATCCCATGTCCATCGGTAACACCCAGATGGTTCTCTTACTATCTTAATATAAAAACGCATCTGATATTATTAGGAATCATTTTTAACAGCTACATGCAATCCTACATTTAAAATATACCATAATTTATTCAACAATTCACATAAGATGTATTCTATTAGTAAGATAACACAAATAATATTAAGTAATTATGCAAAGTGTTTTTTTCCATATGTGCGTGAGAAGGGGCTGTCATTGCCTCAGGATAGATTCCCAGAAGCAGAATTACCAAGTCAAAGAGTTGTTGTTTAGTTGCTTAGTCGTGTCCGACTCTTTGTGACCCATGGGTTATAGCCCACCAGGCTCCTCAGTCTATGGGATTTTCCAGGCAAGAATGCTGGAGTGGGTTGCCATTTCCTTCTCCAGGGGATCTTCCCAATCCAGGAATGGAACCCTTGTCTTCTGCACTGGTAGGCGGATTCTCTACCCCTGAGCCACCAGGGAAGTTCAAGTCAAAGAGTTTTAGCAGTTTAAAACCTGTATTCCACGCCACCAAACTGTACTTCAAAAGACATGCTGTACAGCAACAGTGCACTCACGGCCTGAGCCTGATGCCGGGGAGATCCTACAGCTTCAGGAGGACACACCCTGCTGCCTGGGCTCCATCCTACGTAGGAACACTGAGCGGAAACAGCTCCAGGGGGCCCAGGTTTGTTCTGGCTTCATCCCTGCCTCTCATGTGGGAATGCTAGCCAGTTGCTCAGCCGCCTTAGGGTAGAACATCCTCATCTGTCAAACGGGAGTAAACCACTAAGGTCCTTTCTGACTGCAAGACTATAGCATTTATGAAAAGTGGGGTAGACTCTGGAATTAGATTATAACACACAACCATTCTTAATTTGATTAAAAAGCAAAGATATCATTTTGCCAACGAAGATCTGTATTGTCAAAGTTGTGGTTTTTCCAGTAGTCATGTACAGATGTGAGCTGGATCATAAAGAAGGCTGAGCACCAAAGAATTGATGCTTTCGAGCTGTGGAGTTGGAGAAGACTCTTGAGAGTCCCCTGGACAGCAAGATCAAACAAGTCAATCCTAAAGGAAATCGACCCTGAATACTGTTTGGAAGGACTGATGCTAAAGCTTAAGTTCCAATACTTTGGCCACCTGATGTGAACAGCCAACTCATCGAAAAAGACCCTGATGCTGGGAAAGACTGAAGGCAGGAGGAGAAGGGGATGACAGAGGATGAGACGGTTGGATGGCATCACTGATTCAATGCACATGAACTTGGACGAATTTCAGGAGATGGTGAGGGACAGAGAAGACTGGCGTGCTGCAGTCCAAGGGGTTGCAAAGAGTCGGACACGACTTAGCAACTAAACAACAATAGAAGAGGAACCCTGAGAGCCACCACACTCAGTCGTCATCTTCCAACCAGTTCCCTGTGCCCCAGACCGTGCCGTTCACCTGGCTGCATTCTGCCCTCTGGCCCATGAGGCGCGCTGCCCAAAGGTGAGCAGAAAGAGCGGCTGGAGAGGGGACGGAGCTGGCATTGCAGGGGTGACTACTCACCCTTTCATCTTCCAAGTACTCAATGTCTGCCTGTTGTAGCCGTCTCTGTGATGGTGGCTCAAAACCTGGAAGCGGCTGATCCCTACAGCATCAATGATGGAGCCGCCGTAGGAGAATGTCCTGATGTCCTTGATTGCCAGCGTGCAGTCGTACTCCGGGATCCTGGCGGGACAAGTGAGAGAGACGGCTGAGAATCGGCAGCTGTGATGTTCAAGGGGAAGGACTGGGAGCCAAGACTAGAATGAAAGGTGGAGTCACAACACAGATGTCCCCAGGCTTATACTTCGATGTGTAACAGGAGCCACTAGAGATTACCAACATCATCTTAAATTGTTCTCCAAGAAAAATGATGCATTTAATTATAAGCCCCCTCCTCTTTTTAATCTTTTGGCTGCACCACACAGCATGTTCACAATTACACAGTGTTAGTCACTCAGTCCTGTCCAGCTCTTTGTGACCCCATGCACTGGACCACCAGGCTCCTCTGTCCATGGGATTTTCCAGGCAAGAATACTGGAGTGAGCAGCTGTTCCCCTGTCAAGTGGAATCTTGCCAACCAGGGATCAAAACCAGATCTCCATGTTGCAGGCAGATTATTTACGATTTGAGCCACCAGGGAAGCCCTGCCACTCAGCATGTGGGATCTTGTTTCCCCAACCAGGAATCAAACCCATATCCCCCTGCATTGGAAGCGTGAACTCTTACCCTGCGTGCTCAGCAGATAAACACATGCCACTCCGTCTGGTGCCCATTTCCAGGCATCTTCGTATCATAAGCCAATAGCAGGGCTCAAAGACATGGAGTGGGCAGGGCACGGTGGGGAAGGCCATGGCGCACACAAAGATGGGCACATCTCTGGTCAGACTGCAGGGTAAGAGGAATGTTAATTAGATGTGGGAGCTGTCAGACACAGAAGGGTATGACAACCGTGGTTCTCTTAATGACAAAACCCACGGGTTTGCCTAAGCCTTAGGCGGGAAAAGAAAGTCAACAGTCACAGCGTGAGAAAGTGCTCAGCAAGCCCTCTTATTTAATCTGATGAGAGAATGTGCTTAAGATCACTATGAACACATTCTCATGACCTTGAGGGCACAGTGCTAAGTGACGTAAGTCAGACAGAGAAAGACAGAAACTATATGACCTCATTTGTATATGCATCTAAAAACAAACAAAACCAAGTTCATAGACAGAGGACAGACAGGGTTACCAGTAGAGAGAGAGAGAGAGAGTGTGTGTGTGTGTGTGTGTGCGTGTGCGTATGTGTGTGCATCTGCTTGTGTGTGTATCTGTGTGTGCAATGGGTGGAGGGGGTCAAAAAGCACAAAGCTCCAGTTATAAAATAAGTCCTGGAGATGCAACGCACAGCATGGTGACCATAGTTAATAATCCTGTATTGCATATTTAAAAGTTGTTAAGAGAATAAATCTTAAAAAGCTCTTATCACAATAAAAGTATTGTAACTGTCTGGAGACAGATGTCAACTTAGATCTACTACGGTGATCATTTCCCCATATACACAAATATCAACTCACTCCGTTGTACACCTGAAACTAGTATAATGTTAAACGTCGGTTACATCACAAGAAAAAAAAATAAGAAAAAATTCTGATGAAAGCAAAAATGACAGACGTCTACTAGTAAATAAAAAAGACTAGAAGAATGATAAGATCTCAATCCTTACAGGTCACTACAACACAAAACTTTAATCACTTTAAAAGAAAAAAGAACTGTCAAGCCTATTTTGAGGGGAAAAAAGCCTCTTTTCAAACATCTTTTGTTTTTAATGAACTGTGCCTTTTCACTTCTGAAAAACTCAGTATTGCTTATTTAGATATAAAAAGCAGCCATATAATTGTCAAAACACACTTTTGGAATATTTCTTACAACCTTCTTCAATTAAATTCCATAAACGCTTTGCAATTAATTTTTTTTTCTTTTTTGAGGCCAATTTCTCTGCCAAAGAGGGGGAAAAAAAAAAAACTGAGATAGAGCTGTGAGGTTAGCCAGATTTTCTTCTTGTAACCTCAACTCAGCACAAAGTACCTAGAACACGAGGACTTACTGTGACAGCTCCACCATTTCTTCATCATAGATTCTCTGTCAGACAGCTCATCTGAGAAATACCGAAATATTAATTCTTCGGCAAGAGCAGTCATATTAAAATTGCTGCTTGCCAACAACTGTAACAAAACAAAGTTAAATAATACTGCCTGGTATTTAATTCTTTTTAAGAATTTGTTTTTTGACGTGGACTATTTTTAAAGTCTTTATTAAATTTGTAAAAATATTGTTTCTGTTTTACGTTTTGGTTTTTTGTCTGCAAGGCATGTCAGATCTTAGCTCCCCAACCAAGGATGGAACCCACACACTCTGGAGGGGAAGGTTAAGTCTTAACCACTGCACCACCAAAGGAAGTCCCTATGGTAATCAGTTCTTTTTTTTTTTTGGTAATCAGTTCTTAAGGAAAAAGAGCTCTCTTTTGTTGGAGCTGGGGTCCTAGAAGACAAAAGGGACTGAGGTGAGAGAGATGGAAGGTCGGCCCTGTGAGGGAGGGGCGGGCTGTCCCTCCCCCAGGAAAGCAGCTCAGGAGACAGGGTTCGCCTGGAGGAAGGAAGAGGCAATCCCATCTTGCTGGTGTCTACGCTCTCCATGGAGAATCAGGTCAAGGAGGGGAGACGGAGTGAGCAGCAGGTGGTGGAAGACAAGAAAGTATCAAAGAATCACCTTGGAGAGTGAAAAGCTGAAGCTACCAGAGAGGCACGGTAAAAATGCTAATGGCGTTTCAAGTCTCAGATTTAAGATTATGAATTTCAACTGAAATTTAATCTTCCCTACTTTGTGGGCTGATTCTAGCTTTGCTCTCTACTTATACAGACACACACAAAAGCAAAAAGAGCTGACTTTGTCAGGACTGAAAATGGGAGCTAAGGGACCAAGGAATTAAAAGCTGCATGTGAAGGGAGACGAGGTGGAGGCCAAATTTTAAAAGTGCCCGGATTTGTCATTTCCAGAGAAATACTTACTTCTGAAAGTTTTTCTTTGCACAAGGGACAATGCGTGGCATGGTCCTGGCAGCGCTCGAGGCATTTCAGGCAAAACGTGTGTCCACAGGGTGTAGTCACAGGTTCAAAGAGCAACCTGCAGAAACATCTGGGTTTTCAGCAAGACATGTCCACAGTAGACTTTCAAAGAATCTATTCATTTCATAAGAACTCTAGAAACCACTTATACCCATTTTCTGTTTTCATCTTCCTTATCCAATTTTTATAAAATAAAGCAATTGTTAGTGAAAGTGAAGGTGAAGTCGCTCAGTCGTGTCCGACTCTTTGCAACCCGGTGGACTGTAGCCTACCAGGTTCCTCCATCCATGGGATTCTCCAGGCAGGAATACTAGAGTGGGTTGCCATTTCCTTCTCCAGGGGATCTTCCTGACCCAGGGATCGAACCCAAGTCTCCCTCATTGGAGGCAGATGCTTTAACCTCTGAGCCACCAGGGAAGCCCATATTGTTAAGGTTTATGTAATTTCTCTGACAATAGTTCAGTTCAGTTCAGTTCAGTCACTCAGTCGTGTCCAACTCTTTGCAACTCCATGAATCGCAGCACGCCAGGCCTCCCTGTCCATCACCAACTCCCAAAGTCCACCCAAACCCATGTCCATTGAATCAGTGATGCCATCTAACCATCTCATCCTCTGTCGTCCCCTTCTCCTCCTGCCCTCAATCTGTCCCAGCATCAGGGTCTTTTCCAGTGAGTCAGCTCTTAGCATCAGGTGGCCAAAGTACTGGAGTTTCAGCCTTAGCATCAGTCCTTCCAATGAACACCCAGGGCTGATCTCCTTTAGGATGGACTGGTTGGATCTCCATGCAGTCCAAGGGACTCTCAAGAGTCTTCTCCAACATCACAGTTCAAAAGCATCAATTCTTCAGTGCTCAGCTTTCTTTATAGTCCAACACTCACATCCATACGTGATCACTGGAAAAACCATAGCCTTGACTAGACAGACCTTTGTGGACAAAGTAATGTCTCTGCTTTTCAATATGCTGTCTAGGTTGGTCATAACTTTCCTTCCAAGGAGTAAGCGTCTTTTAATTTCTGACAACAGGAGACACAGAGGTAAAGAGCAGACTTTGGACTCAGTGGGAGAAGGAAAGCGTGGGATGATTTGAGAGAACAGCATTGAAACACATACATTATCAATGTAAAACAGATGCTCAGTGGGAGTTTGACGCATGAAACAGGACAACCTGGAGGAATGAGGTGGGGAGGGAGTTGGGAGGGGGTTTCAGGATGGAGGGGACACCAGTATACTTATAGCCAACTCATACAGATGGATGGCAAAAACCATCACAATATTGCAATTATCCTCCAATTAAAACAAATAATTTTTTTTTAAAGCCCATTATGTTTAGGATACAAAATTCAGCAAGGCTGGATTTTTCAAAGTGGCGTAGATGCTATGTCACCATACCTCCTACAGAGGGCACACCTGAAGTCAGCCACCTCTTTGGGGAGCTGTTCACTTTCTCCTGTGTTAGAGTTCACATTTCTTTGGGGTAAGGAGTCGGCCTCTGAAAAAATTTAAATGCTATAATTAACATTTGCACATCTGGGTAAGAGAAAGCAATGAAGTGTATTTCCTCTGGCTAAAGTGTGTTACAGGCTTCTCTGGTGGCTCAGATGGTAAAGAATATGCCCCAATGTGGGAGATTCAGGTTCAATCCTTGGGTCAGGAAGATCTGCTAGAGAAGGGAAGAGCTACCCACTATAGTATTCTTGCCTGGAAAATTCCCTGGACAGAGGAGCCTGGTGGGCTACAGTCTACTGGGTCACAAAGAGTTGGACACGACTGAAGCGACTGAGCACGCACGCAGGGACACATTTAAACGAGTTTTAAATGTCCTTGACAGTTCCGGGACCCCCAGGGAAGCCAAGATCCCTGATGCTGGATGGAGTCCCTTACAGAAAACAGTGTGTTGTTCACGTATAACCTAAGCACACCCTCCCACACAGGCACAGCCCAGAGGTATCTCGGGGTCTGTTCCAGTCCACCACAGCAATAAATTGAGTCATACAAACTGTTTTTGGTTTCTCCGTGCATATAAAACTTATATTTGGGCTTCCCTGGTGGCTCAGTGTTAAAGAATCTACCTGTCAATGCAGGAGACATGAGTTTGATCACTGACTTGGGAAGATATCCCACATGCCAAGGAAAAACTAAGCCTGTGCACCGCAACTACTGAGCCTGTGCTCTAGAGCCTGGGAGCTGCAACCACTGAAGCCTGAGCACCCTAGAGCCCGCTCTGCCAGAAGAGAAGCCACCGCAGGAGTCTGAGCACTGCAACTGGAGTAGCCCTCACTCTCTACCACTAGAGGGAGCCCTAGAGCAGCAACAAGGACCCAGCACAGCCAGAAATTACTAAATTCAAAAAAAAACCCTTATATTTACGCTATATCGTATTCCACTAAGTGTGCAGTAGCATTATGCCTAAAAAAACAATGCACATATATTAATTAAAAATAGTGTTAGTCGCTCAGTCGTGTCTGACTCTTTGTGACCCCATGGACAGTAGCCCGCCAGGCTCCTCTGTCCATGGGATGCTCCAGGCAAGAATACTGGAGTGGGGTGCCACTCCCTTCTCAAGGGGATCTTCCGAATCCAGGGATCGAACCTTGGTCTCCCACATTACAGGCAGATTCTTTACCATCTGAGCCACCAGGGAAGCCCTAATTAGAAATAACTTATTGCTAAACAGGCTAACCATTTCCTGACAACACAAGATTGCCACAAACCTTCAATCTGTCAAAAATAATAATAATGATAATCTGCAAAGCACAATAAATGAGGCATACCTATACCTTAAATCATCTCCAGATTACTAATAATACTTATAGCAATACATGTAAATGTTATGTAAAAAGTTGTTACACAGGGTAAAAGCAACTTTAGCTTTTTGGCACTTTCTGAAATTTTTTTCCCAAATATTTTTGATCTGTGGTTGGTTGAATTCACATGTACTGAAGCCTGACTGTATACAGGCATTATTTATCTATAAGTCATGAATAAAAGTTAAAGTTATACCTAAATTTCTGTGCTTTCTTTGGCTATGAAGTCTTTATAGAAGTAACCACTGAAACTGGCCTATAATCTGAAAGGTGATATATTCATTTCATTATTCATCTTAAACTGCTTGTATAAAAACTTTTTAAGTGTATTAAGCATCAGCCAACAGTCTATAAGTCTACGGTCACATACTCCAAGATAAACAGCCTACTGACCTTTCTTGGGAATTTTTCCAGGGGCATTCACATCGTGTGCATCCTCTGAGTCATTCGGAAACTGTCTCTTTAAACCAGTGCTGGGCTCCATTGGAAGGATGCCGTCTAACACCTCCTGATCCTCTTCACAGTGTAAGCTCAGTATGAAATGTAAAACTGAGGAACTGTTATTTCTAAACACATCAGGTTTCTCAGATGGATTCTGATAAAGTAGGAAAAAAGAATCCTGAATGTTAAAGACAACATAGCATAAGAAAAAAAGTTCATGCAATAGCCTTTCTTGGGCATCTTTGGAAAAAAGAAGGCTTACACTCTTCCTTCATAATGGGTTTCATCTATTAACTGCTGAGATGAACTGTACAGTTTTCATGGTAAAATATAAGGATAATTTCTCCCTGAGGGAGCAACTGAATACCAGTATTCATATATTCAAATTATCCCTAGGCTTTCTTTTCTCTAAGACAAAATAATTTCAAGTCTCCTGAGGTTTTGGGTGTTTTGGAATGTTCTAGAAGTTTATTTCAATCTTCAGTGATTTTCTTTTTAAATATTTTATCTACTCAGCTGCGCCACTCTTAGTTGCATCATATGGAATCTTTAGTTGCAGCATGTGGGACCTAGTTCCCTGACCAGGGATCAAATCCAGGCTCCCTGCATTGCAGGCAGAGTCTTAGCCACTGGACTACTAGGGAAGTCCCATCAATCTTCAGTGATTTTCAGTACTTCCACCAACACCCTTGGAAAGTTTTAACTCTCAAGAGGAGAAGCCAGAACTGGTCTTGAGAAGTACTAGCTAATGGAATGTCAACATCTGAATAACTTAAAAATGTCCAAAACTACATTAAGCTTAATAGAGATAACAGTGACTTCCCTGGGGGTTCAGTGGTTAAGAAGCCACCTCTCAATGCAGGTCACGTGGTTCCATTCCTGGTCAGAACTAAGATCCCACATCCCCTGGAGCAGCAAAGCCCAAGAGCCACAATTGGAGAGTCTGTGTTGCAACAAGAGATCCTGTGTGCTGCAACTGAGACCTTACGCAGCTCAATTAAAAAAAAAAGAGATAATGTTGACAAATACACGCACTTCCTACCTTAGACCTTCCTGCACTGCCACCTTCCTCCACAGGACCCTGGCTGTTCATATGGCTCTGAAATTGAGCCTTTAATCTCATGTTCAACAGTATACTTTGGGTGGAAGAGGTTAAATTCTAAGGCATGTTTTCTGAAGCAGGGAAAAACACCTCACACAGTACCTACAAAATTACCAAGAGGAAAAAAGCATTTTTTAAAACACTTTTGAAAAATACATAACAAACCTAAAAGATTCAGAAGAAATGTAAAAACAAGAACTCATGGTCACTGGAAATGCTAAGGCTGTGTAACTACCGTTCACGAGCTTTTTTTTAACAGGGTAGATCTTTACACCAAGTGTGACTTGATGACCTCTAATAAGATTAGTCTAAAGATCTGCATAAAAGAGTAGATACTTCTGCATCTCATTGGTGAAGCTTTGCTGAAAATTTCAAGTCAACCTATGTAGCTGAATTGATATATTGTACATATGTCTTTTATGTGGCTCCTGCACCAACTATAACATTTGAATTACAAACTCTAGGATAAATCACCTTGCATCCCCAGCGTCATACATTAACCTTGTCTCACTGATACATGTCATTAGTTCAGCAGAGGTGAGATATATGTGCCCTGCCTCGTGAAATGTGCTGCATTATCCATGGATGAAGGTTATCAAATGCATGAACTCATCATTATCATTGTGCATTTTAAATCACACTGTCATGAATATTCAGAGTTACATTTCTGGCTTATTTTACACAAAGGAGCTACTCAGCATGAACACAAAGGCAGAAAGTAAGACTCAAAGAAGCAAGTCATTGAAAGGGAATCACACCTTCTGGGCTTCTTTCTTCACTGAGTTACATTCAAGATTTAGAGCAAGGCAGTAGAGAAACTCCCTCAACGTCTCCTTACTTCTTCCCAGTCCAGAGAGAGCCTCGGCTTTCACACGATGCCCCTGGATGCATCCAAAGACAAACATTTGAAAAAACAGTGTGATGATACACTTGTGTACAAACAGCCCTGAAAAAAAATCACTGCAACAGTTTTACTTTCATATTAAATAGAATAAACACAAGCCCACAGAGGATGGCTTCAGATTGACCACTTTATAAATCAGGCAAACGGGAATGTCCCACAAGTATGATCCATGATCAGAACACCAGAGTCCACACTTGGAGTCTGATCCCAAAGCAGATCCAAGGGACCAGCTGAGAGAGAACTGGGCGCCCAGCACCTTTAACTCGCTCAGTGATCAGAGGTCACTACCATGTTCCCGTCTTCAAGGCGCATATGGGCTTGTGGGAGCAGACACACATGACAGAAATAACTATAATGAAGTGTCAGCATACAGAGTGCCACAACGGAAATGAACAAAACACAACACAGATCAGTATTTCCCAACAGCATTTGGTTTTTGCTTTATGGAGGCAATATTTTCTCAAACCACTGTATGTATTATGCTTTGTTTGACTAGTTCACGTGTTACATTTCCACTGGAGTCAGTTGTTCCCATCATTTAATCTTTCTCTTCTGCGCTGTTGAATTTTTTTCTTGTTGGTCCTCAGTTGTTTGTTCATATTTAAGAAAAATGAACTGCTTCCAGCAGGTTTCCTCTGACACTGAGTCAGTTAGAGCCTTGGATGACCGGATGGATGGATGACTGGATACTGGACAGATGGATGGATGGATGACTGGATGGATGGATGACTGGATGGATGGATGGATGGATGACTGGGTGGATGACCATATAGATGGGTCAATGGATGACTGGGCAGATGGATGACTGGGTAGATTAATGACTGGGTGGATGACTGGACAGATGGACAGGTGGATGAATGGATGACTGGATAGATGGATGGATGGATGGGTGACTGGGTGGATGACTGGATAGATGGACAGGTGAATAACTAGATAGATGGATAGATGGATGGATGGATGAATGGATGACTGGATGGATGGATGGATGGATGGATAGACGAATGGATGGATGAATGAATGACCAGATAAATGGATGACTGGATGGGTGGATGACTGATGGATGGATGACTGGATGGGTGGATGACTGGATAGATGGGTGGATGAATGGATGACTGGCTGGATGAATGGATGACTGGATGGTTGGATAGATGAATAAATGACTGAATGGATGGATGACTGGGTGGATAAAATAAAGGAAAAAGGGAGAACAGGCTACATATTATCTATTAACCTGGGTTACTGTTTCTTCGGTGTTTCTAAAACAAAGATAATTAGAAAATAATTCAGCAGGAGGAAAAATATCTTAATTATTAAATAGAGAATGCTATAGGTATTCATCTCATCATAAGTTCTTTAAAACTTTAAAATATCTTAAGGGATTTAAAATTCAAAGATTCATGAAAAAAGCTATACCTTTTATTCTTTGGCTTATAAATCTTCTCAAGGACAACTTAAGCTAACATTGTTAGGTCAGCCAACCTTATTTTGTGTCACAGAGAGATACTGGAACTTTCCAGCCAAGACACAGAGATTAAAATTATTCCAGAATACATACAAAACTCACCCTTTTACTAAGATTGCTTATATTCACCATGTATATTAGGGCTCAACTGCTAGACATGATTATTATATGATCTTCCTATTTAAACTGTAATCTTAAACATATCTTTTAACTCACAAATTTATAACGTTCTTTTATTTTGTTTACATATTTGTTCAGTGCATAAGGCATATTATTCAGTTAATAATCTACTAAGTTGGAGAAGACTCCTGAGAGTCCCTTGGACTGCAAGGAGATCCAACCAGTCCATTCTGAAGGAGATCAGCCCTGGGTGTTCTTCGGAGGGAATGATGCTAAAGCTGAAGCTCCAGGACTTTGGCCACCTCATGCGAAGAGTTGACTCACTGGAAAAGACTCTGACGCTGGGAGGGATTGGGGGCAGGAGGAGAAGGGGACGACA
>NW_011495064.1:6217824-6218132 GCF_000754665.1 Bison bison bison
AGAGATACCCCATGTCCAACGTAACAGAAACCCAAGTAAGAAGGTAAGAGCTCAGAGAGGGCATCAGAGCACAGACAGACTGAAACCACGGTCACAGCAAAGTTAACCAATCTGACCACATGGACCACAGCCTTGTCTAACGCAATGACTAAGCCATGCCATCTAGAGCCACCCAAAACAGGTTGTGGTGGAGAGGTCTCACAATGTGTCCACTGGAGAGGTATATGGCAAACTTCTTCAGTATTCTTGCCTTGAGACCCCAGGAACAGCATGAAAAGGAAAAAGATAGGACACTGAAAGATGAACTC
>NW_011495064.1:6218232-6222912 GCF_000754665.1 Bison bison bison
GGGGGCAGGAGGAGAAGGGGACGACAGAGGATGAGATGACTGGATGGCATCACCGACTTGATGGACATGGGTGTGAGTGAACTCCGGGAGTTGGTGATGGCCAGGGAGGCCTGGCGTGCTGAGATTCATGGGGTCGCAAAGAGTTGGACACGACTGAGCAACTGAACTGAACTGAAGAGTAATCTAAATTAGTGTTTCTTATCTAGATCCAGTTGGAAACTTGATCTTTTGAACTGCGCTGGATTATTATGAAGTGGTTGCTACATTTATACTACCTATAAACTGAGAGAAATGTACACTGTCTATAGCTGCCTGATCACAATAGTCTTATTTAATAATTTATTAAGAACATTCCATAAATTTACATTTATTATCTCCAAAGCCGACTCATACAAATACCTTAGACAAGAGAGATTCATTCTGACAAACTTCACCAGCCACCTGCAGAGCCTGTTCATAGTTCTTCATGGATAAATACAACTCTGCTCAGAGCAGCAATAATGAATTATCACCAGGAGCTGAAAGACATCAGGGATGGAAATAAACAAATATGACTGCATTTTAAAAAATCATCTTTAAGTGATTAAAAATATTCAATTAGAAAACGAACATAAAGATAACACTACTTTGTTGGTGGGAATGTAAACTAGAGAATGTGAACAGCCACTATGGAGAATGGTATGGAGATTCCTTAACAAACCAGGAAGAAAACTACCGTGAAAGTGAAAGTCACTCAGTTGTGTCCGACTCTTTGTGACTCCATGGACTATAGAGCCCACGGAATTCTCCAGGCCAGAATACTGGAGTGGGTAGCCTTTCCCTTCTCCAGGGGATCTTCCCAACCCAGGGATAGAACTCAGGTCTCAAACCGGGGTCTCCTGTGTTGCAGGCGGATTCTTTACCAACTAAGCTATCACAGACAATAAGAAAACTACAGTTCATAAAGACATGTGTAGAACCCTGGTGGTCCAGTGCCTAAGACTCCAAGCTCCCAATGCAGGGGGCCCGGGTTCGATCCCTGGCCTGGGAACCAGATCACATGCCACAACTTAAAGAAAAAAAAAAGATCCCACAGCCTGCAAGTAAGATCGAAGATCCCACATGCTACAACTGAGACCCAGCACAAGTAAATTTTTTAAAAAAGACACAAGTATCCCAATGTTCACTGCAGCACTATTTACAATAGCCAGGACATGGAAGCAACCTAGCTGTCCACTGACAGATGAATGGATAAAGAAGTTGTGGTACATATATACAATGGAATATTACTCAGCCATAAAAAGGAATGGATCTGAGTCAGTTGTAGTGAGGTGGATGAACCTAGCGTCTGTTATACAGAGTAAAGAAAGTCAGAAAGAGAAAAATAAGTATCATATATTAATGCATATATATGGAATCTAGAAAAATAGTACTGATGAACCTACTGACAGAGAAGAAATGGAGATACAGATGTAGAGAATGGACTTGTGGACAGAGCAGGGAAAAGAGGCTAGGAGAAGTTGAGAAAATACACTGACATATATACAAAATCATATGAAAAACAACTAACAGCAAGCTGCTATATAACACAGGGGCCCAGCCTGGCACTCTGTGATGACCTAGAGGGGTGGGATGGAGGCAGGAGGCTCAAGACGGACGGAATATTTTTATAATTATGACTGGTTTGCACTGATGTATTGCAAAAACCATCACAACATTGTAAAGCAATTGTCCTCCAATTAAAAAAAAAGGTAAAATAAATAACTTCTCAAATCACATGTAGAGCTTCGTAGTTTGGTAAGTATATTTTACACAGCTTCTCTCAGGCAATCAGAAACGAGAACGAGTGATATCTCAAAATGCATCAAGAAAACAGCCTGCCACACACACAGTAGCTACAACACAATTTCCACTGAGTAAACGCTGAGCCATCTTAATGTTATAACTACGCACGGAAAAATAAAAGATTTAGAGTAATTTTCTTGAAAGTACACAAGGAAATTTGCGCTTAAAAACATAGTAAAGCATAATTTGTTTTTCTATACAACTGAGTGGGTGCCGATTCATGACCATAATTGTACTCATAATATGTTCTCTTACGTGGGAAAAGAAGGGAAAAAAAATATTTTCCCTAGATTCTTCAAACAGAAGAGATCTTGAGAATTACCCATATGCTGCTAAGGACCTAAGTCCAGCTGCACAGAAGCCAAGAGATCTAATGACAGTCTACGGAACTTCTGAGAAGGCAGGGCACCACAGAAGCATGACAAAGCCAGAGCTCAAGAAAGCAGAACCGTTACGACTATTTCTTATGCTGCTGGACATGATTCACTTTACCCGTGCTCGTGCTAGGATCTCTGAAACAGGGCTGAAGTGTCCCTTTTAGCTGATCGATAAATACTCCGGGCACCTAAGATGTGTTCTCATCTCTCTACTTCACACAGGTTTTCAGCTTGCTCAAAATCCTTGAGCTTGACTTTTTCTCAAAGTAAGTACTTGGTGCTTTCGAAACCCTACTCTGTATCTTCTTAGTTTACACAGTTAACTGGGAAAACAGGCATAAAGGAACTCATGCAAAAAGATATCTGTATCAAGACATGGTGAGCAGGCACTGCGCATAAATGTGTTATTGCTACAAGTGTATAATACAGAGAAGGGTATGACAGGGGCAAAGGGGAAAGGGACAGCAGGAATGGAAAGCCAAACAAGAAAAAGCTGAATTTTTTAAAAAGACACTGACTAGCTACAACAGAGATCAGCAACTTTTTCTTCTGTAAAAGGCCAGGTATTAAACACTTTAGGCTTTGCAGGACAAGAGGTCAACTCGAGGATATGCAGGTATTTATATAACAAGAAAACAAATTTTTATAATTTGTTGACAAAATTCAAAATATTTTTGTAATATAGGTCCATGGGGTCACAGAGAGTCAGACACGACTGAGCACACACATACACTCCACACACACACACACAAACAATTAGAAAAATGGAATTTTCTTCCAGAAGGTAAAATTTTCTCAATTCAGGTTCAGACTTAGTGTCCCCTGTCATAAAAATCAACTGAAAATGTTCACCGCCTGATCTATAATGAAATTTTACATATTCATCAAAAATGCTCACAGGTACTATGCAATACTGATGTCAGTCACAAATGTGATTTTAAGATTTTTTTTTGATGTGGACCATCTTTAAAGTCTTCAATGAATTTGTTACCATACTGCTTCTATTTTATGTGGTTTTTCTGGCCACCAAAAAACTACCTGGGTAGTTCCCCCAATAAGTATTGAACTCAAGGCTCCTGAGTTGGAAACGTGGAGTCTTAACCATTGGACCACCAGGGAAGTCCCAAACATTTAATTTTTAGTTGAGTATTTCACTGCCTGGTAGGTGTTCATAGAATTCTATTATATTCGTCTCATGATATTAGCCTCTGTAGTCAATCTACACTGAACATAATTGCAGATTAATCCTTTCCAACCCAACATCAGGTTAAAGTGCCTCAAGGGCACAGTTAAAAGCATTTTGAAACATAGAAATTTTTTAGAGATTTTTGGAAATCTAAAACCAAAAAAAAAAAAGGGAGAGAGAGAGAAAGAAAATGCTGCTGGAAATATATTCTGAGCTTGGGAAATATACCTACTGCAAATCTATGTGAGAATGGACATTTCCATCTTGTTCCCACTTTGCTGCAAGCTGATTCTCTGGAATGCTCTAAGTAATCACACCTGATGAAAAAAATAGCTGACTCTTCCATTCTAGTATTTGTACTGTTTCCTTTCATGTTGCAACAACAGTGGTGGTAGTGAACATTTTTCTCTTATTCTTCAATTAAAAAAAAAAAAATGTCTAATGTTTTAACATGAAGTATGTTTGCTAAAATCTTCCGAAAGAGAATATTTATCAAATTAGGTTAAACTGCCTCTTATTCCTAGTTTCTTACAAAGGCATTCTAACATGTGGGTATGTTACATATAACATGTCTCCCCGCTGGTATTACTGAATGGTTTATCTAATGCTTAATTACCCTTACATTTCAGGGGTAAGCCTTCCCTCTTGACCTTAACTCTTACTACATAGCTGGATTCAAAATACTAAGAAATTTAAAGTTTTGGCATCTATATAACGTGGTGGTGGTGGTTTAGTCGATAAGTCACGTCTGACTCTGCGACCCCAGGGTCTGTAGCCCGCCACACTCCTCCTTCCACGGGGTTTTCCAGGCAAAAATACTGGAGTGGGCTGCCATTTCCTCCTCCAGAGGATATATAACCGTCTAAAAAAGCTAATTACACCGTAACAGCACCTAACGGCCTTTGAGAGAGGAGAGAGGTCAGAGCCTGACTGCAGAATGTAAGAGCATCCTTCCTGGGTTCACCAGCTGAATCCCCAAAGCAAACCCAGCCCCACCGCAAGATTCTCTTCTGCGCCCCGCCCCAGAGCGTGAGCCATCTGCATTTCCCTACATGACCACCGAAAACCCTTCACTACACTCCCAAGATAGGGTGAAAAAGCAGTCTTGGCCTCACAAGACGGTTCAGCAATGCCGCGCAGGTCCTGGAAAAGACCGCCCGCGGGTGGACCTGGCTTCTGCTCTTCGCCTCACCACTTCCAGAAAGTTCTCCCGTCCCGGGCCTGCGGCTCAACAGGTGCGCGGGCAGGCGGCCCTGCGCCCGCGCCCACTTACCCAGGTCCAGGGCTTGCAGG
>NW_011495064.1:6223012-6223443 GCF_000754665.1 Bison bison bison
ACCAAGATGGACAGGTCATGCTGCAGAGTTCTGAAAAAAAGTGGTCCACTGCACAAGGGAATGGGAAACCACTTCAGTATTCTTGTCTTGAGGATCCCATTGACAGTATGAAAAGGAAAAAGATAGGACACTGAAAGATGACTCCCCAGGTCGGTATGTGCCCAATATGCTACTGGAGATCAGTGGAGAACTAACTCCAGAAAGAATGAAGAGACGAAGCCAAAGCAAAAACAACACCCGGTTGTGGATGTGACTGGTGATGGAAGGAAAGTTTAATGCTGTAAAGAGCAATTCTGCATACGTACCTGGCATGTTAGGATGACAATCAAGGCAAATTGGAGCAGTGAGCAGACGAGACGAGATACCCCATGTCCAAGGTCAGGAGCTGTGGCTGAGAGGAGATACCCCACCTCCAACGTAAAAGAAACCCA
>NW_011495064.1:6223543-6224780 GCF_000754665.1 Bison bison bison
GGTCGGGCTGCGCCAGGCCGGCCAGCGCCGAGCGGTAGAGCTCGGACGCCGTGTCGTACTCGCCCGCGCGGAAGGCCTCGTCGCCCTTGTCCACGCGTTGTGGCGCCGGCTCCCCGCAGTCGCCGCCGCAACAGGGTGGCGGGACCGGCTCGGTGCTCAGGCCGCACTTCCACCCCCCGCGGCGGGCGCAGGGCGCGGCCGGAACCGCGGGCTTCGGGCGGCTGACACAGCCCCGCCCTGTGCAGGACCGCCCACCACCCACCCCCACCGCCGGCGGCTCCCGCAGACCCTCCTCTCCTCGCCCCGGGCGACCCCGCGCGCGTCTACGTGCGCGCTCCTCTGCACGCGCCCCCCGCCCGCGCGTTCTCTGCATGCCTTCCGCGTCTTCTAGGGCCCGCAGCCACCTGCGCTCTTGGAACAGGTGCCCTCAGCCTGCCCGGCGCTCAGCTCCGCGTGCTGAGTGCCAGCCTGGCTCCAAGGCCTGGTCAAGACCACCACCTGCGGCTGTGCTTAAAAAGAGAACAGATAAGTACCAAGGGTGTAAGGTGTAACATGGTGACTATGGCTAACGCGGCCGTACCATGCACAGGAAAGTTGTTAAGAGAGCAAATCCAAGAGTTCTTATCACAAGGAGAAAATTTGTTTTCCCCTTCTTTTCTTTCTTTCTATTGCGTATATAGGAAAAGATGGAGAAGGGAATGGTTACCCACTCCAGTATTATTGCCCAGGAAATCCAAGGACAGCAGTAGCCTAGCGGGCTGCAGTCCATGGGGTCACAAAGAGTCGGACACGACTGAGGCAACTTAGCCCGCACACAAGATCACATTCTGTTTGAGAGGAGCTTAAGGCATCACAGTGGATGCTCCCAATTAGGAGAGGTCACTCAGGTTACACAGCATGAACATAGCCGAGGTCAATGGGCTTGACCCTCCACACAGTCTGAGTGGAGCACTAGTTGAGCACCCTAGGCCCAGATGGGTCATGATGGGTTCCTCAGAAGCCCACCTTCAAGACCATTCTATTGAGTTCCATCACCTCTGCATTGTTTGAGGACCACATGTTGTGGATTATCTGTTAATAATGATCAATACATAATTGAGGCTCCAAAGGATCTCTGCTGGTGAGTGCTCAGGGCTAGTCCCAGCTCCTCCCAGAACAGCCTGGGCTGCTGGGCTTTAGGTCTTACCCCCACCCTCATTCTAATAAACTACTGCCTAATTATCAACCTAATTAAGCC
>NW_011495064.1:6224880-6234512 GCF_000754665.1 Bison bison bison
GGGGCCCTGTTGCAGGTTCCTGTTGCACTGGTCACAGTTCTTTTGTCCCTAGATGATCAAGGGCTGACTCGGGTTTTCACCATGATGTTTGGTTATCTGTAAATTGGCCTCCACTCAGTCACCTGGATAATTGGGAGTAGACTCTGCTGTGGGGCAGGAGGCATAGCTCCCAGACATTGCTGCTCTAAAGATGCTCTGCCAGCCAGCGGCACTGACATCACCTGGAGTTGATTAGAAAGGAGAGATCTGGGGCCCCACTCAGAATAGGCACTTTAACAAGAGCTGCAAGCGATAGGAGCCACACTGCTCAAGACCCAGCTGTACCCCTCAGAGAGTGGGGGAAAGGGATCCACCTTCCGACATTTACCTCCTCTGGAGTGAAAAGGAGACCAAATGAGCAGCAACCAAATTGGAGGAGTGAAGGGGAATATAGGTACCTGATACCAACTGATAGACTGGTCCCAGCCCCTGATGGACACTGAGTATATTGTTGTTTAGTTGCTCAGTCATATCTGACTCTTTGCAACCCCATTGACTGCAGCCGGCGATGCTCCTCTGTCCATGGGATTTCCCAGGCAAGAATACTGAAGTGGATTGCCATTTTCTTCTCCAGGGGATCTTCCTGACCCAGGGATCGAACCTACAGCTCCTGCGCTGGCAGGCGGATTTTTTACCACTGAGCTACCTAGGAAGCCTGAGCACTGAGGATGCTTGTTCCTTATTTTCACAATTATATTCACACTACCATTACATTGAGAAAACATGGTGATGTTCAAGTGAGTGTTGTTCAGTCTGACTCTTTGCAACCCCATGGACTGCATCACTCCAGGCTTACCTGTCCTTCAACTCTGGGAGCTTGCTCAAATTCATGTCCATTGAGTCCGTGATGCCATCCAAACAGCTCGCCCTCTGTCATTCCCTTCTCCTGCCATCAATCTTTCCCAGCATCAGTGTCTTTTCTAATGAGTCAGCTCTTTACGTCAGGTGGCCAAAGTATTGGAGCTTCAGCTTCAGTCCTTCCAATGAATATTCAGGGTTGATTTCCTTTAGGATTGACTGGTTGGATCTCCTTGCAGTCCAAGAGATTCTCAGGCGTCTTCTCCAACACCACAGTTCAAAAGCATCATTTCTTCGGTGCTCAGCCTTCTTTATGGTCCAACTCTCATATGCATACATGACTACTAGAAAAGCCATAGCTTTGACTATACTGACCTTCGTTGGCAAAGTAATGTCTCTGCTCTTTAATATGCTGTCTAGGTTTAATATAGCTTTTCTTCCAAGGAGCAAGCATCTTTTAATTTCATGGCTGCAGTCACCATCTGCAGTGATTTTGGTGCCCAAGAAAATAAAGGCTGTCACTGTTTCCCCATCTATTTTCCATGAAGTGACAGGACCGGATACCATGATCTTAGTTTTTTCAACGTTAAGTTTTAAGCCAGCTTTTTCACTCTCCTCTTTCACCTTCATCAAGAGGTTCTTTAGTTCCTCTTCGCTTTCTATCATAAGGGTGGTGTCATCTACCTGTCTGAGGTTATTGGTATTTCTCCCTGCAATCTTGATTCCAGCTCAAATGAGCTGGAGCTAAATGATGGATGAGGAATTCCTTTAGGATGGTGAAGTGGAAATGTAGGAGACATCAGTGTTCCCTGATCCTGTATAATGGCCATGGGCAGACAATTTTTAAACATCAGGCACAGATACTACAGGATTCATGGAGATAAACTATGGGAAACGTTCCAGCTGTCTGCGACACAGATGCACAGTGAACAGGCGATGGTGTGCCTTTCTGCAGAAAATGACCACCGTCATTTCTTGAAACTTCTTGCTGAAACTTGTTGCTGGAAGCGGAAACAAGCCATCATTAGTGTTAATGGAGTTACTGGCCGACAGGTAATGAGCTATTGATCGGATAAAAGCTCTGTGGCCTTTTTCCCCCTTGGAACTCCCTGATCCTGAGCATGTGCAGTATTATAATGGAAATTTCTCTCAACAAGTCCTTTCCACTAAGACCCAATAAATCTTCACAAAGTTGTCCTCAAATGTATAACAATTTCATATATCATCTAACTATGGTTTCCACTGTCCAGAAACATCTGGTGAAAAGACAAGCAAGTAGGCTAAAAAGAAACTTAAGACATAAAACCATCCTACCCATTCTGCATTATTTGTACTCACAGCTCATTTCTTAGGTTCCCTCACTATCTACCTTCCTGCTCTTCATGCTTGGCTGTGAAAGATTGTACCCACCAAGGTCTCCCCAGTGACTATGTTCACACATGGGTTCCCACCTACATTTTTAATGACATTTTCCATCTATATAGGGAAGGTAGAAACAAGATGCTTTGGCTTCCCTGCACAGGACAATTATCTCAGGTGATATGGGTTGAAGCTTGTCAGGGAAGTATGTACATGATAACAGGGGAAGTTTTTCCAGTAGTCATATACGTATGTGAGAGTCAGACCATAAAGAAGGCTGAGCGCCAAAGAATCGATACCTTCATCAATTGTGGTGCTGGAAAAGACTCCTGAGAGTCCCTTGGACTGTAAGGAGATCCAACCAGTCAACCCTAAGGAAAATTAACCCTGAATATTCATTGGAAGGACTAATGCTGAAGCTGAAGCGCCAATACTTTGGCCACGTGATGCAAAGAGTCGACTCAGTGGAAAAGACCTTGATGCTGGGAAAGATTGAAGGCAGGAGGAGAAGGGGACAACAGAGGACAAGATAGTTAGATAACATCACTGCCTCAGTGGACATGAATGTGAGCAAACTCCAGGAGATATAAGAGGACAGAGGGCCTGGCATGCTGCAGGCCATGGGGTTGCAGAGAGTCGGACACAATTTAGCGACAACAACAATGGGAATTTCTGGTCAGTCCCAGTGAGGTAACTTCTGTCTCCCACAGGTAGCTTACCTAAGCCCAAAACAATCTACTCTTTCCTTCCATCTGCTTATAATAGCCTTCCATTTTATACAGCTTCTCAAAGCTCCTCTCTGCTTGCTAGAAGGAATGCTGCCCAGCTCATGAATCATTTAATAAAACCAATTAGACCTTTAAATTTTACTGTTAAATTGTTAACAATATGTGTGTACAGACACACATGCACACACACGTCTGTCGCACCCAAAGTTTTTCCCACATATCTTGATTTTACTGTTTGCTGAATATTAAGCAGGAAAAACTTTCTGTAGAATAATTAATTGACCTGCAAGTTCAAGCAGTTGTGGAATAGAAAACCTCATCATGAAAACGTTATACTCTTGGGTTTTGTCGATGCAGGAAGGGAATAGGGAGGATTTCTTTTTCTGCAACTCCCGCCAAAGCCCTGAGGAGAGTTTAAGGGCCAGGTGGGCTGAGTCCTCCGTGGCACATGGTGGCTGGTGAGGACAGCCCCTGGCGAAGAGAACAGCTGCCCTGGGCTCACAGCAGGTCCCCATTCCCCTCGGAGCTAGAGAGTGAGCTCGAGTTGCTGCCACCATCACTGAGGCAAGTTTCAAGAAAAGGAAAATTGGGTGACATTGTACAAAGACCGGAGCTTCCCCCATGGCTCATCGAGTAAAGAATCTGCCTCCAATGCAGGAGACGCAGGTTCGATCCCTGGGTCGGGAAGATCCCCTTGGAGGAGGAAGTGGAAACCCACTCCAGTATTCTCGCCTGGGAAATCCCATGGACAGAGGAGCCTGGCGGGTTAATGTCCTAAGGGTCACAAAGAGTCAGACACAACTGAGCGACTAACACATACACACACTCATACAAAGACCAAAACAAGAGGTCCCAGTCTTTTACTAAGAATTATCTTCTGGGAGGGAAGCTTTCTGTTTTAGAGCTTATGACTTAGTAAATTAATAGACAAAATTTCCATGTCCATGGCTCAGAGACTTTTGGCAATCTCTCTGTAGACTTTTTTTGATTTCCTATCTTTTACCTGCTCTTCTGCAGAGAAAAATCTGACCACGTACGTCCTGGACCTAATTTCAGAGGAGTAGTGTTTTGTAACCATCCTTACTGTAGCTTCTAAGCCTACCTTAGTGAGCTTTCCCGTCTACACAAAGGGAACCTGGGTTTAGCGGGTGCTAGAAGACAGCACCCCCCGCCCCTGGAGGAAGATGGTGAACAAAGCTGGCAGAGAAACTGATGATCCAAGGCACCTTTGATGTCCCAATGTAAACTGGTGAGGATATTCTCACCATCCTCAAGTCATGGGATGTGAAGGGCGGCAAGGAGAAAAGGTGAAAAGGAGAGAAGCAGCAGCTTAGTTCATGACTGGCAGCCCACTGAATGCTGGGAGCTAGGGATGAGGAAGGTTCCATGCTGCTACAGTGGTGCGGAGTGTACAGCAGATGGGGAGCCACAGGGGTCAGCGGGCGTCCCTGTAGAAAAACACCACGCTCAGAATGGCCCGGCCAGGTCGAGGCAATGTTCACTGAGTATTTGTTCAGGCTCAGGATCTATGGTGATAAATGCCAAGTCTTCCTGCTCATGAGGGTCACACGATCTTGGGGATGGGGTCGGCAGGGGGGTTGGGGGAGGAGGGGCGTGAGTAGGAAGAGGTGGAGGAGAGTAGGACATATGAGGATACAGAGCCATTACAACATTCTTTCCTCAGATCACTGACCTGAGCCATACTTCTTTGTATGGGGAGAAGTTAGGTTTATTTAGTCCAATATTCTGTTGGCCATCATAGCAAGCCCTCAAGGACTTGCAGGAGAAGGGGGCCTCGTTTATCCCTTTTGACATAAATGTTGGAGATGTGTGGAGGCTGTTTTTCCTAGCAACTGAACTTGGCTCTGTAAGTAATTCACTGATGGCTTGTGCTGTGGGAACAGGACACGTGGATTCAAGGTGAAGGATGAGGGTTCGCTAGATCCTCACCAGTTGTATGATGTTTGTACTTAGAGTGGGTTTACGGCACACAACATGTACCTGGGCCTGTTTTTTTTTTTAACCCATTCTGTCTTTTAATTAGTGTATTCTGACCATTCACATTTCTTTTTTAAAAATTTTAATTGCAGGATAACTGCTTTACAGCATTGTTGCTTTCTGCCATACAGCAATGTGAATCAGCTATGGGTACACGTATGCCCCCTCCTTCTTGGATCTCTGTTACACTGGATTTCCAGCATTTCCTTTTTTCTTAGTTTCCATCTCTCTGCTCTTACTGCTCATCTGTTCTTACATGATGTCTACTTTTTCCTTAAGAGCTCTCTGCATATTAAACAGTTATATTAAATTCTCTGCCTGATAATTCCAACATTTGTGTCATACCTGAGTCTGGTTCTGATACACTTCAAATTGTTTTTTCATATCTTTTAGCATGTCTTAAAGTTTTTTTTTTGTTAAAAACCAGACATACCAGGTAATAGGAGCTGAGGTAAAGGCCTTTTGTGTTATGATGTTAACTGTCGAGGGGCTGGGCTATGTTTACGGTTTGTTGCAGCCACAGGTTGGAGAAGGCAATGGCACCCCACTCCAGTGTTCTTGCCTGGAGAATCCCATGGACGGAGGAGCCTGGTGGGCCGCAGTCCATGGGGTTGCAGAGAGTCAGACACGACTGAGCGATTTCACTTTCACTTTTCACTTTCACGCATTGGAGAAGGCAATGGCAACACACTCCAGTGTTCTTGCCCAGAGAATCCCAGGGACGGGGGAGCCTGGTGGGCTTCCGTCTATGGGGTCGCACAGTGTCGGACACAACTGAAGCGACTCAGCAGCAGCAGCAGCAGCAGCAGCCACAGGTGCCTGTCTTTTAATTAGTGTATTTTGACCACGTTTCCCCCTTTTTTAACTGGAGGATAACTGCTTTTAGTTAATTAGCTGGAGACGCTCCAGCTTCCTCCCGTGTCCTTGTTGCTGCCCACTGTTGTCTTTGGGCTTCCCTAGTGACTCCTCCTTATGCAGAGTCTGTGCTTTGCAACTCTTTCAGCTCTCACTCACTGCTATTACACTTGATTTCTGGTGATGTGGTGGCTAGGTGTGTGGGGGAGGGGCAGCATTCTATAATCGTGTGATTCAATCTCTCAGTCGGCCTATGTCTCTGGGCTGTGACCTGTTTTTTCACCCTTGAGGTGAGACAGAAAGGCTTGAGGGGGTAAATGCCTGTCTCCCATGGCTCTGGTAAAATCTTTCTCTGTAGAGAGTAGCCCATGTTATGGAGGATATTCTGGGCATATTTCAAAATGGTTACCTTTTGCATCTACCTCGAGAGCCAGATTTTTCTTGACTCTTCATAGTAATGATGTCTGGTAGTTCACAGTCAACGTCCAGCAACTTGTCAAAATTACTGTATAAGTGATCCTGCTGCTGCTGCTGCTAAGTCACTTCAGTCGTGTCTGACCCTGTGAGACCCCTGAGATGGCAGCCCAGCAGGTTCTGCCATCCCTGGGATTCTCCAGGCAAGAGTACTGGAGTGGGTTGCCATTTCCTCCTCCAATGCATGAAAGTGAAAAGTGAAAGTGAAGTTGCTCAGTCGTGTCTGACTCTCAGCGACCCCATGGACGGCAGCCCACCAGGCTCCTCCATCCATGGGATTTTCCAGGCAAAAGAGTACTAGAGTGGGGTGCCATTGCCTTCTCCATAAGTGATCCTACTGGTTCATGTATGGCATTTTTGAAATATGCCCAGAACATTCTCTATAACTTAAGGAATTCCCTTGTGGCTCAGAGGGTAAAAGAGTCTGCCCACAATGTGGGAGACCTGAGTTCAATCCCTGGATCAGGAAGATCCCCTGAAGAAAATGGCAACCCACTCCAGTATTCTTGCCTGGAAAATCCCATGGATAGAGGAGCCTGGCGGGCTACAGTCCATAGGGTCACAGAGTCAGACACAACTGAGAGACTTCACTTTCCCTGGCTCATGGCTCTGGTGGCTCTGCTACAGGTAAGCTGACCTCTGCTGAGATTGTGTGTTCACCCATTTCTCAATTCTCTGATGAGTATAAGGTGTTGGTTTTCAGTTTTTTCAGCGTTTTTGTTAACAACAGGAATGACAACTTCCAGGCTTTTCACACATTGGACCTGAAACCAGAAGTCTAGCTGTATAACCTTGAGCAAGTTAATTCATGTGAAGTCATTTCTCCCTTTATGATACAGTGACCATAAGCCCTTTAGGCCTATTTCATGTCATTATTTAAATTAGATAGTAAAGCACTATACTTCCATAAGGATTATTATCAATTTATCAACGTTCACTGCAAATTTGTGGAGTAGTCACTAGGAAATGTCTATCAAACTAGGAATTGCATTTCCCAGTTCCAGTGAAATTGCTTGGATGTTGTGAAAGACGTGTGTCCCAGTTCCATGACTGGTTTATGATGACGCCCCCAGTGGTCCTCCTTCCTCCTACTCTTCTGGAAGCAGAGGACCATGTGACCGTTGGGCATAATGGAACCACAAGAAGGAAAACTCCCTGCTTATGAGGACCAGACCATTGGGTTATTGTGTGTGCAAGAAATAATCACATTATCGTCTTTAGACACTGAAACTTTGGTTTTTGTTAGGACAGCTGATGTTACCCTTGTTAATAAAGAAACAGTCATCCTGCTATTGGGGCTGCAGTTGTTTTGTGCTAAGTTGCTTCAGTTCTGTCCGACTCTTTGCAACCCTATAGACTGTAGCCCACTGGGCTCCTCTGTCCATGGGATTCTCCAGGCTAGAATACTGGAGTGGGTTGCCATGCCCTCCTCCAGGGGATCTTCTCGACCTGGGGATCTTCTCGACCCAGGGATCGAACCCATGTCTCCTGAGTCTCCTGCACTGCCAAGTGGATTCTTTACCACTGAGTTACCTGGGAAACCCTTTCATTTTTAGGCTGAACTAATACAGGGCTGCAGTTACAAAAACCTAAACTGTGTGTTTTTCATACTTCACATTAAGTGTTTAGGAGCTGGGTGGCTAAAAAAATAGATACGGTAGGCTGCAAAGACTGAGACTCATGCAGTGCCGCAGTGCGGTATTCAGAGAAGTCACCTGTGATAACATGAGTGACAGAAAAAACAAGACTGTTGGGGAAAGTGGAGGGAAAGGGGCAAAATGGGAACGTGTACTAACTACTCCTCTCTATATTTCCCAAGTAGAGAGAGAGGTGGAGACGGAGGATTGGCTAGTTGAAATTGGCAAGCACAAACGAAAAGTCCAGAATTTTCTTGCTGTGTCATAAAAATTGAGAGTTTACAGATTCCAAGCAATAGGGTGTAAGACTGAAGAAGGCTCTGTGCAAAGACTTACCAGGTAAACTGACTTGGCCTTGAGGACAGTACACATTGTGAATATGATGTTGCTGTCCAAGTCTTGGTTTAGACAGTTTCAAGATAACTGCTATTAACCAGACAGGGAGACTGGCTTGAAGGCAAGGAAACAAACATATTATTCCTTCTGTGTACCAGCCACCCCTTCCCAGCCTCTCCTCCTGTGAGAAGAGGGTTCTGCTTAGCTCTGGAACCCCACAACCCTGGGGCAGGGCTTGGCATGTCCAAGAGGCTTGGAAAATGTCCTGTGAAATACGTATTTTATGGCAAGACAAGAAAAGTTTAAACATAAAACATCTTCTCTGCCACCATCTCTCCCCTCCTCTGTGCACTGGGCGTTGACCACACCTCCCCATTGGCAGAAATACCTGCTCAGCCATAAAGAGCAACTTTCTCCCAGCTTCATCAATTATCCTTAAAAAGAGAACATTCCTTCTTAATCTTGCCAGGGGTCATGATGATCCACCACTTTGTACCTGAAGATCTGGATTGTGTAAACTGTCAATAATACATCATTTAATGTGCAGCCCTCTGTCTCAAAAACTTATGTAACTGTGCTTTGACTTCTAACATGGGGAACAGCTCTGGGAGCTTTTTGAGAGGTTGTTCCCAGGTTATGTCTGATTCCCTGGTGGCTCAGTAGTAAAGAATCTGCCCTGGATCGGGAAGATCCCCTGGAGAAGGAAATGGCAACCCACTCCAGTATTCTTGACGGAGAAATCCCATGGACAGAGGAACCTGGCAGGCTGGTACGTGGGGTTGCAAAAGGGTCAGACACGCCTTAGCAACTCAACAACAATCATTCTGTGCATCAGGCGTGAGACGATTCCAACAAGACTTCGCTAAAACTTGACAGAAAAATGGTGCTGCAGCCTCTGCAGGTGACAGGCCACCTCGTGGGCTGCCCCCCTCCCACCCCCGTCAGCGCTGCGGGCGGGCACATGCCCCTCACTGTTGCCAGCCCTCGGGACACAGTCAGGGCGGCACCTCCCTGGGAGCCACACCGCACGTCAGGTTGGCACGTGTTTTTTATTTCATGTTACTTTCACATTTACAAACTCAGGAAGTCACACTGAGAAAGGGACAGCGGGGGCTGCCTGGAGGAAGAGTTGGGCTCCAGAGCCCTGTGCGGCCTGGTTGGACACTTGGGACTTTCTGCAGGGAGACTGTCCCAGACCTCGAGGGGCCACACTGTCGGACGGCACAGGAAATGGTTAGTGTGGCCCGCTGCTCCTCAGTGCCTGGAAGATGCGTTACGTGGGCTGCCTCGGCCCAGGGTTTTATTGCTGGTGAATTTGATTATCCAACTTGGGTCAGGATGATGGCATCATCAGAAGTGGGCCTGGTGGGACACGTTTTGCTGAGATGAAAGGAGACTAAAATGTGTA
>NW_011495064.1:6234612-6237183 GCF_000754665.1 Bison bison bison
TGTACAGTGCACTGACCTGGCGATGCTGGCATGCTGCCTGTGCCTGCCTTCAGCCCCCAGGGGGGACTGGTCCTGGAGGAGATGGGTGAAGACCTCTATGCCCACCCATGCGAGTCCATCAGCAACAAGAGGCAGACAGCCACTGGGAAGGATGTGCCCAAGTCCAGGGCGGCCTGACTTCTGGCACCTGGCCAGCCCTGCCTCTCCCCAGGCCACGCGCCCCTTAAGGCCCCCAAAGAGGCTCCCTTCCTCGGTGGGAAGAATGGACACTCCCCTCACTTCCCAAAACTGGATCTCTTGGACTGAATGAGAGAATCACTTGGCAGGTAAAGGTGTGGAAATCTGGCCGAGGAGCACACAGCCTGTATTCTGAAAAGGTGAGCAGCTGAGGAACACCCTTGGGTCATTCCTGAACTTCTCGGGAACTAGAGAGCCATGGAGAGAAGGGTTTGCCTCTGCGATGACAGCGGCGGCTGAGATGAGAGCCAGAAGAGTGACTTTATCACTCAGATCTGATCCTGTCTCCGGCCCTGGGATGTCTGCAGGGTACCGGCTTGTCCACCTCTCTTCAAAGTGCTGGGTGCCATGCCTGCTGTCCCCTGGGGACAGTCAGGACTGCCCTGCCCTGCAGGTGTCTGACAACTGAGGGAGATGATCAAGGCCGTCTGATACCCCCCCTGCTGTTTGACTGCAAGTGTTTAATGCTCTCCCCACTACCCTGAGGAGAGCAGAGGCTCAGTGGCACTGGAGGGTGGGGGCCAGGACCCTCCATGCATCTTATATGCAGACTACTTCGTAACTGTCAGGGTCCAGCTTAACTGGGCAAGATGCACCCTGGTCCTCAGGGAGTGGCAGTCTTCAAGAGGAGTGAGATGAAGAAGTGTCATTTCTGTGCCTGAGCTCCACCTGGTTAGCCTCTGGTCTAACGAAGATATCTGAACTCATGGTCCTACACATTAGTTTAGCAAAAACTCTGGTTTCTGGTACCCAAAGAGCTTAAAGTCCCCCTCAAACCGCGCATACAGGCGCCGGATGTCTCGTTTGCTGATGCCCAGGAAGTACTGCTCGACCTTGGTTCTGTTGTACGCGGTGATGCCCAGGGGGATGGTGGGGTAGGCCACCAGGTGGTCGATGCCCGCCTCTCTGAGGATGTATGGGGCGTCGTCCTCCAGGGTCTCGTGGTGCCCGACAACGCTGTACGTGATCTCACAGGGTGCGCACAGCTCCACGTACGTCACCCAGTGGATGATGTGGTCCCCGAACTGGAGATCCAGCCACCTGTGGTTGGGGTCACCCAGGTAGCGCACAAAATCCTCAAACTGGATGCCCCGGGTCTCCGTCCGGTTCCTCCTGTACTTTCTGATGATGCCAGGGGCGATCTCGTGCCTGTACCAAGGCTCAAAGCGGGGGTTGTGGACAAACTTATCCTTAAACGCAGAGATCAGTCTCTCGAAAGGATCTCTTACGATAAAAAACTTGAAGTATGTTTTCAAGCTAAGAAAAAAAATGGAAGATAAAGAAGAGGTTAACTCAATGCTGCTGGTGGTGCTAGCCATGGGTTGTGAGGTGGGGAAGAGTGAAGCGTGATGGCTGGAGCAACGGCAGCCACCAGGCTGGGCCCTGTGCCAAAGGCACTGCACACAGTTCTTATTTAATTCACGCAGCCACCCTTGGAGGCAGACCCTCTTGTTAACCTATTACCCCATATTAACTTCAGGAATGTTTTCAAAAGTTTTGTTTTGGGGCAGAAAACCAAAAGAGTAGAAAGCTGCTTGATCAAGTGAGGAACAGCTGAAGCCGGAGGAAGTGAGTGACTCTAAGGGCGCCCCTTTAAAAACTCAATTCAAAATTGCCAGGGGAAGGAAAAATGGGGGGTGGGGGGAGATAAGAGAAAATGGGGAGTCCCCAGGCTCCAGCTGGCAGGAAGAGGGTCTGGGGGAGCTGCCAGAGGGGGTGGTGGTGCCCAGGGGTACCTGTGTGAAGAGCCAGTAATGACAATCACAGAGTGACGATGACACTGCTGTGACCCCAGGCACCCCCCAGGCCAGGGACCCTCTCAGCGCTCTCATAAAAGCCCCACAAGACCAATGCTGAGGGGGGTGACAGGACCACCTGCCCCCAGGAAGGTCTCTGATTTGGCATTTGGCATTTCTGAGGCTGTACAAGCTGCAAAGAGTGAACAACCAGAGCCGGAAGCAATGGAAGTGAAGCAGCTGAAAAGCAAGGGAGCTCAAAGACCATTCGGTGCCCTGACACTGGCTGGCATACTGTGCGCTTGTTCCTTTTAAACCTCGTCTTTTGGGGCCATTTCACAGCTCTCAAGAGAACTGTCCAGTCAGCTAAGGAATCTTCCCCATGCCCGTCTCCATCCTGGCTGTGGTCAGCGAGGCTGGTCTCGCTCTACCTCTGCTGGGTCTAGCCCACCCGGCCACTCATCAGGGGACTGCTGCCCCGGAGGCCCACGCAGCACCGCAGGAGAAAACGAGAAACGAACTGGGGTCTATCTGTAAGCCAAACCCCTTTCTTACGAAACGAAGGTCATGCTCAGAAAGAAACCCATAAAACATTACC
>NW_011495064.1:6237426-6245014 GCF_000754665.1 Bison bison bison
GCGTGGGAGGCCGTTCTTCTCGTGGTCATGCACCACGTTTTCAGGGATCTCCTCAATGGAAGGGAAAGCTCCTGGGAAGCAAACAGGGGGTGGGGTTGGGGGAGGTGTGTTGGTCTGGTCGCCTCTTAAGTTGGCCACTGCGGCCCTTAAAGAGAGATGCCCACCTCAGAATGCAGGTCCACACTCCCCACAAACCATCCCCCCGTATCCATGTTTAGGTCTCAACTCCGAACTTCAACTGCTCCTGTGGCAGGGTGAGACTGAAGAGAAGCTTTTGGTGATCCAGGAGCCAACGGGAGGAAACGGAGGAGTCAGGCAGAGGGAGTTAGGCCTACAGGCAGGAGCACCTGAATGAGGCTCAATCTGCCGTGTACGAAAGCTCACAGCCTGCAAGCAGGATGCCTGAAACCTGAACACTTCCTGTCCTCTGAAACCGGGGCAAACATCAGAGAAGCAGGACCAGGAAGCACTGGCTGATCTGCTCCATCGCTCCCAGCACCAGAGCACCCGGGGCTAAGAGGCTTCTAGGCAACTTCACAGCACCCCAGGCTGGCAAGTGGCCAGCATGTTTGGTGCTGGATCAGTCAGCCTGATGCTCGGCGGGTGAAGTGATACGGATGAAGCAGGGCTCAGGGAGGACAAGGAGCATCAGAGGAGGCAGGGTGGGACCAAGAGCCACAGTGCTGGATCCAGGCTGCCGAACGGAACCCGGGGGGCTCCTTCTAGGGTTGGGGGGTTGGGTAGGTGTTCACTCATTTCTCAACTCAGGCAAATGGAAATAACGTGTTAGTGTGCTGGGGTGCTAGTCAAGGCCTCACCACTCTTCACATCCACCTGTGTGTTAATCCATCCCTGTTAGACTCCGGGTCTGGCAGGGAAGGGTCTCTGCTGGGCCTTCAAAGCAGGGGCTGCAGTCTCTGTAGAATATTTAAGCCCTGATCCAGAACCCCATGCTAAGCACTGAGAATGGACGGTTGTACACGAGCAGGATGTCCCATCCACTCCCAAGGGGCTGACCTAAGGGCCAGCTCTGAGGATTTGCACCTGGACCTGCTCTGGTACTTGTCGCCTTGCAGGTGCGTCCAGGGACGACAGAAGGCAGCCTCAGGACTGTCGCCTCCTACTCTACCAAGTCGCTTCAGTCCTGACTCTTTGCGACCCCACGGACTGCAGCCCGCCAGGCTCCTCTGTCCATGGGACTCTCCAGGCAAGAACACTGCAGTGGGTTGCCACGCCCTCCTCCAGGGGATCTTCCCAACCCAGGGATGGAATCCATGTCTCTTCTGTCTCCTGCACTGGCAGGCGGGTTCGTTACCACCGTGCCACTTGGGAAGCCCATACACGCCCTGGCAAACTGCTCCTGTTTGTGTCCTGCTCTCATCAACGGATGCTTCTTCTTCAAAGACAAACGCTTCATACTGTGGCAGCAAATGTGTGAGACTTTGGTACATTTGTTGTTTTAAATTTGATCTGTAATCTCATTCTCCAATGTTAAAAGCCAACGTACTGTCAGATTACTCCAGAAGCACGTGGATGACCACCAGAAGATAAAGCAAGTGTCTCCTCTCCTTCCCCAATCAGCCAGTGAAAAGATCAAATAACACACCAGCTCTGACCACTGCCTCTGAGAGCAGCAGTAGGCCCAGGGGGCAGGGGGATGCAGACCCCAGGCCCACATCCCATGGGGCTCCACGGTCTGATTCTTGACTCGGGAGTCACACTGCTGTCCATTATGATTATTTTTCTTTTGAAGCTGAATTTAATAGACCCTGTAATTATCGTGGGTCAGTTCAGAGTAACTAGAGTTTAAACAAACAAACACAGCATCTGAAAACAGTGTTAAGGAATCGAAACATGCAGAGCATGAGGGCACTTGCCAGTGATTTAATTTGCTCCCGAGTAAACACTACATTTCCTGAAGCAAGTCAATTAAATTCGCTGAACATGGCTGCTTGTTATAAGATGGGGTTGACTGCGGGTGGGGAGACCCCCAGACCTACTGGCAGGGGTCACCCCACCCAGGGCACTGGCTGTGGGTCCTTCTCTGCACGGGAGAGCAGCTGTGAGGGCAGCTGCCAGGAGACTGGCTGAGTGTAGAGCCTTGACCTCCTAAGACAGAGCGAGAGACTCATAAGAATCAATGCGGTGACTCTGAAGGGAAGAAAAGGGATGAACCTGGGAGGCGGGGCGGCAGGCAGAACTGGAGGGAGCCAGAAGGCCCTGATGGTGGGTGTGGACTGCCTGGGTGAACCCTGCCGATACATAATGTGAGACAGGAAGAGGAAAAACACCAGGGAACTTCCGGGTGGTCTAGTGGTTAAGAGTGTCTTAACTCTTAATTTAACTTAACTTAACTTAAGAGGAGTCTTAACTCCTCACTTCCACTGCAGGGGCACGGGTTCAAGGCCTGGTTAGAGAACTGAGATCCCACATGCCGCACAGCGTGGCCATGAAAAGGCAAATCGCCAGCGAGCTGTCTGTGAGTTGCCGGCACTCCCAGGTCTCCCTGGCTGCCCTCCCCAGCCCCGCCAACCCCCTCCCCTCTGACCCTGAGGTCCGGGTGGGACGGGCCTCACCCAGCGCTGCACACACCATTCAGCACAATGAGCACTTTCTTCCACTGGGTGTTGCCCACTTTGGGGGTCTGGCAGAAGAGAATCTTGTGCTTGTCGCAGACGAAAATCCGGTCGAGGACAAACTTGGAGACGGCGGTGTGCGACAGGTTCCTCAGAGCATCCTCCCTGCACACGTTCCTCATGAGCTCCAGGCGCTGCGCGTACACCAGGGGCTCAACCAGCATCTTCCCTGTCGGCTGCAGGGAACAAGGTGGAATGGGCACCGGGGCGTCATGAGTGCCTATGGGAGGAGCCCTGCCCTGCCCTCGCCAGGCGTTAACTTGCGGAGGCCGGGGCCGCCCGGCAGAAACAGCTGGACAGCAGGTGCAAGTTTCAGGGGCCCGGGGTTCAGGCTGTGGATGCACCAGACCGCCGAGCAGCCAGAGGCCGCTGACCCCGTCTCTCCTCAACCTCAGGCTGGACAACCCAAGGGGCGGGTGGGCTGTCTGTCCGCCTGGCACTGTGCTGACCGCACGAGGGCCCCTGATGCCCTGGCAAAGGCAGGGTCCTCGTCATTCAGGAATTTTAGGGAGGCCAGCTCTCTCCCTTGCTCCCCACCTCCACGTAACCTGAGTGGGAGCATGTGAGCCACATCTAAGGACCCGCTGTCTACACAGATGGTGGCTGTTTAAGATAATCTGGTACACTGGTGTATCTGGTTTATTAATTTAAGAAAATGCCTTAGGCCACTCAGGATGGGTTTTTCAAAGGCAGGAGCCATCATTCCACGTCCTCAGTGCTGAGCACACAATTTTGCTTCTCTGAAATGCAGCCTGAGACATGTGGAAGGCAATGCCTGGCAGTCGCATCAGGGTACCAGAAGTTTAGCCGCCGTGAGCAGGTAATGGAGCTCACCAGGCCTGGTTCTGTTCTAAGGAGTCCAATGATGGGAGACCCCCTTGGGGCTGCAGGGGAGAGCAGATGAGAGGGAGACGCTCTGGGAAGAACGGGCGGGGGGTCAGTGCCGGGGCCTGGCCATGCTCACCTTCAGCTCCTCAGGGAAGTGTGTCTCTCCTGGCAACCTCCCTGCGTCAGGCACGGCAGTCAGGAAGAGAAACTCCTGCTTGGCGCTATAGGCTAGGAGACGGAGAGGTTAAAACGTCTTCCCGTGCAGGGGCAGACTCACAGAGCAGTGCCACAGCCCAGAGACCCCAGAAACAGCCCCAAACAAACACTTCCAAGCGATGGCTGACAAGGCGACCAGGAGCATCTTCTTAACAATGGACCCAAGGACCTGGAGACCCCCAAGCACAAAAGGAGCATCTCCCCAAACCTTGGTCTTTATTCAAGAACAAACTCAAAATGGATCAGCATTTAAACGTGAAACATAAAACTAGAAAAGTTCTTTAAAAAGCATAAGTGTATATCTTTGGAAAAATTGATAAACTGTAGCTCATCAAAACTTAAAACTTCTGCTCTGCAAAAGACCTTGTGAAGAGGATGGAAAGACAAGCTACAGACTGAGAGAAAGTATCTGCAAATCACACATCCGACCAAGCACTGGGATCTAGAATAAAGAAGTCTCAAATCACAGCAAAAAATGCAAACCATCCAATTAGAAAGTGGGCAAAACAGGAACAGACATTTCACGGAAGAGGCTCTGCAATGGTAGATGAACACAGGAGAGGATGTTCAACGTCATGAGCCATCAGGCAAATGCAAATGCAAACCACAGTGAGACACCGTGACACCTACCAAAATGCCTGAAACAAAAAAGCAAAAACCCAAATGCTAGTGAGGATGCAGAAAAATGCAAAAAGGTGCAGCACCTCTTAAAAACTAAGTCTTCAACCACTGTATGACCCACTCATAGGCATTTATCCCAGAGAAATAAAAATGTATGTCACAGAAAACCTATACATGGGCCTTCCCTGGTGGTCCAGTGGATAAGAACCGCCTGCCAATGCAGGGGACACAGGTTACATCCCTGGTCGGGGGAGATCCCACGTGAGACGGAGCAAATAAGCCCATGCCCCGCAACTAGTGAGGGCGTGCTCTAGAACCTGTGAGCCGTAACTACTGAAGCCTGGGTGCCTAGAACCCGTGCTCAGCAATGAGAGAAGCCGCTGCGATGAGAAGCCTGCTCACTGCGACAGAGCAGCCCCTGACCGCAGCAACCAGAGAAAACCTACACGCAGCAACCGAAATCAAGCACGACCAAAACAAAATACTTACATGCACATGTTCACAGCAGTTTTATTTATAACAGCCCCAAACAGAAACAACTCAGCTCTCCTTTAACACCTGAGTGGTTAATCAAAGACTGGTACATCCAAACCATGGAATACTGCTTAGCGCTAAAAAGGAATGAACTACTGATACACACAATAAGCCAGATGAATTTCCAGGTAACCATGGTGAATTAAGTCAATCGCAAAAGGTCGCATATACAACATTCTTGAGAGGACAAGATTATGGACAGGAGAAGAGATTAGTGGTTACCAAGGCCGGGGTGGTGGTGGGGAGACGGGCTGGGGGTTGAGGACAGAGGAGTGGCTATAAAAGGACAACTAAAGGAATCTTTGTGGTGATGAAGATGCTCTGCATCCTTGTCAGTACCCCACCTGTGACTCTGCTCTATGGTTTTGCAACGCGTCACCTCCAAGCCAAAGAAAAAAGGGTATAAAGGACCCTGTGTCTTACGTACTTACAACGGTGAGGGACACTAGCGATCTCAAAATTAAAGGTTTAATTAGACAAAATTCAAGTCAGCAGTCAGGTTAGCGCTCACACGTTATTTTTGAAGCTTATGGGAATTGATGATTTCCCTGGTGGCACAGTGGTAAAGAACCTGCCTGCCAATGCAGGAGACATGGGTCCAATCCCTGAATTGGGAAGATCTTCTGGAGAAGGAAATGTCAACCCACTCCAGTATTCTTGCCTGGAAAATCCAACAGAGAAGCCTGGTGGGCTACAGTCCACAGGTTGCAAAGAGTCGGACACGACTGAGTGACTATACAACATGGGAATTGACATTCAACTAGAGGAAGTCTTACAAAATGCTAGAGCGCAGTAATCATTTGCAACAAACTGATTTGGGGGAAATCTTTGGGTAGAATTTGAAGAAAATTTTCAAATCTCTACAATCAAAGAAACATTTGTTTTCAAAATTTTGCAAAGCCTAAATACAGAATTAGAATGAAAAAAGTAGTTATCAAAAAAAGCACAGAAATCAGCCTAATAGAGCGTAAGCAAAGGCACATTTCACTTTTGTTATAAACATCAAAACCTACTCCTCTTGGGTCATTACCACCAGCACTCTGCAGGCTTCACTGCGGTCCCTACTTCAGTCTGGCTGTTTAACTGCACCCCCAACTCTCCGCCTCACCCCCCACTCCCCATCTCCCACTCCCCAGCCAGCCCCACTGAGGACAGGCACCAGCCTGACGTCCTCCCTGCCCAGCGGGGAGAAACCCACCCTCCTGGAACCCCACCAATGATAATAACCCATCTCCCACCCCTCACGCCTCTGAGCTCTCCGACTCCAGTAGAAATCTTGGCCACACACTTCCGTGAATCCCGAGGAAACTGTTTCTTCCTCTCTCCTGCGTTCGAGTTGAAATGCAGCTCGAACCAGAGCTGTGCACAGGAGCCACTCTGCGCCTGCTGTGAGGCCAGGGACGGTATGAAGACAGAGAGGCAGTGCCCTGGGCCACCAGGCTCTGAAAGGCACCCAGAGGGCCAGGAGGCCAGTGTCCGCCCTCCCCATCCTCCTCTGCCTCATCCCCAAGCACCCACGTGCTCAGGGGGATGTCACCTCCCACTCAGGCCCGGTCACCTCACATGCCCACGTCTGTGGGCCACACAGCAACGCTCGGCTCTGCCATGGGCCACGTGGGTTCCTAGGAACCTAAGCCTCCTCGGTGACATTCTAGATGTAAGGTGTAGTCTGAATTCTAAACAACTGACTTACTAGTGAATTTCTGAAAAGTGTCTACTTCACACACTCAACAGCATCGAGAATGACCTTGGTAGCTACAGGGCAGCTCACCTGCCAGCCACACACACCAGCCAGCCATCCACCAATTCTTAACAGCTTCTTTTACTGTGAACTCCTGGTATTTGCTCCCCAACTTTCCTCGAGCCCAATTCAACTAGATTCTAATAAAACCTACAGCACAACTTAATGTCTGGTTCTGCTTTTCAGTTGCTCTGCCCACAACTGTTTATTTTCACTGGATGCCCGCTGTCACCACTGTGGCCAAAGATCACAGCCCTCCCCAACCCTCAGGGGCAAGGCACCAGCGCCAGGCCCAAGGGTGATCAATAGGTATGACCAGGCGTCAGAACATAAGAGCTCACTCTCCTTAGAGGCGTCATCGTATTTGCTTTACAGAACGTCCCGACGTTTGCCGGGTGCAGTGCTGCCTTATTTTTCTAGATGTGACCAATCCCCTTATCCCCTGACCTCTCTGTGTGTCCAGCTGCCCAGGGTACCCCCTGCATCACACGCCGGATAGACGGCATGCCAGACGTCGCGTCATGGGTTCTGCCCTTAAGCGGCTGGCAGCTGAGCTGAGGCAGAAAATTGGAAGAAGCGGCCAAACAGAAGCAAGAAAATCAGCATCTACGCCTACCTGCCAGATTCACACGGATGTCGCTTCTGAGTTCAAGTGTCCACATACCATGCCGTCAATTTTCCACCCTGAATGGGATTTATTTCCCTAGGACAAAGGCTAGTTCAAAACAGCACTGAAGTCTGTTAACCACACTGAGTCACCGCCACAAACGTTACTGTGGCTTCACTGCTGAGCCAAAGAGGGACGCACGCACGCACACACACATATACACGCGCGCGCGCGCACACACACACACACACACACGCCTTTAAACCACAACTCAAGACAAACGTGCTCTTCCTATCCACCGGGTGGTAGGGAAGTCATTAAGAATAGGGAGGTACAGGACTTCCCTGGTGGCGCGGTGGATAAGAATCTGCCCGCCAATGCAGGAGACACGGGTTTGACACCTGG
>NW_011495064.1:6245114-6255938 GCF_000754665.1 Bison bison bison
CAGTGCAGGAGACACGGGTTTGACACCCCCCTCCCCCATCCAGGAAGAGCCCATGTGCCGTGGAGCAACTAAGCCCCTGTGCGACAACCTGTGAAGCCCACATGCCCTAGAGCAACAAGGGAAACCACCCCAGCGAACGGCAGCCTCTGCTGGCAACTAGAGAAAAACCTGCAAAGCAAGGGAGACCCAGCACAAAACAAACGATTAAAAATAGAACAGGGAAGCCAGAAGCAAGCCCCTTCATCCGCTGACTGGGAAGCTGGGACAAAGCTCACCTCCCCGAGGACAGAGCTGGAAGGAGCCGCCCGTGGAGTCCGAGCACACTGGCTCCCTGAACGCTGGGCCAGGGATCGGCACCCACTTTGCACAGGCGGGCTTCACCGCACAGGACACCCCTGCACGTCAGTGACCCCCTGGTGATGCCAGCTCACAGTGCGCTCCTGGGTCAAGAGCAAAAACACTGAACGCGAGAGAAATAAACTCCAACCCAGGACAGAAACCGCCAGCTGAGAACAGCGCTGGGGGCTAATTCCGGTGCCTCCTTCTCTCGCCTGCCCGTCTGCCTTCCCACCTTGTGCCTCTACAGGGAGGATGGAGGCGGGGTGGGGCGTCGGGCAGCCTCTGCACAGTCGGGGCAGCCCAGGGGGGCTCTCCAGGGCGAGCAGGGCCCAGAGCCCGCTGGCCACACTGCCGGCACAGGCTGTGCAGTGCACAGTGGGAATCAGGGAAACCACCACGGGATCTTTTTCTACTTCCCTTCCCTAAGGGCCACACCTGTACGTGGACATGTCAGATCCTGCGTAGAATAAACATACCCTGCAATCCCTGTCAGGCTGCTGTCCCCAGGCCAGCCTACTGCTGCTCATGGGCCCTTCCTGGGGGCCATGAAGGAGCTGTCGCCTTGGGGTTCAAAATGACCGTCCGCGCAGCTCCTCAGTCACACCCAGCACCTCCTCACAGGTCACTTTCAGGGCCTCACTGTGCTAGGGTTGGGCTTGGAGCTGTCAGAGAAGGAGGACGCTCACTTCGCAGAGAAAAACAGTAAGGCCCATGCAATGGACAAGGGCGTGAACCAGACACAGCTCTTCAAAGACTGGGTTGGGTCCTCTTAACATGTCCTCATCTGACATCGAGTCAACGGGAGTTAAAAATCCCAGCACACATCTATTTACACCAACTTCCTTCCGGAGCCCTGAAGGTGACCTTCAAACACGCTGCCCCCAGCAGGCAGCATCTCACCAGGACACTAAGCAGGGCTGGTCCCCAAACCCGGAGCCTGAGAGAAGGACACCGAAGAACCCTCTAAGGAAAGTGTGTCCCCCTGCCCCTAGGGGAGGGAGGTGATGGGCGAGGACCCCTTCGTCCCTGTCCACCTCCCATCTCGAGCCTCGGCACATCACTTGGACACAACAACCTCCTTCTGGCGTGAGAGTCCTTTGATTCAATGTTACTGCTCATTCGGGCAGGTACTCAGGAGCAGTATCACTGCAAGGTCTGAATTCGCCAAATCCATTCCACGAGGTGGCGCACCTACCGTCAGGATCTTTGAAGGTCAGCGTGATGAACTTGCTGGCCACCATGAACATGAGAATCACCCAAAAGCACGCGGCCAACAGAAGCCACTGGTGGTGCATGTTGTCAAACATCAGCCATTCAGCGATTCTTCCTGGAAAACACAAGCCAAATGGCCCTGCTGCTTACACACAAATCAGTTACGCCAAAGACAATAAAAAGAACAGGCAATTTCAGTTAACAGCCTCGATACAAATGTTTTAAAATTTTTTTCTACTGATACCATGGGTATTTGAACTTGGTAACATTATATTTTTAATTACTAACAATTTATAAAGTTGATGGGTTTCCCAGGTGGTGCTAGCAGTAAAAGATCCGCCTGCCAATGCAGGAGACGCAAGAGATACACGTTTGATCCCTGGGTCAGGAAGATCCCCCAAGAAGGACATGGCAACACACTCCAGTATTCCTGCGTGGGAAATCCCATGGACAGAGGAGCCTGGCAGGCTACAGTCCATGACTTTGCAGAGTCAGGTATGATTGTGCATGCGTGCAATATAAAGTTCCTAATAAATCATTTTAATGGAAAGGAGCCATTTCTATTTGGTTTTAGAACACATGATAAGCCTTTACTCATGCAGTTGAGCCTGCTGACTCTTTCTGGCCCAGGCACCTACCAATGCCTGGAAGCCAGGGCATGAGGGCACTCACTTTGGCCTGGACTTTTGCTGTAGCCAATTCTAAGAAGGCAGACAACCATCCTGAGGAAATTCCAAGCAGGTTGTGTTTATTTATTTTTGTTTGTTTAATTTAAATTTATTCATTTTAATTGGAGGCTAGTTACTTTGTAATATTGTATTGGTTTTGCCATACATCAACATGAATCCGCCACGGATGTACACATGTTCCCCATCCAGAACCCCCCTCCCTCCTCCCTCCCCATATCATCCCTCTGGGCCATCCCAGTTGCACCAGCCCCAAACATCCTGTTGACAAACTTCAGCCACACCGACAGAAATGAAGTGTGGTGCATGCATGCTCAATCATGTCCGACTCTTTTGCGACCCCACAAGGCTCCTGTGTCCATGGGATTTCCCAGACAAGAAAACTGGAGTGGGTTGCCAATCCCTTCTCCAGGGGATCTTCTCGACCCAGGGTTAAACTTGCATCTCCTGCATTGGCAGGTGGATTCTTTATCACTAGTGCCACCTGGGAAGCCCTGTAGAGATGTAGAGAATCTCTGGAACCCTAGAAATGAACTCTGGAGCGTCTAGCTCCATGCACTTGCCTGCCAGGGCCTAGGAGGAGCCTTGGGGGTGGGCGTTTCTCATGTTATCGCCACCTGGGAGCGATGTGGGGCACTTGGGTCCTCAGTGGTCACATGAGCCACACGCTGCTGCGGGGGACACAGAAGAACTGGAAGTTGCACTCAATTCTTGGCAAGAGAGACAAAAAAGTCTCTCTATTCACATGTCACCTTTAACACAGGACTTCTTGAAGCCAGACCCAGCCACATAGAGAGACCACACTAGGCTGGGTTAGTTTCCGTCAGCTGACAGGCCCTTTCATCACTCCGGGGCAGCAGGGAGATGTTCTGTTCCACATAGACCGTCTTCCAATCGTAGACGACTTCAGAAAGCCTGTGTGCGCTGGTAGACCGAGCTCACCACGGCCCGGGTGTCAGCTCTCCACCTGTCTCCACGACAGATCCCTGCCTCCGAGACCTCACCGCAACTCTGAATTCCCACCCCCAAGGGCCTCTCCAGCTTATGAGAGGGGCTCCCCCCGGCCACCTGGCCTGCATCTGTACCTTCACCGTCAAGTCCCCACAAAGCAGGTGCATTGTTTTCCTGGAGTCCCCTGGTAGAAACAGAGGGGGGGGATAATGGAAACAGTGACAGACTTTATTTTCTTGGGCTCCAAAACCACCATGGGTGGTGACTGCAGCCTTGAAATTTAAAAACGCTTGCTCCTTGGGAAAAAAACTTATGACAAACCTAGACAGCATATAAAAACCAGAAATGTCGCTTTGCCTACAGAAGTCCGAATAGTCAAAGCTATGGTTTTTCTAGTAGTCATGTATGGATGTGAGAGTCGGACCATAAAGAAGGCTAAGTGCTGAAGAATTGATGCTTTCAAACTGTGGTGCTGGAGAAGACTCTTGAGAGTCCCATGGACAGCAAGGAGATCAAACTAGTCCATCCTAAAGGAAATCAACCCTGAATACTCATTGGAAGGACTGATGCTAAAGCTGAAGCTCCAAAACTTTGGCCACCTGATGTGAAGAGCTGACTCCTTAGAAAAGATCCTGATGCTGGGAAAGATTGAGGGCAGGAGGATCAGGGGGCAAACGAGAATGAGATGGTTGGAAGGTATCACCAAATCAATGGACATGAGTTTGGGCAAATTCCCAGAGACAGTGACGGACAGGGAAGCCTGGCTGCTGCAGTCCATGGGGTCACAAAGAGTCAGACACAACTACACGACTGAACAGCCACTTAGCACAGCTGCCAGGTTAAACAGATAAACACACAAGATGCTCCAGGAAGTTTCAATTTCAGATTAAACACTAAATTTCCAGTTAAACTCCTCTGTCCATAGGATTCTCCAGGCAAGAATACTGGAGTGGGTAGCCCTTCCCTTCTCCAGGGGGATCTTCCCAACCCAGGAATCGAACCCAGGTCTCCTGCATTGCAGGCAGATTCTTTACTATCTGAGCCACCAGGGAAGCCCCAATTTTTCAGTACTTTAGTATAAATATGCCCCTGATATTGCGTGGGACACACTTAATACTTTAAAAAGTTACTTGCTGTTTCTCTGAATTTCCAGTTTACCAGGGTGTCCTGCGTTTTCTCTGGCACCACCCAACAAGAGGAACGCGCTCCCTCTCTGACCTCCTCAAGCAGCTGGTCTATCTCCACAGGGTCTTCCTGTCCCCTCCTGCCACTCCTCCTCTGGGACCTCCCAGCACACAGCCCTGGAAGGTCCCACCACTCGCCAGCTCTGGGACTCGCAAGGTCATTCACCCTCCCTAAGCTGTAGCTTCCCATCTCTGAGACAAGGCCCTCCTCCTTCCAGGATGGTCACAAGGATTAGCTAAGAAACTGCACCAAAAGGACCAGCTGCCCAGGAGCAGACCCTCTAAGAACAGAAACTGGCCAGTCCCTCGACATCCTTTGTGACCTTCCTATTTAATTTCCACATATCCAGAAAGGTGGCTAAGTGGTAAAGAACTGCCTGCCAATGCAGGAGACTCGGGTTCAATCCCTGAATCAGGAAGACCCCTGGAGGAAGAAATGGCAATCCACTCCAGTAGTCTTGCCTGGAGAATCCCAGGGGCAGAGGAGCCTGGTGGGCTACAGTCCACGGGGTCACAAAGGGCCGGACACGATGAGGGACTGAACAATAAAGGAGATGCAGACTCGGAGAGCAGACTCTGGGGCAGGGCCAGGGGCAGCGGAGGGTGGGATGAATGGAGCGAGCAGCGTGGAAACACACACACTACCACATGTAAAACAGATAGCCAGGGGGATTTGCCCTATGACTCAGGGAGTTCAAACTGGGGCTCCGTGACAGGCTAGAGGGGTGTGGAGCAGTGGGAGACGGGAGGGGACATATGTATACCTATGGCTAATTCACGTTAACGTATGACAGAAACTAACAGATTACTGTAAACCAGTTATCCTTCAATTAAAAATAAATAAGTAAAAAAAAAAAGCTACAGCAACGTCCTGGGCCCCAAGAACATCTGAGCCAAGACCGTGCAGACCTGTGGTGAAGGATGCAGGCCAACCAGCGAGGACAAACCTGGGCGAACCATCATGTGGGATTCGCAAGCGTCTGATGAAGCTCAACGAAGGATTAAAGAGGTTTGCTGTTGTTCAGTCAGTAAGCTGTGTCCGATTCTTTGTGACCACATGGACTGCAGTACCCCAGGCTTCCTTGACCTTCACTGTCTCCCGGAGTTTGCTCAATCCCATGTCCATTGAGTTGGTGATGCCATCCAACCATCTCATCCTCTGTCACCTCCTTCTCCTCTTTCCCTCAATCTTTCCCAGCATCACGGTCTTTTCCAATGAGTCAGCGCTTCACATCAGGTGGCCAATCAGTATTAGTCCTTCTAATGAATATTCCAGGGTTGATTTCCTTTAGGTCTGAGTGGTTTAGTGAAAACAAGGACCTCCATGACACATATACACTACCATGCATAAAACAGATAGCAGCTGTATAGCACAGGGGGCTCAGCTCAGTGCTCTGTGACAATCTAGAAGGGAGGGAGGTCCAAGAGGGAGGGGATATATGTATACGTATGGCTGATTCATGTTGTTTTGCAGCAGAAACCAACACAACATTGTAACACAATTATTCTCCAATTAAAAATAAATAAAAGTGATAAATACCAAAAACAGACCTCCATCACTCTTCCCATTTACTCCTCTTTTAGCCTTCCCAGCTATAGATAACTAGCCCCTGTAGAATTCTGGGATGACCTTGGACAAATCAGCATAATTTGCCCCATTTTTTTTAAACAAAAAGAAAGTCATTCCAAATTCCCATAGTCCCAGCTCCTCTTGGCCTGCCCACCACCTGCAGTGTTTCCTCGAACGCACGAACTCCCCACGGCTCTGCTTCCTGTCCAAGAGCGATGGGCTCAAGGCTCACCATTTCTGTCTGCAGAGAGGCTGGGGGCTGAGCCCACACACAGTCCTCTCCTCGCCCCCGAAGTCAGGGGACAAATGGCCTTTCAAAAGCTGGACACTTTCTGTATTTAACTCTCCTTTGTTCAAGGAGCCAAGACAGCTCCCAAGGCACCTCCTGCAGATAACAGAGGTGAGTTTGAGTGTGCACCCCAGTGAAGGAAGGGGCGGCCCAGCTGTCTGTAGCACCTCCCTACTTCAGACCATGATGTGGGATTTGCAAGCACCAAGGTGTCAGGCCAGGAGGCCAGCTCTTTGAAAACCCATAGGGCAGAGGTGGAGATAAAGAATGATGGACAGATGGGGAAAGCAGGGCCAAGGATGCAGGAAGGTCACTAAACATGCAAGAAATATTAACCTGTTTCTCTCTCTCTCAGTGAAGAGGATGCAGGAAGGTCACTAAACATGCAAAAAGTATTAACCTGTTTCTCTCTCTCTCAGTGAAGAGGAACACGTGACACATCCGTAGTAACTAACAATGCCTCTGCGCTATTACCAACTCTGGCGCAAATCCTCCCTGCCTTGCACTTTCAAAAAGATGCTGTCTGAAAGCATCCGTTTTTTCAGCTGCCGGTGGCTCCCCACACACCCCATCTGAGCTGTCATCCAAAAGCAGTCTTTCTGAATTTGTGCTAAAGAGTTTGACTCTCCCTTCCTCCTACCATCTAATTCTACTTGTTTTTTTCCTAGTTCTACTTTTACTACACACAATCACTCAACCTGTGGTAAATAAGCCCATTTAACTTTCTAAAACAGTTAAAAATTTTTCAAAAGCTATTGCTCTAGTCAGGGCCGAGTATGCACACAGCAACAGATATATCTCAAAACCACGGTGCAAAGGGAATACAGCAAGAATGGAATGAGATATATGACACAGTGCCATTTACGTAAAGACACAGGCGCTGAAACCAAAAATACATGTTCTACGAAAACACAGAGAAGGAAAGAAAAGGATGACCTTTCCAGAGATTTCTTATGTGGGTGGGGTAGAGTAAATGAGCTTGAGGAAAGGGAATTAGAAAGGAATCTCCAAGTAAGCAAAATGAGAGAGGGGCCTTGGGGACATCAGAGACAGTAACCCAGGAGTTAGCACCCATTCAACTCCTTGAACGGGAAGGAGACAGAGGGATGGACAACTAGTCAGAGGAAGGAGATGAGGTTTAAAGAGACCACAAAACAGTTTTCCCCCAAATGTCATTCATTCAGTTACATTTACCAAGGGCTTACTCTGAGCCAGAAGCCATTCCAGGCTCTGGGAATCCAGCAACCAACCTTCCCTGCTCTCTTGGTACTTTGTTCTAATAGAGGCAGACGGGACATAAACAGAGCCATTAATGTCCAAGATCACATAGGCGCTAAGTGACATGGTTAATAACACAGGAGGGTGAGGGATGAATGGGGACCTGGGAGGAGATTATGTTGAGAAGATGCTCAACAAAGGGAGGGGACCCATCACAGAGCACCTGGCAAGGAGCTCAGTCTGGGTCCAGAATCACCAGAGCGGCAAGGAGTGAACAAGAGGGCAGGGGAGTGGCCCAGATGAAGAGTCCTGTCCAAGGCCCTTTACTGAGATGGAAACTGACTCCTGGACCCTTGCTCCCATCATACGTGTACCCTGAGGAAAGCGTTCCCTGTTCGGGGTTCAGTTTTTAAAACACTCATTCAAAACCTATCCAGACACTAAAGGAAATGTCACAAAAAGAATCTGGTCATGCACAATTTCCTGTCTCAGAATGATTGCTCATCCTTAGTGACCCGGAGGGAAACACGCTCTCTCTCTGGCAGATGGAGAACCAACAAGAGGTGAAGACAGATTCTCATTAATGATGATGACAAACAGCAAACACGTCTGCAGAGGCGCCGCAGGCCATGCACTGCTTTCTACAGATACTAACCTCATCTAATGCCCTGCCTAAGTTGTGTATATGCATGCGTGCATGCTCAGTTGCTAAGTTGTGTCCCACTCTTTTCAAACTCATGGACTGTAGCCCACCAAGCTCCTCTGTCCTTGGAATTTTCCGGGCAAGAATACTGGAGTGGGTTGCCATTTCCTCCTCCAGAGGATCTTCCCAACACAGGGATTGAAGCGGCGTCTCTTGCACTGGCAGGCAGATTATTCACTACCGTACAACCTGGGAAGCCCCTGCCTAAGAGGGCGCTCCTATTACCATTATGGTTAAGAATACATTTCTAAGAATACATGCACAAACTCCTGTTTACGAGTTTAAGCTTCTGAAAATCTCCATATGAGCAAGAATGGAAAATGCTATTATATGACATGGATTTCAGATAACTGGCGAGGGGTCCATACCTTCTGAGCCTGATCCACATTTCCTTGCAGTATCTGCTTTGCCTGAGGTTCTCGGCTCCTCCTGTAACTGTATGGGACAATTAAAAAAAAACAAAAAAAACAAATAAGCACCATTAAAAGTTACAAGATCAACTTGCCTTTCTTGGGAAACAGTTAACCAGTATTAACAGCTAACCACTTAGGTTATTCGAGGATATTTTGCATACCAGGTCTCTTACAGAGAGGGGTTATCTTTGGGGATGGCTTGGTAAATGAATAAATTATTCTAAATGTACCAAAAGAGCTAGCTGTTTAAAATATTCTTCCGTGTAATTTAGTATGAAAAGGAAATCATTTTTGGAGCAAAAATAATAAAACCCTATTATACCACTTTTATATGTTTGATATTGGGTAAAGGATTTCTGTATAAAATGATCAAATCTTTCAATGCAAGATTTTCGCTGGGTTTTGTATTTCTTCAAGCTTTAACGACCTGGCAAATTCTAGGCAAATGTCATAGCACGAATGAATAATTGGGAACAAGCCAAACTCATGCAGTTAGAGAGATTACAGATTTAATAAAGTGAGCTGGTAAAATAAACATCCAACTCACTGAAAACACAAGGCACCCAGCAGTCTGGGACGGTCAGAAAAGTTTAGCTATGCTTTCTTTTATGCTTATGAACTCAATATTAAAATGAAAAGCAATTTCATATTACAAAGATGGAAGGATTGAGCTTTATTGTCTCACATGCAGATTCCTCTAGACCTGTATCAAGACAAACTGCTCTCTTGGCTTCTGTAATCCTTCAGGCCCTTTCCTCTCATCCACCTTTCTCCCTTGTTTCTATTCTATCATATAACCTCAAACATTTGAAAAATGATCTAAATATAACTGAGAATTGCCCAGGATAGTAACGAATTCCTCCCTTTCTTTGTTCAGTTCTGCAAGAAGTCCAGTTTCCATTCCAGGGAAGAAGAGAATTTCTCTCTCAGGTATTTCTTGGAGATTCTTATTCTTGAGGGTCAAGAGCAAAGATGGAAAGATTTTTTTTTTTTTTTTCCACGCTGAAATTCCTATTCCAACCAAGATGAACTATGCCCTAATTATACAGGGGGGGGGGAAAGAGAGAAGACCATTTCAGTCTTCGTGTCTCTTCTTAACCCAGCCAATGAAAAGAGTGGATAAGCCTGGAGCAGAGCTGCCTGGTTTTAAGAATATCTGAGATATTCTTCACTCTGACAGTAAAAACTGACCAGTGACCAACTCTTCAGGGCCCAAAGTCCCTTTGGGTGTTTCAGACAAAAAACCCCTTTGTGACGATCCTCGGGCTCAGCTAACCAGAACCTGGCTGTACCGTTTTCCACTCAGTGGCTGGCCCTTTCTCCTGCCTTTCGCAGACTTGGAAAGTAACAAGGCAGCTTTTGGAAGATCTGGTTCATCTTCCGGTCCAGACGTGCAGAAATGTATGCCTGCACCTCCAACTTCTGACAGGCCCCTCTTATGTCCAAATTTGAGCTGAGGGCACCCTGGAGCCTACCTGGCAGGACACACGTATTTCCAACCATCCTTTTCCCTCCTACCTACCAGTGCGAGCGTGCTCAGTCGCATCCGACTCTTTGCGACCCCATGGATTGAAGCCTGGCAGGCTCCTCTGGCCATGGAATTCTCCAAGCAAGAATTCCCTCCTCCAGGTCCACCCACCGCAGACGTGCTTAATTGTGCACTTAGAAAACTGCACATGGTCCTTCTTTCCTGGCCTCTCTCTCATCTCTGCATGCCCCCTGTGCCCAAGTGGAACATTTTCTTCCTCTTTCCGCTCCCAATGACAAATGCAAATTCTCAGGCAAGGATGAAAGAAGTAAACTATGGATCACCGAGGACCGGTGATGCCGCGACTACAGCATCCCCGGCAAAGACGCTGCCTTATTGCATAATTAACGTGTTGAAGGCTCTCCCCTTTCATTCCACGAACGAGGGAGGCCTCAAGTCGCCGAAACACACTGGGATGTCGCTGGCAAAGAGAAGCCGGTTCCCTCCGTTTTTCCGTCCACCCAGGGTGGGGCGGGGGTCGAGGAACGTGACGCCCGCCACCACCCCTCGCTCTCGCGCGTCCCCGAGCTCACCCTCAGTGGAGCCGGAGCTGTCGCGGTCCTCGGGCCCTTCTGCGGTCTCGGGGGCTTAGTTCGGCTTGGGCCTCGCGGGCCTGGGGGCGAGGCGCGAGGGGCCCAGGCGTCCCGGGAGCGCGGGAACCCGGCCCGGAGGCCTGGGCGCCGCCACCGGCCCTCCCTGCCGGGAATGCGGCGGCGGCGGCGCCGGAAGGA
>NW_011495064.1:6256119-6256220 GCF_000754665.1 Bison bison bison
CCAGTCCCACACCAGCCTCCTCCCCAAAAGTCCACCAGAGTGTATCCCAGGAAATGACAGAGGGACGTGTGGCCAAACCTTATCCCACCAGGTCACCATCC
>NW_011495064.1:6256320-6265110 GCF_000754665.1 Bison bison bison
CCAAAAGTGGAAAAAGGTAGAAGTGCTTGAGTTTGGGGTGCCTCCCAGCATTCCTAATCAGCCTGCCTGGTTAAAAAAGAAAGAAAAGGAAAAACACAGCCATCAACAGGACCTTTTCAACAGCCCTCCCCGCCCCCCCCCCACCCTTCGACTAACGGTCTGGAGGATGTCACCCCCTTCGTCAAGGCATGCAAAAAAGTGAAAGTGTTAGTTGCTCAGTCGTGGCCCACTATTTGCTACCCCATGGACTGTAACCCACCAGGCTCCTCTGTCCGTGGGGTTCTCCAGGCAAGAATACTGGAGTGGGTAGCCATACCCTCCTCCAGGGGATCTTCCCGACCCAGTATAGGGGTTCATAAACAAGCCATAAAGATCAGGTCAGATTGCAGTCCGGTAGAGCTGTAACTTCTTAACCTGAGGAATGTGGTAAGGCTTGAGGTTTTAGGGAAATCCTTTTTAACACTTTTGGTGAAGTAAGCCCCAAAGGTGATGAGAGTTTTATTGCACTAGAAAATGTAAACCAGTTTTGTTTTGCTAAAACCTACTTGTATGTTAACTACCTAAATATATATATATATATATATATTTAGTAAACAGGATAATATAGATATATGTGTACACACATGCATGCACTAGGACACATAAACTTTTGTCAAGCTTTTCAGGAACCAGGTTTTTTGTTGTTAATTTTTTATTTACCTTGTTGATGTCTTCCTTAATGACTTAAATATTGATGGGGCTCAGTATTGTCGAATTTCACTTTTAACGTGATCACTAACCACCCATGACTTAAAGATGGCAAGGTGGTTTAAGGGCGACTTGCTAGGTTTTTTTGACCACTTGTTCAGATATTTATTAAGCCCTTTCTTGGGGCAGTACGTTGACAAGAGACATTTGCTTTCTCCTTGAGGATTTGAATGGAAGCACATGCATGACAGAGCCACAATAAATGAATTTGGAGCTTAGACATTACATTGAATAATATGCAGGGTTAAGGATCCAAGCTCTGGGAGTTAGAGCTTGTGGGTTCAAGTCTTTATTTCACCACAGAAAGCTCATGACCCTGTCAAGTTCTTCTGTCTCTCTGTGCTTCTCGTTTCCTCATCTACAAAATGGGAATATTATCTAGTATTTACCCTGGAGTTTGATAGTAAAGAATAATAGAAATAAATGCATTTAAAGTACACAGCACATTTCTCCCCAGTAATAAACATTACAGTAGACATAAACTTTCATTATTTTGTTTACTTTTTATTGCATACCTAAGATGCTGTTCAAATAGTAAAAGATACAGTTCTTTCAAGAGGCTTATGCATTGGTGACTAAGGTAGCTGAATATTTTTGTTGGGGTTTTTTCAAATTATTCTAGTTCTTCTTTTTGTGTCTATAAATGAACTTAAGGAAAGTATTAGTATTCATTCTTTATAACAGCAGAGTACTTCCTAAAATAGCAATTCTCAGAATGTGATCTGTGGACCCCTGAAAGTCTCCAAGATCCTTTTCAGGGATCTGCAATATCAAAACTACTTTCAAAATAATATGAGAACACTAGATGTCTTCACTATTTTTTTTAACATTTTCAAAACTGAAGTATAGTTCATTTACAAGGTTGTGTTAGTTTCAGGTGTATGGCATAGTGATATATATATATATATATATACGTTCTTTTTCAGATTCTTTTCCATTACAGGTTATTATACGATATTGAATGTAGTTCTCTGTGCTATGCAGTAGATCCCTGTTATTTATCTATTTTATATATGTGCTCAGTTGCTCAGTCATGTGTGACTCTTTTGCTATCCCATGGACTGTAGCTGGCCAGGCTCCTCTGTCCATTGGGTTTTCCAGGCAAGAATACTGGCATTTCCTCCTCCATTTTATGTATAGTAGTTTGTTAATCCCAATTTCCTAATTTATGCCTCCACTGCTATCCCCTTTGATAACCAGAAGTTTGTTTTCTATGTCTGTGAGTCTATTCCTGTTTTTTAAAATTTTATATCAGAGTATAGTTGATTAACAATATTGTTAGTTCAGGTGTACAACAAAGTGATTCAGTTATACATATATATGTATCTATTCTCTTTCAAATTATTTTCCCATTTGGATTGTTACGTAATATTGTTAGCAGAATTAACAGCAGAGTTCCCTGTGCTATACAGCAGGTCCTTGCTGGCTATCCATTTAAAATATAGCAGTGTGTACATGTCGATTTCAAACTCCCTATCTCTTGCCACCACCCTTCCTCCTACCATAAGTTCCTTCTCTAAGTCTGTGAGTTTATTTCTGCTTTGTAAATAAGTTCATTTATATCATTTTTTAAGACCCCACATCTAAGTGATATGTGTTTGTCTTTTTCTGACTTACTTCACTTAATATGATAATCTCTACGTCTACCCATGTCACTGGAAATGGCATTATTTTATTCTTTTATATGGCTGAGTAATATTCCATAGTATATACATATATGTGTGTGTGTATGTATCACATCATCTTTATCCATTCATCTATTGATCGACATTTATGTTGCTTCTGTATCTAGCTGTCTTCACTGTTTAGACATTTGCTCTGATGGCACAAAAGGAATGGTGGGTAAAACTGATGATACATAGCATGAATCCAGGCAGTGGTACAAAGCTGAGTTGTTAGTCATTGTGTTCATCACCATCATGCAACTGCAGTAAAAACAAACATACAAACAAAAAGTGCCACTGGAGAGCGAAGCAGCTCTCCTTTTGGGGACGCGATGGTAAGTGCACAGGGGCACTCCTAGGTATGGTGACTGTCTGGAACCAAAGCTCTGGGGCCATGATTTGCAGTTCAGAACATTGAGCTGCTTTTTTTCATCGAACACCATTTTTACTTGAAGGAAGAACTGCCAGACAAATTATCATTTCACAGGCTTGAGGATTTGGCACGCATTTTCTCTGAAATGAATGAAATGAACCTGTCACTTCAAGGAAAATAACTAATAGTATTTGTTGCCAATGACAAAATTCAGGCTTTCAAGTGAAAATTCAAACTTTGGGAAAACCTGTGTCTGCCACTATGAGTTTGACAGCCTCCCAATACTTGAAGATTTTTCTGATGAAATCAGTGGTGATGTTGATGGCCATTATTATTATTTTTGTACTGTAGACTAATAGACCGGTTATGGCACAATAGGAAATGTATATTTGGCCTTTCCCCTGGTTCTTGACAGAGATTCTAAGACCTTTGAAATTTCTCAAATAATAGGGGTGATAAAGCATCTTTTTTTCTAATATATGGCCTTTGCTCTTGGTTCTTGACACAAATATCTTAAATCCTTTGAAGTTTCCTGGTTGATTGTTGTTGTTGTTGAGTCGCTAAGTCATGTCCAACTCTTTGCTACCCCGTGCACTACAGTATGCCAGGCTCCCTTGTCCTTCATTATCTCCTGAAGTTTGCTCAGATTCATGTCCATTGAGTTGGTGATATTATTTAACCATCTCATCCTCTGCTGCCTTCTTCCCCTTTTGCCTTCAGTCTTTCCCAGCATCAGGGTCTTTCCCAGCATCAGGGTCTTTTCAAGTGATTTGGCCCTTCAGATGAAGTGGCCAAAGTATTGGAGCTTCAGCTTCAGCATCAGTCCTTCCAATAAATATTCAGGGTTTATTTCCTTTAGGATTGACTGCAGTGTTCTTGCCTGGAGAATCCCAGGGATGGGGGAGCCTGGTAGACTGCCATCTATGGGGTCATACAGAGTCAGACACGACTGAAGCGACTTAGCAGTAGCAGCAGCAGCAGCAGCAGCAGCAGCAGCAGCAGTGGGAGTAGCTTTGTTAAACCTGTGGAGTCTGATGGTAACTCTGGGTGGCATCAGAATAGAATTGTAGAACATTCAATTGGTGTCTGGAGAATCTAAGATTGGTGGTTGGAAAACACGCCAAGGCTGATGAATTTTAATGTAAGAGAACAAAAAGTCATTGATAGGAACTTGAGTTCTATGTTGTACCAAACTTTAAGAAACTACCACTTGCTGAATTGGGGTGTAGTATTAAAGGAAACGGAGAAGGCGATGGCACCCCACTCCAGTACTCTTGCCTGGAAAACCCCATGGATGAAGGAGCCTGGTGGGCTGCAGTCCATGGGGTCACTGAGTCGGACATGACTGAGTGACTTCACTTTCACTTTTCAGTTTCAGGCATTGGAGAAGGAAATGGCAACCCACTCCAGTATTGTTGCCTAGAGAATCCCAGGGACGGCGGAGCCTGGTAGGTTGCCGTCTATGGGGTCAACAGAGTCAGACACGACTGAAGCTACTTAGCAGCAGCAGCATTAAAGGAAAATGCCAAAAAATATCTAAAAAGATGATTGAACTACTTCCTCCTTTTCTACTTATCTGCATGAGGAAGGATTTTCTTCATATTCTTTGGCCAAAATAACATTGCAACAGGTTGACTGCAGCAGTATATGAACCCAGTTGTCTTCTATTAAGTACTATGTTAAAGAGATTTGCAAAAAGGAGACACCTATATGCAGGTCAGGAAGCAACAGTTAGAACTGGACATGGAACAACTGACTGGTTCCAAATAGGAAAAGGAGTACATCAAGGCTGTATATTGTCACCCTGCTTATTTAACTTATATACAGAGTACATCATGAGAAACACTGGGCTGGAAGAAGCACAAGCTGGAATCAAGATTGCTGGGAGAAATATCAATAACCTCAGATATGCAGATGACACCACCTTTATGCCAGAAAGTGAAGAGGAACTAAAGAGCCTCTTGATCAAAGTGAAAGAGGAGAGTGAAAAAGTTGGCTTAAAGCTCAACATTCAGAAAATGAAGATCATGGCATTTGGTCCCACCACTTCATGGGAAATAGATGGGGAAACAGTGGAAACAGTGTCAGACTTTATTTTTTTGGGCTCCAAAATCACTGCAGATGGTGACTACAGCCATGAAATTAAAAGACATTTACTCCTTGGAAGGAAAGTTATGACCAACCTATATAGCATATTAAACAGCAGAGACATTACTTTGCCAACAAAGGTCCATCTAGTCAAGGCTATGGTGTTTCCAGTGGTCACGTATGGATGTGAGAGTTGGACTGTGAAGAAAGCTGAGCACCGAAGAAATTGATGCTTTTGAACTGTGGTGTTGGAGAAGACTCTTGAGAGTCCCTTGGACTGCAAGGAGATCCAACCAGTCCATCCTAAAGGAGATCAGTCCTGGAATTTCTTTGGAAGGAATGATGCTAAAGCTGAAACTCCAGTACTTTGGCCACCTCATGTGAAGAGTTGACTCACTGGAAAAGACTCTGATGCTGGGAGGGATTCGGGGCAGGAGGAGAAGGGGACGACAGAGGATGAGACGGTTGGATGGCATCACTGACTTGATGGACGTGAGTTTGAGTGAGCTCCGGGAGTTGGTAATGGACAGGGAGGCCTGGCGTGCTGCAATTCATGGAGTCTCGAAGAGTCGGACACAACTGAGTGACTGAACTGAACTGAACTGAAACAATGCTAAAGTTTTCTTTTGGAAAATGCAGTCATTTTTCCTTAAAAATATGTTACTATGGTAACATACAATGCTAATATCGTTATTTTCAAATCAATTAATAAGAAAATGTTTTAAATTGGTCAGTTTCAATTACTAATACTGTCTGTGTGTATGCAAGTGTGTGAAGTTGCTTCAGTCATGTCCGACTCTGTGCGACCCTATGGAGCCTGCCAGGCTCCTCTGTCCTTGGGATTCTCTAGGCAAGAATACTGGAGTGGGTTGCTATTTCCTTTACAGTTCAGGTTGACAAAAGCTCTTTGTATTTCTTGATCATTTTAAGAGTACAAATGGATCCTTGGACCAAAATGTTTGAGAACTGCCATTCTAAAAGAAACCCTCATTCTTAAGAGAAAAGCATACCTCTTACCCTCCATAGTCGCCAGGTGTGCATCATTCAAGTGAAGGCTGGAGGAATGCCAGAATTTAACCATTGACCAAAACCTATTTCTATCTGTTTGAACCAAACTAGTGGAATAATCAAATAGATACATTTGGAGAAAACTAGATGCCTCTAACAGGGGGTATGGGTTATATGGAGACCCATCATCCTGTAAGAGTAGGAATTTGCCAGTTCCTCTAAAGCATTCTGTGGTATGGAGATTTCATAAATTTCTCTCCAGTTCTTCATTTTTGGCAGGCATGTACAGACCTGGAGTTCTTCAGTGCTGGGTGCCAGAAGTTGACATTGCTTTCTTTCTTGCCTCTTTCCCACTCCTAACTATGGCACAGAGAGGCCCCTGCATTCCCCATGTTAGCCAGGGCAGGAGACAGTTCTCACGTTACTGCCCTCCTCTTTCTGACCTCAGTATATACAGTGGACACTAGCCCCTAATGGACACCAGCCCCTCGCGGGCTTCCTTAGAGTTTCTTTAAAATAAAGTGGGTTTGGGGCTTCCCTGGTGGCTCAGTAGTAAAGAATCCGCCTGCCAATGCAAGAGATGTGTGTTCTATCTCTGGGTGGGGAAGATCCCTTGGAGGAGGAAATGGCAACCCGCTCCAGTATTCTTACCTGGGAAATCCCAAGGACAGAGGACCTGGTGGGCTACAGTCCACAGGGTCACAAAGACGTGGACACAACTGAATGACCAAAGACGTACCACAAACACAACCCGAAGCCTTTTTAAACGGATTCAGGACCTAGATGTATACCTTCTGATAAGTATAGTGGTGTCAGATATCATGGCTGGGTAGTTGTAACTGCAATAATTCTGTGGCTGTCTCACAGTAGAAAACTGAGTCACTCCATGAACTTTTCAAGAAGAAAATTACTCAGATGAGAAGAGAAGGAATAAATATGTAGTTCCAGCCCTGTTTTACTTCCAGTGAACCAATTGCTTTCTCCGTAGTGTCCCTATGCCTCAGTGCTCCCATGGTATCATGATGGATAATAAAAACACAGACTCCTGCAGAGGAGCACCGCTCCATGGTATTAAAATATGGCCTTGGGATGAAAAGAAATGAGCTTGTGACATCTGACTAATAGGGAGATGAAGCGCTATGAGAATTATTCATAGTGGGTCATAAAATGGAAAGGTTAGGATGCCCACGGAGCAGGGCAGCCAGCAGTGCTCGGGGGCTGTTTGCATTCTGCTTCTCGAAATGACAAATTCTAGTCATCTGAGCCTTCTCGAAACTTCCCATCCACTAGGCTTGGTTAGGTTAGTGCACACATGATTTTTTTACACACGCGGGTGGCTGTGCACAGATCATGCAGATGCTAGCAGCTACGATGGAGCCAGACCGGGGCACAGATCACTTGAGACATTCCATGTGGTTTCCAGGGAGTCCTGTATTATCTGTTTATTTTTGGTATAAGATTTGTCTTTGTACTTTTACAGAATCAATATAACAATATCTTTGTGTGTCCTGAATCCAAAATGGGCTGTGAATGAGCTACTAAGTAAACAAAAGAAATCATCTACTTAAAAATTTTTAAAATTTACTTTATGTATTAGTTTTTGGGGGGATAGAGGTTTCCTTGATGGCTCAGATAGGAAAGAATCTCCCTGCAATGTGGGAGACCCAGATTCAATCCCTGGGTCAGGAAGATCCCCTGGAGGAGTGAATGACTTCCCACTTCAGTATTCTTGCCCAGAGAATCCCACGGATGGAGAAACCTGGTGGGCTGCAGTCCATGGGGTTGCAAAGAGTCGGACATGACTGAAATGACTTCAGTTCAGTCTCTCAGTCATGTCCGACTCTTTGCGACCCCATGAACCGCAGCACGCCAGGCCTTCCTGTCCATCACCAACTCCCGGAGTCCACCCAAACCCATGTCCATCGAGTCAGTGACACCATCCAACCATCTCATCCTCTGCCGTGCCTTCTCCTCCTGCCGTCAATCTTTCCCCGCATCAGGGTCTTTTCCAATGAGTCAGCTTTTCACATCAGGTGGCCAAAGTATTGGAGTTTCAGCTTCAACATCAGTCCCTCCAATGAACACCCAGGACTGATCTCCTTTAGGATGGACTGATTGGATCTCCTTGCAGTCCAAGGGACTCTCAAGAGTCTATTCCAACATCACAGTTCAAAAGCATCAATTCTTCGGCACTCAGCTTTCTTTATAGTCCAACTCTCACATCCATACGTGACTACTGGAAAAACCATAGCCTTGACTAGACAGATCTTTATTGGCAAAATAATGTCTCTGCTTTTTCATATGCTGTCTAGGTTAGTCATAACTTTCCTTCCAAGGAGCAAGCGTCTTTTAATTTCATTGCTGCACTCGCCATCTGCAGTGACTTTGCAGATGACTTAGCGTGCACTTATTTTTTTGGTTGCACTTGCAGGCTTTCTCTAGTTTTGGTGAGCAAGGACTATTCTCTAGTTGCTGTGTGTGGGATTTTCATTGTGGTGGCTTTTCTTGTTGCAGAGCACAGGCTGTAGGGCATGGGGGCTCATTTGCTGCTTGGCATGTGAAATTTTACTGAACCGTGGATCGAATCTGTGTCCCCTATATTGCAAGGCAGATTCTTAACCACTAGACCACCAAGGAAGTCTCAGAAATCATCTACTTTTGTTTGAACTGAGGTTCTCAACCTGTGGCCCCTGAACCCATAGGCAGAGCATCTCAAACTCAGAGGGCAGCAGAGCCCCATGAGAAGCGGGTTTTCAGTGTCGAGTCCTATGTGCCACAGCTGGCAATCCTGATTCTCAGGGTCCAGAACAGGGCCCATGAACCTGCATTTTTCATGCGCACCCTGGGTGTTTCTGAAGCATATGGTCTGGGGGCTGCCTTCAGAGGAATCCTCTCCCGAGGGTGGGCGGG
>NW_011495064.1:6265210-6291127 GCF_000754665.1 Bison bison bison
TGAGGATTCATGAAAAAGACTGTAGAAGACATAGAAAACAAAGTGTGGTTACCACAGGGGAAAAGGTGGGGATAAATTGGGAATTTGAAATTAACAGATATAAAGTACTGTATAGAAAAGAGATAAACAAGGTCCTACTATATAGCACGGGGAACTATATTCAATATCCAGTGATAAATCACAATGGGAAAAAAAGGAATAAGAACATACACACACACACACACACACACACACACACACATATATGTATATATAACTGAATCACTCTGTTGCATGCCTGAAGCACTGTAAACCAACTATACTTCAATTAAAAAAATAAAATAAATGGATAACAAATTGTGCTAGGTCCACATAAAGGAATGGTGGTGGTTTAGTCACTAAGTTGTGTCTGACTCTTTGTGTCCCCGTGGACTGTAGACTGCCAGACTCCTCTGCCATGAGATTTCCCAGGCAAGAATACTGGAGTGGGTCACCATTTCCTTCTCACAACACAAAGGAATACTGTTCAGAAGTAAAAAGGAATGAACCCCTGATACATGCAACAAGGATAACGCTAAACAGAAGTCAGACGCAAATAGTATGTAAAGTATGATTCCATTTCTGTGAAATTCTGGATTGGATAGAACTAATTTACAGTGACTGACAGATCAGCGGTTTCCTAGGGCTTGGACTTGGTGTGGGGACCCACTGCAAAGTCATATCAGGAAAATTTTGGGGGTGATGAAAATGTTTCAGATTTTGATTTTAATGCTGGCTATTTGGGTGTGTTTAGTTGCTCAAAATTCCTGGAAGGATACATTTAATATGGGTGCATTTTATTATATGTAAATTTTAACTTGATAAAGATAAAGGGTAGAAATACCCCGTGCCTGAACCTCTGAAATGCTATGAAAACTGGGCATCCACATGTGTCTGTGCATTTTTCAGAGATGAGAACACACAGCATCCCTCACATATCAAGAGACATCTGTGTCCCCTTAGGAGTTACAATCCCTGATAGCACATGGTCCCTATGAAACTCATGATTGTAACATCTTATGGTGAACCCAAATCAAGTTTTTGGCCCACCCAATAAAGCACAAGACACTCATTTCCAGCTACATCCCTGGCCCCTCCGTTTGCATCCTCAGCAGGCCTGTAACCAGCACATCAACCGACCGCCCTCCCTCCAAGCCTGCATCCCAGTCTCAGTCAGGGCTGCCACTCTGCTCTCCATTGAAGACCTCACTCCCCAAAGGCTTCTCAGCTCCTTCCTTTCCTGCAGCCTCCAAACACACCTAACTCCCGTCACTTCTCCAGTTCAAATGTCTGAATGCACCACCTCCTCTCCATTCCTGGTAACACTCTCACAGGCATGGTCCTCACTATTCTTCACCTGAAGATGACGCCACCTTCAGATTCCAATAGCCTGCCTTGCAACTGTGAGAATGTCCTGATTCTTACATAACACATCCCACTCCTGATCGACATAGCAAGCTCTTCAAGTGCAGCAGCAGCCTTCCATGCCAACCTGGTTGCTAACCAGTGTGCTCCTCTCCCTTCTCACTTCCCTTCCTTCAAGAGGAGGCCAGGTTCTACCATCAGAAGATGCCCAGCACATGGTGGGCAGCTATATTTGCAAATGGAAAGAGTAAGCAGATAAAAATGGCATTACTTGTTGACCTCTCTCTCTACAAGTCTGCAGACTGATAACCTGTTTCCATTGAACCCTTCATTCTGCTTCCCCATCATCTTTTATATTAAAGATTTTGTTTTCTATTTTATTTCATATTTATGTATTTATTATTTTTGGCTGTGCTGGGTCTTTGTTGCTGGAAACAGGCTTTCTCTAGTTGCGGTGAGTAGGGTCTACTTTTTGTTGAGATGCATGGGCTTTTCATTGCGGTGGCTTCTCTGGCTGGGGAGCACAGGCTCTAGGCATGTGGGCTTCAGGAGTTGCAGCATGCAGGCTCAGTAGTTATGGCCCCCAGGCTGTAGAGTACAGGTTCAATTGTTGTGGCACAGGGGCTTAGTTGCTCCAAGGCACGTTGAATCTTCCTGAACCAGGGATAAAACCCGTGTCCCCTGCAGTGCAGACAAATTCCTATCCACTGTACTTCCAGGGAAGTCCCTCCCCATCATCTTCAACACAGTCCCGATGACCTCTCCAAAGATGCCGTAGCTCTCTCTCCTCCCACTCTAGCTATCAGCCTCACTCTGTCCCCAACCTTTGAAAGCACCAAACTTCACTTTTCTCTGACGCTTTCTCACCTTCATACCTTTCACACTGCCCTTACCTGCCTGCTCTGCTCCACAAACTCCACTTGTCTTTTAAACCCCTGTCAAAGCCAGCTCCACTGTACAGCCTTCCCTATTTTGGGTTTTGTCCAAGAGTAATTTCCAATCAATTATTTACTGTTTCTAATATAGCATTTTATATGTGTATGTGCATGTTACATGTATATGTTAGGTTTAATTAATTAATTCTCTGAAATTTATTTTAAATTATAGTCTGAAAGAGGGAATTTTTTTCCAGATGGATAGCCAGTTGCCCTAACCACCATTTATTGAGTAGTTCATTATTTTTACACTGACTTGAAATACCACCTTGACTCTTTGTTAAACTGGTCTGGGACTTCCCTGGCAGTCCAGAGGTTAAGATTCTGCACTGCTAATGTTGGGAGGTGCAGGTTTGATCCCTGGTCAGGGAACTAAGATCCACAGATTAGGAAAAAATATTTGTAACATGTATAATAAACACTTTTTAAAAAGCTGATCTGCTTCAGTACTCTCTTTCCATTGATCTATGTGCCTGTTCATGGATCATTAACAAAATGACTACTAAACATAATTGCTTTATAGTATGTTTTCACATTAACAAAGTATGGTTCTTTTTAAAAGAAATGTCTTGCATATTCCTGAATATTTTCTTTCCCAATTTAATTTCAAGAATCAGTATTAAGATTCTATGAAAAGTCATTTTAGAAATTTAATAAGAATTGTGCTGACTTTATAGATTAATTTGCAAGCAGTTGAACCTATAACAACATTGAATGTTGTCAAGGATCATGACGTACCTTTTTATTTATTCACATATTCTTTTATATCCTTCAGTAGAGTTCTTTACACTTATTTTCTCATATATTCCATATTTATTTTTTCATTTAGTTCTCAGTATTTTATAGATTTTTAAGCTAGTCACATTTTCTAATAAACATTTTTCAATTTGTTTTCACTTAAGTTTAAGAAACAGCACATTTTCTTTCTAAGGAAAGAAAATTATTCCTGAAAATAGTTTTCTTTAACTCTGGCTATTTCAGTAAACTCTTATTCATTCTGATAATTTGCCAATTGATTCTTTTGGATTGCGGGAGTGGGGGGGTAGATAATCACATCATTTTAAACAATGAGAGTTTCCATCTTTTGCTTCAATTTCATTATTTTATTATTGGGTTTCCATGATGGCTCAGAAGTAAAGAATCCAGCTGCAATGCAAGAGACACAAGAGACACAGGTTTGATCCCTGAGTCAGGAATATCCCCCGGAAGAGGAAATGGCAATCCGCTTCGATATCTTGCCTAGGAAATCCCACAGACAGAGAAGCCTCGTGGGCTATAATCTGTGGGGTCACAAACAGTTAGACACAACTGAGCATGCATATATTTATTATTATTTTTTGTTTGTACTGAATTGGCTAAAAATCTCTCTGTGTCAGTTGGTTTGGCTGTCACAACAGAAGGTCACAGACTGGGTGGCTTAAACAACGGAAATTAACTTTCTCCCAGTTTGGAGACTGGAAGTCTGAAATCAAGGTTCCAGCAAGGTTGTTTCTGACAAGACATTTCTCCTCTGCTTGCAGACAGAGCCTTCGTCCTGTGTCCTTTTCCAGCCTTTTCTCTGTGAGCACATAGCATGAGTGGGGGTAGCACGCTAGTGTTCTTTCTTCTTATAAAGGACACCAGTCCTATTGGCTTAGGGCTCCATCCTTATACCTCATTTAACCTTAGTTAGCTCCTTAAAAGCTGTTTCCAAATAAAGTCACCTTGAGGGGTCAAGGCTTGAACACAACTCAGTCTACACCAATGTTTTTGAATAATATCAATGCAGATTTTTTCTCAGTTTTTCCTTTTCCCATTTCTGAATTATTATTAAAAATAATTTTTCATCCTGAATATGAGAAACAATGAATTCAAAATATGCAACGGAAACAAATTTGATACAAGTCAGTTATCCTATAGGTTTATTTGAAAAATGTATGTTTGTGCATAGAGTACCCAGTTGACTGGTAGACACAGACCAGATGTTTGAAAAGTAATTGTTGACTGATGCTTTATAGAACTTTCTTTTATAGAATTTATAGAACACAAATCTTTGCTATTATGTGTGTGTTTTGTGTCTATAATGTCCATAAGCTATTGTATTCAATATGATACAGATAAGAGGTTTATGTTCAAAAAGCAATCATTCATTTTTTTTCTTTCATTCAGTAGACTTGCTGTTCAACTGTATTTTAATACAAAAGACATCTTCTCTCTGTGGTGTTTAAAGACCTTGGTTATTCTCCTTGAACCAAAGTGGTAAATACTGTAATAAATAGAAATCTATATTTCTTATTGGATCAAAAAAGGAGGCAAAATATTATGGCTATAGTTTATAATTCTACTTTGTTATGAATTGGAAATTTTTTGACAAAATATCACATTTTAAGTCATAAATAAATAGTTCATGCTGAGCAGCTTCCACCAAAACATACTCTTCTAATCCTTCAAAGCAAAAATTAAAGATATGCATGGTGAAAAAAATCCTAAAGCTATTTCGTATCTGCCATGTATGTTACACTTTTTGCAAGCTCGCTGATTTCATTCTTCTTCTATCTCATATCCAATCTCAAGGAGGCTCTTTTTAGAAAAAAATAACACATCGACTAAAATCCCACACTTTTAGTGACATGTACCTTGAGTCCAAATCCCTGGTTTGCATCCTTGATGGCTTAGTGATCTTGGCAAGTTCCTTACTCTTTCCCAGCCTCAATTTCTCCACTCATAAAATTAGGAAAGAAACACATTCCTAATGGGTTTCCTGCAAGACTGCATAAAATAACCTATATGATATTCTAAATGAAATCTCAATAGATGAAGTAATTTTGCTATTATTATTAAACACTGTCATAATTTCTTTAATACTGATTTAATTTGAAATACTTTACTTGTTCATAGAAATGAATCTGGAGAAACCTTAAGAAGTCTAATTTCCAACCATACTTAATTTTTGAAAAACCCTAATTGAACTTCTGAGTTACTTGTAAGGTTATATCCAGGATTACAAATTTTGTTCACAGATGCACCAAAGATTATAAAACATCCTTTGTTAGTGGTGGAAAATAAACAGCTTCTTACAAAATAAGACTTCATCCTTCAAGAGTTTATAGATTTATGCCCAGTGCTTTGATTTTAAAAAAAGAGAAAAAGCCTTTTTTTTTTTTTTTTTGAGTCAGAAATGTTTCTCAAACCACTATAGAATAGCAATTATGACTCTCCACTTTTTATTTTTATTGCTGGTTTGAAAAGATGACTCTACAATGCCTACAATACACCAGGAAGATATTATTCTACAAATAAAGGCCCAGCATGACATTTATGAGAAAGCCATTCCTCCTGCGCAAAGCTGATTTGTGCTCAGCCCATGCGTTCCAAGGCATTGCAAATAAAGGTACCTTCTCCACCCAGCTGGTCAGACACAAGGTGAAGGGTTGTCTGTGCCGGTGGAATTTCAGGAAATGCTCAGCTCCTGTCCCAGCAGAACACATCTGTGGCCAGCAAAAAGAATCTGGACTTTGAAGATGAAATATCTTGCCCAGTTCCCATCCATCTTGGCCATCTATTGCTTCTGCCTGCTACAAATTCCTTCTTCAGGTAAGGGGACCCCCTTCCAGGAGACCCCAGCTGGTCTGAGCTCTAAGGAAGACTGGGACAGACCTTGATCCTTCAAGGCACTTCTGGAAGGAGTCTAGCTTGATTTCCTCACCCACCCTCTAGAAATGGCTTCCATCAGAGAGGAGGGACAAAGCTAGATGTCACAGCCTTTTAGGAGGTTACTTTCCCATGTGGAACTGCCTTTAAACAGCTCTTGCCCTGGGGCTGGCCCCAGGATGTGCCACTGAAACTGTGAGGAATATGAGTCAGGCGGCAACTCCAACATGTTAGTCATATGTGGTAATATGTGACCATATATAGAACTTCAGAGTTCTATATGTGGTCTTAGAACTCTGAAGACATGAGAGCAGAGATGGTAATAATTCTGAGCTTACAGTCCCAAAGACTGAAGATTGAGGGACCGTTGGAGAGGGGCAGTGTAGAAGTGAACACAGGAAAAAGGAATCTTTTCATAGTCTTTCCTCTGGATTGGACAAGGATGTTGGGAGGGGTGGTGGTGGGGAAGTGGGGTGGGGGCAATGTCCCAAGAAGCTCCTGTCTTCCAAGGCTTGGGCGCTGTCCGAGGTGCTGACGGGACTCGGGCAGTCGCATCAACAACTGAGAATCAGTGCGTTTGTAGGGAACAAGGGTTAGGCATGGGGTTCGTAGTCAAAATTTCTTACCCATCTCCAGGTAACTCGCTATATGATACAGGAAGTAGTGGAAGCTCCTGTTGGAAACATAGTTATTTCAAAATTTTAGATTTTTCCATTAGAATTTTGGTTTAAGGAGTAGAATATATATTTGACCAGAAAATACACTTCAAATAGCATATTTGTTTTTCCGTGTTCTGCGGTGTAATCACAAAGCTTGGGTGTTGCAAGGAACCATGGAATTTATCTAGTTTAGCCTCTCAAAAGAGCAGGGATCACCTCTATGGTTTCCTTATTTGATTACTTTCAGTGACACTCAGCTCACTACCAGACCAAGTCAGCCAGTATCTGCCTCCCCTGGTTTCCAAAAGCATCTTATTAATATTACAATGTCTTATTACCTTTTATTTACCTGCTTACATATTTATATCCACCTCCCTCTTTTTAAAATTTAATTTTCTGTTCCCTGAGGATGGGGTCCTTATGATCTTTATCATCGTATTGTTAACACAGAAACTCTTAATAAATCCTTAGGGGATTGTTTTGAATTACTTTGCATTTTTGAATACCTCCAGTCATCAAAAACTTTTTTACATCAAGCTGCAATATGATCATATGTACTTTCTAACCATTAGCCTTAGTTCTGCCCTTTGGGGATATACAGAATAAGACTAATATTTCTTATGACAGTTCTCAAAATAGTTGGAGGCAGTTAACACACGCTTCATAATTTTTCTCTTGGTGAAGGAAACCTACACTCAGTTCCATCAGCTCACCACATATCCTATCATTTCAGGTAGGACTGTTACCTTTCAAGGTTGGGACAGTGTTATTTGCATATAGTATTATTTTCTTGGCTTATAGCGAGATGGCAGAGAGCAGAATATCACTGAATATTAAAAAATAAAATATTACTTTTCAGCCAGATATTTCCTGTTTCAGATTTTAAAAATTTGAATTGGGCATCTCATATTTATCCCATTTAATTTCATCTTGTTAGTTTTGATCTATCCTGCAGCTGATTCTTTCAGTTGCAGTATTAACTATTTTTTCAAGTGTTGTGTTGTATGCAAATGAGATGTAGACTTCATTTAGGTCAGATAAAAATCGACAGGCAGAGGGTTCAGGTACATGCCAGTAGCAACTTTCCCCATAATCCTACCCCTGAAGTGTCTGATGAGGCAGAGAGACAAATGGCCATATTTCTTTAAAGTTTCAGGACCAACTCTGTTGCACAATGACTGCATTTTATTAATATAATTAGGAGAAAGATAAAAAATGAAGTAGAAGTGTATTGTAGTGGTAAATACAAAGTTTTGAGGAGGTTGCTTTTAAAATTCATTTTTATTGGAGTATAGCTGATTTACAGTGTTGTATTAGTTTCTGCTGTACAGCAAAGTGAATCGGCTGTATGTAGACATATTTCTCCTCTTATTGACACCAATTCTTGATATCCTGTCCCTACACATTCCATGTAAATACAAATTGAGCTATCACCTAGGTGCTTTTTCTCTTCTTTCCTGACTTGCTAACTCTTGGTAAATATGAAAAACCATGCAATTTTAAGTTAATTTTGGCACAAGCCTGAGATTTGCTAGTGGTAGGTAGAAGTGTGTTTTCTTTGTCAGTCCTTTTAACAACACCATATTAATAGAATCACTGTATGTTTTTCATGGTAAAGATTGAAAAGTTGATGCTACTACCTCTTCTGTCCTAATGGAGGTTTTTATGATTTCTCACAATAGGATTTCCTCGACCTTTAGCTGATGCTTCAGATGGCCTGGATATTGTGAAGTTTGAGGTACACCATTGTTCAGTAATGTGAGATTTTTATTTAGTCTTAACCTTGAAAATATCATGTGGACAATGTTCACTTAAAATTATTTTCAGATCAAACTATTTTCAGATCAGATTCTTGGCTACAGCAGAAACACATTGTTGTCATTTTCATGGCCTCATTTAAATTATCTTGGGAGCTGTGTTGAAATTCATGGCCGCTGTGGGAGAAGATAATGCAAGGTTCATAAAGGAAACAATTTTAGAATTTAATTTTAATTCTATTGATTAAGGAATTTGTACTTATCTTTGATTCGTTTTCCTCATTTTTTTAGCAGATGGCATATTGGGCAAGTCTTTCTAGACAACCTAAGGTAAAAAAAATTGATGTACGTAAGATAATTCTTACAGTGCACCCGTTTATGCTGTAATCAATATCTGTAAATAAGCACTCTTTTGTAACCTACAGAATTCTGTGTGTATGCATTGTGTGTATAAAAATACGGTTTTAGGAAATAACAAGTGAATCTCCTAAATAGAAATGACCATAAAATATTGGTAGTTCATCTGCATTCTTACAATTATCATAGTCGTATATACATATCATATACATAATCACATGCTGAGCTGTGCTTAGTCGCTCAGTCATGTCCTACTTTGTGACCCCATGGACTGTAGCCCGCCAGGCTCCTCTGTCCATGGGATTCTCTAGGCAAGAATACTGGAGTGGGTTGCCATCCCCTCCTCCAGGGGATCATTCCAACCCAGGAATCAAACCCAGGTCTCCCACATTGCAGGTAGATTTTTTACCATCTGAGCCACCAAGGAAGCTGAAGAATACTGGAGTGGGTAGCCTATCCCTTCTCCCAGGGATCTTCCCGACCCAGGAATTGAACCAGGGTCTCCTGCATTGCAGGTGGATTATTCACCAGCTGAGCTGCCTGGGAAGCCCACATAATCACATATACACATATAATTGCATACTATGCGGGGTTACAGTACTGATCCAAATGGACAGAATTACTTGCTTTCATGGAACTTATATTCTAGTTGGGGAAACAGTCTACAAGATAGATAACTAAAATTTTAAAAAACATTTTTTTCTCTAAAAAGAAAAAAATAAAGCAAGGAAAGTGCATATGATCTTGAGGGTTGGCGTTCATCACCTAGAAAATCATCTTCAAATTTTTTTTTGACTTGGAAAGTAATGGTATAAAGTTGATAAACATGGTAACAAAAATATTGTTTACCTGATATGTGTCCAGAACATGCACACACACACACACACACACACACACACACATACACCACACATACGCAACACACACACACTTCTTGAACAGATGCTCACAAAGAGACCAGGAGTTGTAAAAGTAGTAAATACTTCTGGCTGATTTAGAAATGGTGATGGTAAGGAAGTAGAGAGTTAATGTGCATTGAGCCTCTGCTGTTCATAGTTTAGGTTCGTTTGTGTGTGTGTGTCCATATGCATGTGTGTATGTGTACATGCATAGCACAGACAGAAAGAGAGAATTATGTAAGTATTGGTTACTGAAGAAACTCTCCACAAAGTTTGTAGGAAGATCTACGCACAGCAACAAAATCAAAGTGTTTCTGACAGCTTTCATTTCTGTCTTGATTGAAGTTTGAGCTGATTCAACAATGTTTATAAATGAGATGAGATCAGTCAGTATTATAAATGAGATGAGACCAATAGTAACCAGATATTTGCAGGATCATTCACAGTACATCTTCAAGTAGGATATGCTGCCAGTACAGCTTTTTCTGGGCTGTCATTCATGCAGACAGAACAAAGTGATGCTCTAACAAGGATTTACAAATTAAAAGCTGGGTTTTCTGAAAACAAAAAAACAGTGAAGATTCATGTAGAGAGATTTTAGCAGGGGAAATTGGGCTATATGAACCAACCCTCAAAACACTGAATTCTAGCATATGCCCAGGAGCAAATTAAAAGTTGCAACCATTATTTTATCCCACCTCTTAGTCAGATGGCCATCTGGGAATTGATTAGGGTATTGCTTCAACGAATTATAGAGTGTTTTCCCTGAAGATCGAGAGAGTAAAATAAGATTAAGTTTTAAGGTAATGTTATTGCTGGCAAATTTCCTTTTTGCAAGATTCCACATCAACTACAGCCTTATTAAGGTGGTAAAATGATTTCCTTTTAGACTGCCAATGTATTTCGTAATATTCAGGTAAGTCAAGAAGGTATCTGCTGTAATTTCTACTGGAAACCTGCCCTAGTAAAATTCTATGTGACATCCTCACTATTCTCTTTTCAGGATAATCAAGACATATACAAAAGGGTGAGTACTACCAGCCCAGCAACAAAGTATGCAATTACTACACTTTTGGCAAGTGACACTTAGAATTAAAATCAATCTTTTTTTTTCCTCTTATTTAGTTTTTATTTCACTACTCCAGAACTCAGGAGCCGGCGCATCCAGTTAAAACAGGGGTCAGTATTTTATCATAATCATCTTTCTGTAAAAGTCACTTTCCTCTGCCTGCCTTTGTCCCTTCTCATTTAATATAGGCAGATAGGGACTTCCCTGGTGGTCTTGTGGTTAAGACGTCGCCTATCAATGTAGGGGGTGCAGGTTCGATCCCTGGTCAGGGAACTATGATCCCACGTGCCTCGGGGCCAAAAAACCCAAAACACAAAACACAAAACAGAAGCAATACTGTAACAAATTCAATAAAGACTTTAAAAAATGGTTCACATCAAAAAAATCTTTAATATATGCAGATAAATAGAAAAGCAGGGGACTTACACTCTTGGTGCTTTTTTCCGAGGACTACAAGGATCATTTCTCTCCCTCTGTGAGGAAGGGGCCAGGGAGGTCGACAGATCTGAAAAGCTAGCTAGAGAAGGAAAAATTAGCGAGAAATCACTTTTTATTATGCAGTTAAACACAGGGACAAGAAGAGCCTGGTAAAGATTGAACTCTGTTTACATTGCTCGTTATTACCTTTTGTTTTTAAATTTTGGAAAACTACTTTGTTAAGTGTAAAGTGCCATATTCCCAACAGTAATCCATGGATGTCTTTTGTCACTGTCACAGTGTAATATGTGCTGTGGGAATTAAAAGCATCACCTCTAATTTTCTTATTATAAATTTGAATTACCCTCAGGGAGAGATTGTTGAGTTTCTACAGGGTATGATTTGGAGAATACTGGGAAGATCATAGAATAGAATTTTTACTAGAATTTCAATCCAGTCATAGTGATTGAAATTATACTATTAGAAAGTTGCTTATTTAATCAAGACTTTCCAAGTCTTCAGGAAGATCCTTAAAAACAAGCACACAAACAAACATACAAATACCAAGCAAAGTGTTTTTTTCCTTAGAGGCAAAGACTAAAGAGTAGTATAGATTCAGTCATGGGGATCAGGTAAAGAGGGGATATCGTCAAGACAGGCCATGGGCGCTGCACGTGGAGCAATGTCAGTAGTGGAAGGGGGCTTCCCCGCAGTCCAGTGGTTAAGACTTTGCCTTCCAATGCAGGGGGTGCAAGTTCAATCCCTGGATGGGGAGCTAAGATCCTACATGCCTCACAGCCAAAAAACCAAAGCATAAGACAGGAGCAATATTGTAATAAATTCAATAAGGACTTTAAAAATGGTTCACATCAAAAAATCTTGAAGAAATAAAAACGGGAGGGAAAAGATACATTCCATGCCTATGATGCAAGTTAACTTTTGTTGTTGTTGTTCAGTCACTACGTCGTGTCTGACTCTTCTCTTTTGCGACCCCATGGTCTGTAGGCTCCTCTGTCCACGGGACTTCCCAGGCAAGAGTACTGGAATGGGTTGCCATTTTCTTCTTCAGGGGATCTTCCCAACCCAGGGGTCAAACCCATGTCTCCTGCATTGACAGGTGGATTCTTTACCACTGTGCCACCAGGGAAATAAACATTAAGTTTTACTTTGAGCCAAAATACCTGGGGAGAATTCACAGGACTAGATAAGGTAGGGTGTGTATGTCTGAGTGTGTGCTGGGCAGTCACAGAAGAGACGTTCAGGGAAATAAGATGCATTGGGTGGTGGTGATGAATGGCACCTTTTAGCCTTGTCCCCTAGAGGAGGGGAGCACACCCGGAGAGCAGAGAGCATCTTCACAGAGATGCTTCTGTGAGATGAAGTGTTCCACTCTAGGACAAATGCTTGAGGTTAACACAGATACAAGTCTGATTTCTCCTAAGGGAATGTTTTTAAGTGATGTGTTGGAATGAAATGTGTGAACCAGGCAAGCGATTCTTTATTGATATCATAAAACTTCAGGCTTAGGCTTGGAAACAGATTTTGCTCTGAAAATTAAACCCATTTGTAAGAGGGTGAGCAGACAGGATTGCGCATAGCCCTGGGCTCCGTCCTGGCACCATCTGACCCTCACCGCCTCTTTGCCAGTTTCCTCCCGTGCACCCTCTAATGCGTCTGGCAGCCAAGCTTGCTGATCGAAGGATGAAGACGTTTTGGCGGCGCGTATGTACCTTTTCCTTCCACCATACTGTTAATACGGCTAAAAGTTCACTTCGCTGTGATGAATGCCTTTTGTCGCCTTGGGTGGTGCTCGCTGGCATTTCCTCCTTGTACAAGCTTCACACCGTGGCTGCAGGGCTGGGGTGGGGGAGGGGCTGTGGTCCGGCTTCCTGACCATCTTCTCATCGGTGCTCTTCATCCTTTTCCATTTTAGTTTTTGTGCCATTTTTTTTCACTTTCTCTGCCCCTTCTTATTCTTCCTCATTACATAGACACCTGCCCTGGTCATACACACTGCTTCCCATTGTCCCACCTGCTCCTTTATTCTTATCTCAGAGATTTGTTTCTTTTTTAATATTTTTAATTATTTATATTTGGCTGCTCTGGGTCTTAGGTGCAACATCAGAGCTTTGTTTCTTAAAAAAAAAACCTCTAATACTAACACAATGTTGTAAATCAGCTATGTACTAATATTAAATAAAAATTAAATTTTAAAAATGAATCATTTTGATTAAAATTTTTTAAAGTTTAGCTATGACTGGTTTCAGTAATGGGCTTCCCAGGTGGCACTGGTGGTAAAGAAGCCACCTGCCAACGCAGAAGACGCAAGAGACATGGGTTTGATCCCTGGGTCGGGAAGATTCCCTGGAGAAGGGAATGGCAACCCACTCCAGTATTTTTCCCTGGAGAATCCCATGGACAGAGGAATCTGGTGGGCTATAGTCCATAGGGTCGCAAAGAGTCAGACATGACTGAAGCGTCTTAGCATTGCGTTGCAGTTTCAGTAATAGCTGAACCTGTTGAAAAAGGTCCATCAGGGTTTTGTTGCATGACACCAAAACAAAGAAACACAATTTTTGGACGATGTGAGTCCAAGTAAGATGACCAACTCATTGCAGTTGGCCCAGAACATGCCTAGGTTTAGCTCTGAAAATGCCAAGACCCCAGAAAATTGCTCACTTCCTGAGAAGCCAGTTGGTCACCCCGAGCATAGGCCATCACATTCCACCTGCTCAGATGCTGACAGCAGGCTTCCAGCTTGAGTCAGCCTCCACTACGGGCCAGATTTACTGGCAAAGATGAGCTGAAAAAACTGAAATCATTTATCCTTGAAAAATATGCCTAAGCCAGGAGTCAATTTCAAGTGGAAGCTGTTGGGAAGAACAAGCAAGTTTAACATTGTCCTAGACCTTAAGGCAACTCAATCAAGAAAACATCCTCACCTTTCAGAATATGAAATTGTAATTGTCTCCAAGGCTAGCTGTCTCCTTGAATGACTTTTTTTGCATCTGACTTCTGGTTATCTTAGAATGGAACCAGGGAGGGGCCAGGTCACAGCACCACTGCAAGCCAGGGAGCAGGGGGTGAGTTTCCTATTAAATGAACCCGGTCCTCTTTCCTTTACAGGATTCCAGGGCCACTGCAGCAGATTTTACCAAAAAGGTAGGTAAACCTTACCGCGAATGCCACCCCCAAAAAGAAAGATCTGCATCTCCTAGAGATCGGGGAATGCTTGCAGGCTCTTTGGACCACTCCTGCAAAGAACTGGCCTCACACTATGCTCTGGAATTCTCTGAGGCTGAGCATCTAACTTGGGGTTTCCCTGGGCTTGTCCTGGAGCAGAAAGGAACCAAGGAGCCATGCCCCTGGATGGTAGTATTTTGTGTCAGTTCTTACAGATGAGTCACGTGGGGCCATCTGCTCCTGGAGATTTGTGTTCTGGCTCAGGGGCCCACAGGCCAGTTGTGCAAATCTGGGGAGGGATCCTGCAGGTGTCATGAACCCCATGTATCAATACCTGTGCTTCTTCAAGTTGACCATGAACCCTAAGAACCTGGGACCTTGTTAAAATTCAAATGGCTGGGCCCCAACCCCAGAGAATCAGTGGGCACCTGAGGTTTTGCATTTCTAACAAGTTCCCGGGTGTCGTTGATGTTTTGTGTCTGGGGACCACACTTTGAAAACTACTGCCATAGACATCTTTGAAAGACCTTTGGCACAGCCTGACTGGGTAACAGTTTGTGTTTTTATCTTGCAGGATTACACTGCCACCTTGGGAAGACCGTTTTTCCTTTTCAGGGTAAAGCGTGTTTCTTCTTTTCTGTTTTTCACCCTGATTCTGTTCTACCTCCCCCATTATGGAGTTATTACTGAGTGAGCCCGGCCAGGGCCCCCTGGTGAGTCACTGAGGGAACTTTCTCCCCCTTAGGGCGTGAGTCATCACTTGGAAAGGCAAAGGTCCAGCGGGACTCAGGCTGAGCACAGGAGGGCTCCGGGAGGAGCTCAGGGGTGGGAGGCAGGAGCTACGTTGATGGACAGATGCGGGGACCAACCGTAGCTGGAGTCCGTTTTCCCTAGCGTGAAGGTCCAGAAAACTTGGCCCTCTCCCAGGAATAGGAGTCTACTGGTCCTTCTCCCGATGGGACTTGAAGCCTCTTGCAAAAGTCACATATGGTCTTTTAGTTCTTGGTGTACCACTCACTAGCTGTTTCACCCCTTGGATCTTCAGTGTTTGCATCAGAAAAACGTGTGAGTCAGACTAAGCGTATGTTCCTCCATCTTCATTCTGTGGTCGCTGGTGCTAAGAGATGCTCTGCAAAGATCAAATACGGTCAAAACCACTGCACCTGACACCCCAGAGTTTACAGAGCACACTTCCATGTCCTCAGGAAACAAGCTCTTTAATGTGGCTCAATCATACATTTCCAAACTTACTTAACCACAGAAATTCTTCCCACCTCCCCGACACCCCAAGTACACCTTTTAAACCTGCATGCCCTGTTGGTGGTTGTTGTCTGGAAAGTGCTTGCAGAAATAGTTGGTCTGGGTCTCCATGGTGTCTTTAGGGTGAGAAATCTCATGATGAATGGTTTGGGGATGGTCCTGCCGTATAAACAGAGGCTGAGGGATGGAGTGGTGGGGTGGGGGACAGTGTCAGGGCTGTAGGAGCAGCAGGGGTCCCGGAGCACTGTCCAGAGGACCCACAGACCCACTACCAAGCTGAGCGCCCAAGGAAGCTGCTAACATCCCAGTTAGGAGAACAGAAACTTACGGTCGTAGAGAAAGAGTCTGGAACCAAGAATCAGATTCCAGGCAGTGTGGTCTCAGCACTATAAGTGGCTCCTTTTTGTTTGTTTGTTTGTTTTCCAGCCAAGGAATGGAAGAAACCTTGACTTTGACACCTGGTAGGATTGTCCAAGGTCAGCCTCTCTGCAACTCTTCTCCAAATAAATGTTTTATGTCAGACATGGGGGAGTGACAGGCAGCCAGAGGGGTGATAGTTTCAAAAAGTGAGGACCATGTGGAACCCCTAAGGACCTCTGCTCCCTCCCTTTCATGCTCTCAGCATCACAGAGACCCCACTGCAGCCTGGCATTGTCCCAAATAAGGCAGTCTTTGCAGGTGCGCTGTCTCCAGCAGCCACTGTGAGGAGGCAGAAGCTTTTGTGACTTCTCACTGGGCCCTTGTGATGAGGCAAATCCACCTATCTGGGATGCTCGGTGGGGAGGAGTTTTCTACAGCGGGAGCATTTCTGACTATAGCCAGGCCAGACTATTCCCTCCATTCAGTTATGCTCAGAGACCCCGAGGTGAAATCTCCGGGGATTTCTCGGCTTCTGGCCTGTGATGGTGTTCGGGGAGTCTGAATGAAGGCAACTCTGGACCTTCTCTGTCTCTTACAATGATGTGGTTCCAGGAACATGAGGCTGCTGTCCTTCAGGGGCGCCCCAGCCTCCCAGCTGGAGCACAACCTGGACCAGCCAGCAGCGGCTGAGGCTCTGGCAGGCCAGAGTGTCTGAGAGCTCTGTCCAGATGCTGGGGAGCACACTACCCCAGCTGTACAGAGGGAGCTGGTCCCTGAGGCCATCCCCCTCATGCAGACCTAATGGCCTGATCAGTTACAGCAATAGCATATCTCATGAGTCCTGATTATGGGCCTTTATGCCATGTCAAGTGAGGCATTTTTAAATATGTTGTGTAATAACATGACCCTCTGCTTCATCTCCATTCCGATAATGATTCCATTTGACCTGTACATTTTTCCTTTTTCTTTTTAGAATTCAATGGCAAAAGGAGTCTGGATCAGGCAATCGAGCAATTGTTTTGAACAAACATCAAATTTCTTTCTGTGAATACTATTTAAAGACGATTCTCTTGCTCTCTCTATTCACTAGAATATTCAATTATGTAAAAAATAAAGTAGCATTGACCTGACATTTTCATTTCTTATTGGAAAGTGTTGGGGGAGGGATTGGATATATTTTTAAAGTGTATGTGTGTTAGTTGCTCAGTCGTGTCCAACTCTTTGTGACCCCATGAACTGTAGCCAACCAGGCTCCTCTGCCCATGGGATTTTTCAGGCAAGAATGCTGGAGTGAGTTGCCATTACCTTCTCCAGGGGAATTCTTCCTGACCCAGGAATCGAACTTGGGTCTCCTGCATTGCAGACAGATTCTTTACTGTCTGAGCCACCAGGAAAGCCTTAAGATACATATGTTTAAAATGTGCTGGATTTGGTATTATTTTAGTATGTCTTGACGACCTTGTTATTATTGAGAGTTGAGAGCACAGGCTTGGGAGTGTCTGGCTGGCTTCAGATCCTGACTCCACCTTTTAGTTGGAGGACTGTGGGTTGGTCACTTTCATGATAAAACAGGGCTGGTAGTAAGAGCATCTTCACATCATTTTTGTGATGACTGAGTAGATAGTCCATATAAGGGGCTTAGAGTGGTGGTACCCAGTGAGCACTCAGGGGGTGTTGGCTCTAGTTACACTTTGGAGATGAGTTTTGTTATACAAATGGTTCCAAAGGGACTTGCCCTAATGACAGCTGCTCCTATATTGCTGACCAGGGGCTCAAAGTTACAGCATCAAGTTAACACATACTCACTCCAATATGATCCAATAATCCCACTTCTGGGCATTTGTTCTTGTTCAGTCACTCAGTCGTGTCCAACTCTTTGTGATCATATGGCATACATCCAGACAAAACTATAATCTGAAAAGATACGTGCACCTCTATGCTCATGGCAGCCCTATTTACAACAGCCAAGACATGGAGACAATCTAAATATCCACTGAGAGATGAATGGATGAAGAGGATGTTGTGTACATACACAAAGGAATATTACTCAGCCATAAAAATAACAATGAAATAATGCCACTTGCAGCAACATCGATAGACCTAGAAATTATTACACTAAGCGAAATAAGTCAGAAAGAGAAAGATAAGAACCATATGCTATCACTTATGTGTGAGATCTAAACTATGCCACAAATGAACTTGTCTATGAAACAGAAACAGACTCACAGACATAGAGAAAGATTTGTGACTGCCAAGGCGTGGGAGAGGAACAGGCTGGGAGTTTGGGGTTAGCAAATGCAAACTATTCTATATAGAATGGCCTTCTCCAGTGCGTGAAAGTGAAAAGGGAAAGCGAAGTCGCTCAGTCATGTTCGACTCTTCCCGACCCCATGGACTGCAGCCTACCAGGCTCCTCCGCCCATGGGATTTTCCAGGCAAGAGGACTGGAGTGGGGTGCCATTGCCTTCTCCAGATAAACCACAAGGACCTATTGTATAGCACAGAGAATTATATTCAATATCCTGTGATAAACCATAATGGAAAAGAATATGAAAAGAAGTATATATGTGTATAACTGAATCATTCTGCTGTACAGCAGAAATTAATACCTCAATGATATGTCAATAAAATTAAAAAACAAACCAAAAAAAATCGTAAAATCCCACAAAGCAACTCTAGACTCTTCAAGAAGCAGTGAGCATCTGGCCTTTACCTTCTCAGGCACCTCCTCTGTAAATGACATTCGAGGGGCCCCAGAGATACACGTCGTGAACATAAACTGCACTCAACCTTCTGTCTTTGAAGTCTCTCAAGCTTCTCATCATATGTAAGAGTCCTCCTTTTAAAATGTCATTTTGCCATCACACTTCTAGGATTCAGTTTTTAGTTTTTTTATTTTATAATAAAGGTTATTTTCACTTTCATAAGCTTTTGCAATAAGTCTCAATCTTATTTTCTCCTAAAGAATATTTTAAGACCTATCTGTAGACCCTGCCACGCAGGATGAGTTGAGCAAGTCTACTTCCACGAGATGTTGAGCTGTGTCACTAAATGGCAGAGTCAGAATTCAAACCCAGGTTGAAACGACTCCAATACCTACAGCTCTTTACCATCACAAGCCACTTCCCAGAGACATGGAATTAGCCGTTGGGCGGGTCAAGACAGATGATTTTCCTCACTTGATATTTTAAAGGCATTGTGTCCTCACAGTAAGAGTTACACAACCACACATGGTATTGTTTACATCGGGCCTTTTGTTTTAAACTTTGGACCTTTAAGAGAATATGGTTAAAGTAGAAAGAAAGAAAACAACTTTCAACTCAATGATAAAAGATGAAAGACCAACAGTAAATGAACTAAATAAGTTTAGTTCAGTTCAGTTCAGTTCAGTCACTCAGTCATGTCCGACTCCATGTGACCCCATGAACCGCAGCACACCAGACCTCCCTATCCATCACCAACTCCCAGAGTGCATCCAAACCCATGTCCAAAAGTTGGTGATGCCATCCAACCATCTCATCCTCTGTCGTCCCCTTCTCCTCTTGCCCTCAATCTTTCCCAGCATCAGGGTCTTTTCAAATGAGTCAGCTCTTCGCATCAGGTGGCCAAAGTATTGGAGTTTCAGCTTCAACATCAGTTCTTCCAATGAACAAAGGACTGATCTCACTTAGGATGGACTGGTTGGATCTCCTTGCAGTCCAAGGGACTCTCAAGAGTCTTCTCCAACACCACAGTTCAAAAGCATCAATTCTTCAGTGTTCAGCTTTCTTCATAGTCCAACTCTCACTTTCACACATGACTACTGGAAACACCATAGCCTTGACTAGATGGACTTTGTTGGCAAAGTAATGTCTCTGCTTTTGAATATGCTATCTAGGTTGGTCATAACTTTCTTTCCAAGGAGTAAGCGTCTTTTAATTTCATGGCTGCAGTCACTATCTGCAGTGATTTTGGAGCCCCCAAAAATAAAGTCTGACACTGTTTCCACTGCTTCCCCATCTATTTGCCATGAAGTGATGGGGCCGGATGCCATGATCTTCGTTTTCTGAACGTTGAGTTTTAAGCCAACCTTTTCACTCTTCTCCTTCACTTTCATCAAGAGGCTTTTTAGTTCCTCTTCACTTTCTGCCATAAGGGTGGTGTCACCTGTGTATCTGAGGTTATCGATATTTCTCCCGGCAATCTTGATTCCAGCTTGTGCTTCCTCCAGCCCAGCGGTTCTCATGATGTCCTCTGCATATAAGTTAAATAAACAGGGTGACAATATACAGCCTTGACGTACTCCTTTTCATTTGGAACCAGTCGTTGTTCCATGTCCAGTTCTAGCTGTTGCTTCCTGACTTGCATACAGGTTTCTCAAGAGGCAGGTCAGGTGGTCTGGTATTCCCATCTCTCTCAGAATTTTCCACAGTTTATTGTGATCCACATAGTCAAAGGCTTTGGCATAGTCAATAAAGCAGAAATAGATGTTTTTCTGGAACTCTCTTGCTTTTTCCATGATCCAACAGATGTTGCCAATGTGCTCTCTGGTTCCTCTGCCTTTTCTAAATCCAGATTGAACATCTGGAAGTTCACAGTTCACGTATTGCTGAAGCCTGGCTTGGAGAATTTTAAGCTTCGCTTTAACTAGCGTGTGAAATGAGTGCAATTGTGTGGTAGCATTCTTTGGCATTGCCTTTCTTTGGGATTGGAATGAAAACTGACCTTTTCCAGTCCTTTGGCCACTGCTGAGTTTTCCAAATTTACCGGCATATGGAGTGCAGCATTTTCACAGCATCATCTTTTAGGATTTGAAATAGCTCAACTGGAATTCCATCACCTCCACTAGCTTTGTTCGTAGTGATGCTTTCTAAGGCCCACTTGACTTCACATTCCAGGATATCTGGCTCTAGGTGAGTGATCACACCATCGTGATTATCTGGGTCATGAAGATCTTTTTTGTACAGTTCTTCTGTGTATTCTTGCCACCTCTTCTTAATATCTACTGCTTCTGTTAGGTCCATACCACTTCTGTCCTTTATCGAGCCCATCTTTGCATAAATGTTCCCTTGGTATCTCTAATTTTCTTGAAGAGATCTCTAGTCTTTCCCATCCTATTGTTTTCCTCTATTTCTTTGCATTGATTGCTGAGGAAGGCTTTCTTATGTCTCCTTGCTATTCTTTGGAACTCTGCATTCAAATGGGTATATCTTTCCTTTTCTCCTTTGCTTTTCTCTTCTCTTCTTTTCACAGCTATTTGTAAGGCTTCCTCAGACAGCCATTTGCTTTTTTTCCATTTCTTTTTCTAAACTGGACAACTAAGTAATTTTCAGGTGTAATAAGAAGAGTGTCTAAACTGCCTTAAAAATGTCCTGAGTAGGACTTCCCCAGTGACACAATGGATGAGAATCTGCATGCTAATGCGGAGGACATGGGTTTAATCCCTGGGGCAGCTAAGCCCGTGTGCCACAGCTACTGAAGCCCGCACACTCTAGAGCCTGTGCTCCACAAGAGAAGCCACCACAGTGACAGCCCCTGCACCACAAGGAAGAATAGCCTTCCCTCTCTGCAACCAGAGAAAGCCTGCACAAAGCCACGAAGACCCAGCACAGCCATCCTGAGTAGGATTTATTTCTGAAATTTAAAAACCATACTTTAAGGGCTTCCCAGGCAGTGCTAGTGGTAAAGCACCCGTGTGCCAATGCAGGAGTCATAAGAGATGCAGGTTTGATCCCTGGGTCTGGACGGCCCCTGGGAGAGGCCGTGGCAACCCACTCCCGTATTCTTTATGGGAAAATCTCATGGACAAAGGAGCCTGGTGGGCTACAGTTCACAAAGTCGAAAAGAGTTGGACATGGCTGAAGAACACATGCTTTAATACATATTTGAAGGGATTAAAATCATCAGGTCATAATGCAATATCAAGACATGATCTAGTTAATAAGACATTTCCCACTAGACCTTATTCAGGCCTTCCATACACTGATGGCTCCGTTTATGATCAGATCACGTCTTCTATCCAGAGTCCCTCCATCCAGAATATCTTGTCATTATTATGTTTTCCTCTAGTGCTGGGACAGTCAATGTCTGTGAATGTTTATTAAAAGACTGATACATCTTTATTAAAGTTAGACTGAAATGAAAAAATAGGAGATGAAATGCGGGTGTAAGGTCGAGTCGCACATGAAGTTGCAGACCTGCAACCCTGCCGCCTCAGCCCTTGACTCAGGTGAGGATGGTGTTCCCGGTGCGAGCACAAGGTGAATTGAGAGTTCACCTCTGGGACTTCCCTGGTGGTCCAGTGGCTAACACTCCCCATTCCCAATGCAGGGGGCCCGGGTTTGATCCCTGGTCAGGGAACTAGATCCCACATGCTGCAACTAAGACCTGGTGCAGCCAAATAAGTCAATTAAAAAAAGAAAAAGAGTTCACCATGGCCAGGGCCATACCTGATTTGAGACCAAAAAGTGATATGGATTAATTAGGAGAGGCTAAGCAGGGACCCTCCCCCACCTCTCCCAGGAGATAGGAGATTCAGATGCTTTTCCAATTCAACATGTTTAGACTCTCTGGCTTTCTTAATTTTTATAAAGTTATTCATCTTGTGTGTCTCAATACCTGAAAGAAACATTCTCCTGGCCCAAATAAACCACATCCAAAGACGCTGGAAAAATTCCACTTTGGGAAAGGGTTATTTTTTTGCTCAATTCTCTAATCTCTTTGTTGACTCTTGGTATTTCAGTTTAATATTAAAACCATCAATTTGTCTCAAGAGTTTAAGCCACGATCAATAGAAACCATGAAGGAGAGGCGGTAGGAGTTATTTTATTTATACCCTTAGTCTTTGTCTTCCAGACATCAGTGAAACAGAACTTGGAGGGTGACTGTGATAAAGCAGAGCCCAGGGGAAGAGGCTTCCCTTCACAACAGCTGCGGAGATGCTAGGGTGCAGGACAGCCAGCTGGTAGACCATATGTCCACACACTTGGAGGAGGCATGGTCCAGGGAGGAGCTATCGTTTGTCACCCTCCCGGGGAAAACTCACCTTGACCTGAAACAGGCGAAGAAGAGTGAGGGGTGTCTGTGGGGAAGAAAGCACACACTGCCAGCTGCCTTGGCGTCCACTGATGAAGCAACAGGTGCTTACTGCCCTGAAGCCCGCCGGTCTAGCTGCCTTCCACTGCCTCCCTCTCCTCCAGCGCACCCCTCTCTGGACTCTCTGAATCGGGCTAATACCCCTCTTTATCCATCATCTCTTCCCTGGATGCTGTACCTCTCTTCCTTTCTCTTCCCTGATGACCTGGGAAGTGGTGGGAGTGGAGGCTGGGAGGCTGCTCAGTGTCTAGAGCACCAGGGATTCTGGAACACCTTGGATAAGGGGTTGTCTTCACAACCTTGATAGTCCAGGTCAATCGTCCTCCGTCCTCCCCAGAGAGGCCACACATCTTGGCAGCTCATTTCTTCTGGCTAAGACATCTCATCCCTTCTCCGTCCTGTTAGCCACATCTACACTACACCCCCCAGCTTCTCTTGAGGGATGTGGCAATTAGTCCAGGGTCCTTCTCTCTGCCTTGTCTCCTGTCCTCCTGCCTCAAAGCCCCTGTGAATATCTGTGTGACACGCTGGGCCTAGAGTTCTTGACCTCCTTATCCACAGAGCTCTTCCTCTCTTCTCCTTGGCTGCCCCCTGGGTCCCTCTCCATGTCAGCATAAGCTTCCTGATGGCAGGAGCCATGCCTCATTCAGTTTTAAGTTCTGAGGCCTAACACAGCCCTTAGCTTAAAGTGGACTCTCCAAAAACGTTTGTGCAAATGAACGGACAAGTGATCATGTAAAGGATAAGTACCAGGTCCACATCGGGCATCATTTCAGTCTCTTTATGACTGAGTAGCATAGTCCATTGTGTATATGTGACATGTCTTCTTTATCCATATCTTTGTCAATGAAGGTTTAGGTTGCTTCAGTGTTCTGGCTATCATAAACAGTTCTGCTATGAACACTGGGGTGTATGTATCTTTCCAAATTAGTGTTTTCATCTTTTTAAGATATATGTCCAGGAATGGGATTGCAGGATCATATGTCAACTCTATTTTTTAATTTGTTAAGGAACTGCCATACTATTTTCCATAGCGGCTTCACCAATTCACATCCCTATGTTTATTCTCTGTACTATCTCCACAACTCTACTATTCATCTACAACTGTTCTGAAATAAAAAAGTTATTTTTAAGTATACACACACATACACCCCTTCACTAAAAGAAAAGAAAAAAATATTCTCAGATGGAATTTCAGAATGTGGGAAGAGCCACCTCTGGTAAGGAGACACATAAAGAGGATTCAAGGAGATACATTTAGTGCCAGAATTAAGAATTTTATCAAGCTCACTTTTTCTTTTACAAAGGAAAAGGAAGAAAAACACAACTCCTCCAACCATAGAGACTCTTCAAGTACCTGAAGCAGGAGACATTCAACTGGACTCATTAAAGAGAAGTGGATGAGTTAAAAACTAGGTAACCATTACATAATCAAACTCTACATTTCATAATAAAAAATCTTAAGTAATATTAATCAGTGTAAATAAAAGTTCCACCATTTAAATTTTTATGGTAAAGTTAGAGTTTCAGTATATCAAGGGGAAGAGAAAAGGAGTCCAGGGGTGTAAGCTAAATATCCCTTGGAAGGGCATTCCTGGTTACTTTACGCTCAAGCATCAGGAAAAGAATGAACACAGCTTGGGCTTATTAAGTAGATTTAGAAACATAACGAAGTCCCTGGTGGCTCTGATGGTAAAGCGTCTGCCTGCAGTGTAGGGGACCCAGGTTCGATCCCTGGGTTGGGAAGAAACATAACAGGGCTTCCTTGGTGGCTCAGATGGTAAAGAATCCGCCTGTGATGCAGGAGACATGGGTTCGAAACCTGGTTCAGGAAGATCCCCTTAGAATAATAAACGGCAACCCACTCCAGTATTCTTGCCTGGGAAATCTCATGGACAGAGGAACCTGGTGGGCTACAGCCCACGGGATCACAAAGAGTTGGACATGACTGAGGGATTAACATTTTCACCTTTTTCTTTTTCATAGCCTATTAATAATGTTGTGATAGCTTTAGGTGGACAGTAAAGGGACTCATCCATCCACATACATGTATCTATTCTCCTCCAAAGTCCCCTCCATCCAGGCTGCCACATAACACTGAGCAAAAAGTTCTATATGCTGTATAGTAGGTCCTCGTTGGTTTTCCCTGGTGGCTCAGATGGTAAAGCGTCCACCTGCAATGCGGGAGACCTGGGTTTGATCCCTGGGTCAGGAAGATCCCCTGGAGAAGGAAATGGCAACCCACTCCAGTATTCTTGCCTGGAAAATCCCATGGACAGAGGAGCCCGGTGGGCTACAGTCCACAGGATCACAAAGATTTGGACACGACCGAGCAACTTCACTTTCACTTTCACTTTGTTGGTTATCCAAATACCATCTTCTTATAAGGATGCTTGTCATATAGGATTGGGCTTCCCAGGTAGCACAATGATAAAGAATCTACCTGCCAATGATAAACAAACCAGGAGACATTGGTCTGATCCCTGAGTCAGGAAGATCCCCTGGAGGAGGAAATGGCAACCCACTCCAGTATTCTTGCCTGGAGAATCCCATGGACAGAGAGCCTGGTGGGCTACAGTGCATGAGGTTGAAAAGAGCTGGACACAACTGAGCACACAAGCACACATATACATGTGCGTGTGTGCTCTTAATTACATCCTCAAGTACTATCACGTTCTGAGGTCCTGGGGATTATGACTCAACATATGAATATGGCGGGGGATACAGTGCAGCCCATAATCCCTTCCTGCGCCCAGTGCAGGAGTGAGGAGGTACACTGGGAAGCGAGGCAGGGAGCCCACTGCCAGGCTGTAACCCTTCCTCCCTAATAGCACCTCACCCCTTCCGTGTTGGGTTTGGCAATGACAGTGGAGGATAGAGGGGAAACAATGTTTTTGGTGTCTGCTGCTTTTCTTGCCACAATGGCCTGGTCTA
>NW_011495064.1:6291227-6301916 GCF_000754665.1 Bison bison bison
AGAGGTCTGTGGTGAGCAGTGTTCCCTGGGAGCCAATCTCTTCACCTCGGCAGAAGCCTCAGTGCCTCTCAAGTGCCAGAGATCCCTCACCGGACACCCAGCCATCTCTGAAAGCATCAGGAACAAGGGCCCGTGCTTGGCTATTTCTAGACTTCTGGAAAAACGTGTTTCCTTGGCAACCAAAGGATGGCAAGGCAGGCTGCTCCAATTCCCTACTCAAGGTGGCATGGGGGCAAACTGCTTGTCATCAGCAGACAGCTACCTAGTTAATAAAATGCAAATGTAGGTATTTGTGTGTGTGTGTGCTCAGTGGTGTTCAGCTCTTTTGCGACCCCACGGACTGTAGCCTGCGAGGCTCCTCTGCCCACAGGATTTCTCAGGTAAGAATACTGGGTTGTCATGCCCTCCTTCTGGGGATCTTTCTGACCCTCGGATAGAACTGGTGTCTCTTGCACTTCCTGCATTGGCAGGCAGATTCTTTACCACTGCGCCACCCGTGAAGCCCAAAGACAGATCACCTACATCTTAGAAAGTCAAAGGGAGGGGTCTGAGCCCAATTGACAAGCTTTTTAGAACAAGAGGCGCTTACTTCCCTCTGGCCTTCTCTGCGCTTGAAGCACCAATCCCTAAACAGTAGAAACAGGACTACCCCCCTGCCACCAGCATGACCACTGCCCAGGGAGCAGTCAGGACACAGCGCTGCTTATTCATCCCCAAGGACTGTGAGTCCCTGGGAGTCCAGAAAGTGAAAGTGAAAGTGTCAGCCGCTCGGTTGCATCCAACTCTTTGTGACCCCATGGACTGTAGCCCGCCAGGCTCCTCTGTCCATGGGACTTCCCAGGCAAGAATACTGCAGTGGGTTGCCATTTCCTTCTCCAGGAGATCTTCCTGGACCAGGGATCAACTCTGTGTCTCCTGCATTGGCAGGTGGATTATTTACAGCTGAGTCACCAGGGAAGCCTTGGGAATCCAGAGGGGTCAGTTAATAAGGGATCAGTGCTGGGGAGGAGGAGTTAAATATGGGAAAATCTGAACCATATTTTGAGACTGACTTACAATAATGATTTCTGAATCTCTACCTTCTTTTCCTCCATCCTACCATGACTCATCTTGATATTTTAAGTCACTCATTTCTCAGGGCTCAATAATGGACTTGAATGCATTTGTGAGGCTTCAAAAAGCATTTGACATGACAAAGGAGCCTGTGTTCATTATTATAAAGTGGATTCTAGATTCCCCCCCAACATAAAAAACTCAGACAAACCTTGCCTCTTTTCTTATATAAATGTGAGCCAATAACAGATTTCATGGATAATTTCAGTGACAGAACCACTGCTAAGAATAACCCTGGACTTGGTTTCAGGAGACCTTGATGTATTCCTCCCAACCCCCAAATGTGAGACACTGAGCAGTAACCCAATAAAAGGAAAATATCTACTATTTCACATGGCTGCTGTTACATGATTAGTTGGTAAAATGCATTATTTGGTACATTAGAAAGAAAAGAAGTCCATTCCAGTGATTCCTGTCATTGTTCTCCGTTCAAATCCGAGCTATATTTAAATCTGTGTCTCTGAAATTTTCTCAGACATCAAAACTGCGTTCAGTACCCTTCAACTGATAGGTTATGAAGCATGAAGTCAAAATATTCGATAATTTTGAAAGTACAATGAAATCAATTTTATTATGTCAAGTGTCTGTATGTGTCTTAGAGAATGGCTAATTTAATCCTATAAATTAGAAAAAAAAAAAGAAGAAGCAAAGTAGGTGGAGGTTAGGGCTTCCCTGGTGGCTCAGTGATAAAGATTCTGTCTGCAATGCAGGAGTTGCAGGAGATGCAGGTTCAATCCTTGGGTCAGAAAGATCCCCTGGAGGAGGGCATGGCAACCCACCCCAGTCTTCTTGCCTGAAGAATTCCATGGACAGAGGAGCCTGGTAGGCTACAGTCCATCAGGTCACAAAAAGTCAGACACGACTGAAGTGACTTAGCATGTACACGGCAGGGTGGAGATTAAGCATATGCTCTGTGCAGCCAGACTGGTAAATTCCAGCTAGGCTACTTACTATCTGTGATACCTTTAGCAAGTGACTGAATATCTCTGTGCCTCTGTTTTCTCATCTGTAGAATGCGCTGATAGAATCTTTGCCTATTGTGAGGATTAAATAAATTAGCACACAGGAAACACCCATGGCACGTCAAACTCAATCAGTATTAACTATTGTTATCAAAGGCAGATACTCCTGGAGGAAGGGATGATGGATCAGTTTCCAGTTTAAATAAAGTCCACGAGATCATTCCTGAATATAAGTTTGAAGGGAATGAAAGTAGAGACCCTGGACATGTGGGTGTGTGTGCTCAGTTGTGTTTGACTCTTTGAGATCCCCATGGACTATAGCCTGCCAAGTTCCTTTGTCCAGGGAATTTTTCAGGCAAGAATACTGTAACGAGTTGCCATTTCCTACCCCCGGGAAGCTTCCCTACCTAGGGATCGAACTTGAGCATTGGCAGGCAGATTCTTTACCACTGAGCCACCTGGGAAGCCCCAGAGGCCCTGGACTTATGATGTGTCCAGGATCCCCTGGTGGGCTGGTTAAAATACTGGTTTCTGAGACTGCTCTGAGGGCTTGGAATTTGCATTTCAAACAAGTTCTCAGGTGGCACTGATGACGCTGTTTGGGGATTGTTCTTTGAAAGCCTACAGCCATCTTCCTCATGGGGTTTGGCGGCTGCACTGGATTTGTCAGGAAGGTATATAAGTCCCTGTGGCAAACACCCCAGAAAGAGAGATCTCAAAGGGAAGGACAGGGAAGTGCTTGGGGCCAGGCTGCCCTGCAGCCCTTCTAGACTACCTCTGGAAAGAATCGGTCTTTTCTGGAAAGAACTGGTCTCTCCGCATGATCCTGAAAAATCTTCTCTGAGGCTGAGCATGACATCTCATGTTTCCTTGGACTTGTCCTGGGGAAAAAAAGAATCACTGGCCTGTTACTGTTACTGTGCTATTACTGTGCTACTAGCCTACAAGTGCTAACATATAACATACAACACTTGATCAAACACAGTCATTTACATGACTGCCTATTCAAAAGCAAGCACCTTAGAAGTGGACATTCTGTTTTATTCATCTTTGGACATTTAGCATCTTCCACTGTACAGAACATGGTAGAAACTTGCTGAATGTTGAGTTCAATAAATTTTCATTATGTTTCTAAATGAATATCGAAATGTTCTAATCAATTAGCTATTGATTAGATGATTTGTTATACAAAGATGAAATACAGCATACAATGCTTCTGCTTTTATCCTACATTTCCAGATTTTGTTTTCTACAAAAGATCTAAAGATCTGTGGGGAAATGACCCCATTACGAGCTTGGTTATGTCTGTCTATTCTGTTCCGCCACACTTGTACCATATCTTTGGGTGTTTCCAGGTCATTGTCCAAGGACATCACAGAAAAATCTGCTGCTGTCATTGGAGTATGGACTCAGGAAGGACAGTCTTTCTTCCTTCCTTCAAATCACTGGATCCTTCCTTGGTATCAACTCCCCTGAGTTCACGCACCCTTTGACTGATGCCACTGACCTTGGCTCAGACTCCACCGTTCCACAGAGCACTACTGCTGTCCGCTGCCCTCTGCCTGTGTACACGGACCAGAGAGTGGACTAGAGGCAACAAGTTTCAACACTTGACTCAGGCTCTGCTTGCATCAGACCCCTGGCCGCTGGACACAAATGTTCAGGATAGAGACATGGAGCATCCCTAATCTGGCTCCCTTAACTTCACTTAGGGCTTCCCTCATGGCTCAGATGGTAAAGAATCTGCCTGCAATGAGGGAGACCGGGGTTTGATCCCTGGGTTGGGAAGATCCCCTGGAGGAGGGCATGGCAACCCACTCTAGTATTCTTGCCTAGAGAAACCCCACAGACAGAGGAGCCTGGGGGTGGCTACAGTTCATGGGGTTGCAAAGCGTCGGACACGACTAAGATGGACAAAGTGGCCACTAAGCACAGCCAACCTCACTTAAGGAGAAGTTAGAGGTGACAAATTTTTGTTTTGAGAATGAGCAAATTTTATCGTAATCTCCTAGACTAACTTTATTTTGAGAAGCACAGAAATTAGCTTTAAGAATATTGAGAACAATTTCAAATGTTGATGTGCTTAGTTCGCTTCCTTCCTTCACAAAGGTAGCTAAACACTTTTCCTTAGTGAATATGCACAAGTGCTAGGACAAACAGAGACATTCAAGTGATTTCCCAGTAAAATGGAATTGCAAAGCAAAACAAGGAACCTGGTTTATTGTAAGTGCCTGCAGGAACTATGAAATTCCATCAGTTTAAAAGCCGCATCTGAGATGACTGACACAGGGGGAAACAGCTAGGTTACCTTCATCTTTATCTTGAACAGTGGATGCATTCAGTTCAGTTCAGTCACTCAGTCATGTCCAACTCTTCTGACCCCATGGACCACAGCACACCAGGCCTCCCTGTCCATCACCAACTTCTGGAGTTTACTCAAACTCATGTCCATTGAGTCGGTGATGCCATCCAACCATCTCATCTTCTGTTGTCCGCTTCTCCTCCTGCCTTCAATCTTTCCCAGCATCAGGGTCTTTTCAAATGAGTCAGCTCTTCCCATCAGGTGGCCAAAGTATTGGAGTTTCAGCTTCAATGTCAGTCCTTCCAATGAACACTCAGGACTGATCGCCTTTAGGATGGACTGATTGGATCTCCTTGCAGTCCAAGGGACTCTCAAGAGTCTTCTCCAACATCACACTTTAAAAGCATCAATTCTTTGGCACTCAGCTTTCTTTATAATCCAACTCTCACATCCATACATGACTACTGGAAAAACAATAGCCTTGACTAGATGGGACTTTGTTGTCAAAGTGATGTCTCTGCTTTTTAATATGCTGTCTAGGTTGGTCATAACTTTCCTTCCAAGGAGTAAGTGTCTTGTAATTTCATGGCTGCAGTCACTATCTGCAGTGATTTTGGAGCCCCCCAAAATAAAGTTAGCCACTGTTTCCACTGTTTCCCCATCTATTTCCCATGAAGTGATGGGACCAGATGCCATGATCTTAGTTTTCTGAACGTTGAGTTTTAAGCCAACTTTTTCACTCTCCTCTTTCACTTTCATCAAGAAGCTCTTTAGTTCTTCTTCACTTTCTGCCATAAGGGTGGTGTCATCTGCATATCTGAGGTTATTGATATTTCTTCTGGCAACCTTGATTCCAGCTTGTGCTTCCTCCAGCCCAGCGTTTCTCATGATGTACTCTGCATGTAAGTTAAATAAGCAGGGTGACAATATACAGCCTTGACATACTCCTTTTCCTATTTGGAACCAGTCTGTTGTTCCATGTCCACTTCTAACTGTTGTTTCCTGACTTGCATACAGATTTCTCAAGAGGCAGGTCAGGTGGTCTGGTATTCCCATCTCTCTCAGAATTTTCCACAGTTTATTGTGATCCACACAATCAAAGGCTTTGGCATAGTCAATAAAGCAGAAATAGATGTTTTTCTGGAACTCTCTTGCTTTTTCCATGATCCAGAGGATGTTGCCAATTGATCTCTGGTTCCTCTGCCTTTTCTAAATCCAGCTCGAACATCTGGAAGTTCACAGTTCACGTATTGCTGAAGCCTGGCTTGGAGAATTTGAGCATTACTTTACTAGTGTGCGAGATGAATGCAATTGTGTGGTAGTTTGAGCATTCTTTGGCATTGCCTTTCTTTGGGATTGGAATGAAAACTGACCTTTTCTAGTCCTGTGGCCATTGCTGAGTTTTCCAAATTCGCTGGCATATGGAGTGCAGCATTTTCACAGCATCATCTTTTAGGATTTGAAATAGCTCAACTGGAATTCCATCACCTCCACTTGCTTTGTTCATAGTGATGCTTTCTAAGGCCCACTTGACTTCACATTCCAGGATGTCTGGCTCTAGTGATCACACCATCGTGATTATCTGGGTGGTGAAGATCTTTTTTGTACAGTTCTTCTGTGTATTCTTGCCACCTCTTCTTAATATCTGCTGCTTCTGTTAGGTCCATACCACTTCTTCCTTTATTGAGCCCATCTTTGCATGAAATGTTCCCTTGGTATGTCTAATTTTCTTGAAGAGATCTCTAGTTTTTCCCATTCTTTGTTTTCCTCCATTTCTTTCCACTGATCACTGAGGAAGGCTTTCTTATCTCTCCTTGCTATTCTTTGGAACTCCACATTCAAGTGTGTATATCTTGCATTTCCTCTTTGCTTTTTACTTCTCTTCTTTTCACAGCTATTTGTAAGGCCTCCTCAGACAGGCCATTTTGCTTTTTTGCATTTCTTTTTCTTGGGGATGGTCTTGATACCTGCCTCCTGTACAATGTCACAAACCTCCGTCCATAGTTCATCAGGCACTCTGTCTATCAGATCTAGTCCCTTAAATCTATTTCTCACTTCCACTGTATAATCGTAAGGGATTTGATTTAGGTCATACCTGAATGGTCTAGTGGTTTTCCCTACTTTCTTCAGTTTAAGTCTGAATTTGGCAATAAGGAGTTCATGATCTGAGCCACAGTCAGCTCCTGATCTTGTTTCTGCTGACTGAATAGAGCTTCTCCATCTTTGGCTGCAAAGAATATGATGCATTCTTATATTATAAGTGGATGCATTGCTGCTGCTGCTGCTGCTGCTAAGTCACTTCAGTCGTGTCCAACTCTTTAATAGTTAACTGCCTCTTCCTCAGTTCCTATGCTCACCCACCAGAGATATCTGTCTTCCTTGGCACAAATGCTTTGTATGTTCCTATCTCTCATGTTGCCTTAGTCTGCAATTTCTCATTTTCTTATTTTCCATCGTATTGTGTTGAGCATATCTTCGAAATCTACCTTTGGAGAATGAAAGGTAAAAATCCATCCAAATAATAATGATAGCAGCTAATACTTACAGAATTAAGCACCGAGGACTGTCCTAAGCATTCACTGAATACTCAACAGTGCCCTTATGAGGCAGCTACTATTATTATTGTACCTGTTTTGTGGATGAGGAGCCAGAGAAGCTAAGCAGCTCACCCAAGTTTACTCTGGGAGTGAGCATTCGAGCTGGAACAGTTCCCTAGGTGTTCTGGCTCCAGACAGGGGATAGAATTGTGTATGCATCAAGGAGGGAAGGATGCTGGATAGGTGAGGATCCCTGGGTTTCTAAGAGAACCTCAGTTACCCACATTGTTGTTATGTGAAGGAAGCCTTAAGGTGTGTGTGTGGGTGTGTTAGGATACATGCATGTGTATTTGTTATGATATATTTTTAAAATTGGGGTAGAGTTACTTTTCAATGTTGTGTTAGTTTCTGCTGTACAACAAAGTAAGTCAGTTATATATGCACATATGCCCCCTCCCTCTTGGACCTTCCTCCCACCCCACCACATCCTCCCCCTCTAGGTCACCACAGAGCCCTGAGCTGAGCTCCCTACACTGTACAGCAGGTCTGGACAGCTACATGTAAAAGAATGAATTTAGAGCACTCTCTAACATCATTGTTGTTTAGTCGCTCAGTCATGTCCAACTCTTTGTGACACCAAAGACTGTAGACTGCCAGGCTCCTCTGTCCATGGGAATTCCCAGGCAAAAATACTGGGGTGGGTAGCCATTTCCTTCTCCAGGGGATCTTCCCACCCCAGGAACTGAACCTGCATCTGCTGTGTTGGCAGGTAGGTTCTTCACCACTGAGCCACCTGGAAAGCCCTCTCTAACACCATACACAAAAATAAACTCAAAATAGATTAAGGACCTAAATGTAACACTGGACACTATGAAACTCTTAGAGGAAAACATAGGAAGAACATTCTTTGACATAAATCACAGCAAGATTTCTTGAACCCACCTCTTAGAGTAAAGAAAAGCAAAAATAAACAAATAGGGCCTAATGTTACAATATTTAAGCAAGACGCCATTGGGTTGAGGTGGCTCTATGCAAACAACCGGAAACCCAGGAGTGCTGAAGACTGCTCTTGGTGTCCAGATGCAGCACTGTGATGGAACAGGACCGCGTGGTCCTTGCCGCCCCACCCCACCCCCCGCCCCCAATGTTCTCTGCCTGCCTTTTGCCTGTGGAAAACTTTAGTCAAAGAATAAGTTTAATCAGAGAAGTGAGAAATGCTGAAACAAAGGAAAACAGTCAAGGGAGACTAAATAATAGTAATGTAGTCATTAAGCACAGTCAAGGACCTTTAGTTCTTTCTCAAGGTCTGTAGGTAATATTCTGAGCCATATCTTGTGAGCTGTCTTATAGATACTAAAACCCCAGGTAGACAAGTTAACTGTACCTAGGACTTGAGCTGCCACAGTTCTGAGAATTGACCACAAAGAAAAGAAAGCAAATGGACCCTGGAGCTAAAGATTAACTGCACCTAAAATGACCAAGATGATGCTAGTCTGACCACTGATGACCAATTTGAAGATGATGGTTAGAGATGACTGTACTGTTTCTGCTTGTACCCCACCCCCTCACCCAACTTTGCCTATAAAAGTTCTCACCCTCTGCTTGTCAGGGGCTTCCCTGGTGGCTCAGAGGGTAAAGCGTCTGCCTGCACTGTGGGAGACCTGGGTTCGATCCCTGGGTCGGGGAGATTCCCTGGAGAAGGAAATGGCAATCCACTTCAGTATTCTTGCCTGGAGAATCCCATGGACGGAGGAACCTGGTAGGCTACAGTCCAGAGGGTCGCAAAGAGTCAGACACGATTGAACAACTTCACTTTCTTTCTTTCTTTCCTGCTTGTCAAGGGTGAGTTGGCCTTTGGACAGATATCCACCACCCTACACGCACCCCCCTCAGTTGCCAGCATCTGAAATAAAGCAAACCTTCCTTTCCACCAACCCAGCCTGCTTACTGGCTCTGGAGCAGTGAGCAGCCAGGCCCCCCACGCATACCTTTGTAACAGCAGGGCTGAGGGCTGCCTGCTGAGATCCCAGAAAATAGCTCTGTGGGGTTGGAAGCAGCTGTAAAGCTTCAGGTTTCACTGGTCTGTGGTTAATTTGGGGACCTCTCTGCCAGGCATCAGCACCTGTCCTACAGGGAGGGCCAGGTCACCAGCAAGGACCATGATGACCACCATGGCCTGTGGGTGGGGACCCCGGCTGCCCTCTGTGCTTCTGGAAAATTCCAAGGATTCTCCTCCAACCTGAGGAGGGCAAATGCAGGAAAGAGGTCGAAGTCCCTCTAGCCAGAAGTCAGAGTAAATTTGACCTGGAAAATTGAATTAGGTGTCATTTCTTCCACTGATTTAAAAGAGAAAAGAAAAAGAAACAACACAAATGGACTGTTTGGGATGGACATGTCCACACTGCTGTATTCAAGATGCACAACCAACAAGGTCTACTGTAGAACACAGGGAACTCTGCCCAATGTCATGTGGCAGCCTGGATGAGACGCCGGACTTTCGGGGAGAATGGTTACATAGAAATGTGTGGCTGAGTCCCTTTGCTGTCCATCTGAAGCTATCACAGCATTGTTAGTCAGCTATACCCCAACACAAAATAAAAGTTAAAAAAATAAAGAATGCATGTTAATACAAAAAAGAGAAAGAGAAAAGAATTGCTATTTTTGGGGTTTCTTTATTTTTACTGAATTCATAAATACAACTTAATTAGACTTAGATGAAAAACTAATTAAATTAGATGAATTGGCCCTAAAAACCTAGCCTGTGCCACCAAATCAGGAGAAGGGAGAAGGAGAATCTCCTCTCTCTCTTGAAGGGGTTTCAGAACCAGCAGGTGATGCAGGTGTGGGATTTTCAGACTTTGATCTGCTTAGAAGGCAGAGGAGAGGCTCCTGGGGATTTCCCAGAGAGTGAGGCAGGACCCCAGGCTCAGATGGGGAGAAGACACTCTTCTGAGTCTGGAGAAGGCTGAGCCAAGGGTCTCTCCACAGCACATTCAACCTGTATGGGAGAGGGGACAAAGTCTTCCATGTTACAACCAAGCCTGAAAGCTGCTGTCACTTTAAATTCCCATCCTCCAAAAGCATGATGTGCCAAGTACCGCTCTTGGCTTCAGGGATACAGCTTCAGTAAACAGGCTCATAATTAGCAAGAGAATGATAAAACACAGTGGCCGGTAAGTTCTATGAAGGCAAGTAAAAGAGGGTCAGAGTGACATGGAGTGGGGAGGCTTCTTCTTTAGAAGGAGCCATGAAGAAGGCTTCTCCAGGGAGCTAGCTGAGTGGAGAACCCAAGGACATGAGAAGTGACCCCCACAGAGATCTGGGGCCAGGTTTCCAAGCAGAGGAAACAGCAGATGTAGATGCCCAGGCAGGATAATGCTTGGCATGCTGGCAGAGCAGCAAGAGGCCAGTGTGGCTGGAGCAGGAGGAGGAGGAGAGCAACTGGGAAGCCAGGGAGGGACCTGAATGCATGGAAACTCTGGAGTCTAGTCTACATCACGACGTGGAGCCACAGTAAGGTTGACAGAAATAACATGATCTGACATCCTCATTGGACAGGAGCTTTGATTCTCTGGGGAGAACTGACAATGGAGTGGGAAGTGGAGTAGGGAGGTCTATGAGGCCATTGCTGCATCTGGCAGAGCATGAAGGTGGCTTGATGGGAGCGGGAGGGGATGATAGAATGTAACACTGGATTCCATGCCAGGTATAAGGGAAGTGGATGCATTGGGGCAGGGCCCAGTGATACCTGGATAAGAACACTGGAGTGTGTGTG
>NW_011495064.1:6302108-6309203 GCF_000754665.1 Bison bison bison
TGCTCCCAATGCAGGGGAACCAGGTTCGATCCCTGTTCAGGGAACTAGATCCCTCATGCTGCAACTAAAGATCCTGTATGCCACAGTAAAGACCTAATGCAGTCAAACAAAAAACCAAAAATACTGGAGGGAAAGATTGGGGCTGGGGTAGCCAGAGCTCTGGGCTAGTTTGTGTTAGCTTTGAGAATCCAGACCACAGGTCCATGAATTTAGGAAAGAATCAAAGGGGGGAAGTTTTGTTTCTAAAACCTTCACCATACATACGGCGTTTGTCTTATAACCATGACCCCTGCTGAGATCACTCAAGAAGAGAGTGTAGAGAAGAAAACTGGGAACCGAGTCCTGGTGAAAGCCAAAGCTTTAAATTTAGGAAGAGAAGAAGGATCCAGTGAGAGGACTGAAAGGAAGCAGCCAGTGCCGGGGGCGGGGGCCGGGGGAGCATCAGGAGAGCATGGGGTCAGGGAGCCAAGCCAAGAAGGGGTTTCCAGAAGCAGGGAACAAGCAATCCATCAAATCCACTGAGAAGAGACGAAGCACTCAGAGAATGAGCTGTTAGATTTCCCAATTGGGGTCAAGGGTGACCTCAACAAAAGCCTATTGAAGGAGTGAACAAAAGCCTGACTGAATTGAGTTGAACCTAGTGGGAGGGAGCAGGTGGAGACAATGAACACAGCCCTCCAGAAGCTGGAAAGAGGCTCTGAAGAAGGTTTCTGTAGCCAGAGGGGAATAGGGGGTCATGGAAAGGTCTTTGTCTTTGGCAATGGAAGTATGTCAGCATGTCACATGTTGATGAGAATGCTCCACTGTGGAGGGAGAAGTCTACAATGGGAGCAAGAATGATGGCTGGAACAGTGTCCAACTGTGGACAAAAGACGGCAGGGACTCCACGCATGGCGGGGTATTTCCTTTTCTCAGGGGCTTGGACAGAATCTCAAGTAGAAAGATGAGTCTACATGCATGTGGACAGGTGGAGCCGGTGGTGGGAGCCCAGGACATTCTCTTTTTGTTGTTTTTCTTGATGTAATAAATGCAACATCATTTCCTCGGGGTGTGGGGAGGGAGAAAGCATTGGGATTTTGAGAAGAGAGAAGGTGGGAAATGTTCTTTAGGATAGAGGAAGCATGAACAGCAGGGAAATGTAGTATTGAAAGCCCACTGGGTATGTATGGTCATACATTAAAAAAATTATTTTTAATTGGAGTGTAATAGTACAAGTGACGGAGAAGGCAATGGCACCCAACTCCAGTACTCTTGCCTGGAAAATCCCATGGACGGAGGAGCCTGGTGGGCTGCAGTCCATGGGGTCACGAAGAGTCATACACGACTGCACGACTTCACTTCCACTTTTCACTTTCATGCATTGGAGAAGGAAATGGCAACCCACTCCAGTGTTCTTGCCTGGAGAATCCCAGGGATGGCGGAGCCTGCTGGGCTGCAGTCTATGGGGTCGCACAGAGTCGGACACGACTGAAGTGACTTAGCAGCAGCAGCAGCAGTACAAGTGAACTTGTTTGCAAAGCAGAAATAGAGACACAGATGTAGAGAACAAATTTATGGATACGGGGAGCGGGGATGAATTGGGAGATTGGAACTGACATATAGACACTCTTGATACTATGTATAAAATAGGTCAGTAATCCGGATCAACTGTATAGCACAGGGAACTCTATTCAGTGCTCTGTGGGGACCTAAGTGGGAAGGAAATCTAAAAATGAGAGGATATATGTATATGTATAGCTAATTCATTTTGCCATACAGCTTGAAGTAAGACACGGATTGGTTGTGTGTGTTTCTATAGCCATTTGCCTGCTCAGGTCGAGGGCCGATGTGGACCAGGTGTGGGCTGTAACTAGTACTGGTACGTGGCGTGCGAGTCTGATGGAAGAGCAGGGGGGCCAGAGGAATCAGAATGAAGGGTCGTGAAGCCATTCACTTCCTCCTTCCAGTCTGAGCAGCTCGAGAAACAGGAGGCAGGTTGATGGGTCAGAAATGGTTGGCCTGGAGACCCTAGAGGGAAGATGTGAGTGGGGCTGAGGGAGAGGAGCTCTTGGGCTATCTTAGGTCTTGCTTGAGTTTGGGGTGGGGTGTGGGTGAGGGGGCACCTTATCTGGAGCAGGTGACTCTAGACGGACCCTTCAGGCCTGTCGGACAAGGGGAGGCCAAGAACATTCTATGAGTTGTTGCACTTTGAGTTTGAGAAGAACTCTGTTTATTTTATGGTAACATAAGTACTGCAACACGGCATCACAGAGATGGTCCACACAGAACCCTCACCACATGCCGGCTTCACTGTTCTGAGATTACATGCCTTAAATCATTGACTCTTTTTTTTTTTTAAGATTCTTTCTGATATAGGCCATCACAGAGTATTGAGTAGAGTTCTCTGTGCTATACAGTAGGTCCTTATTAGTTAGTAGGTTCTCATTAGTTATCTGTTTTATATATAGTAGTGTGTATGCATGCATGCATGCTAAGCTGCTTCAGTCTTGTTCAACTCTGCGACCCCAAGGACTGTAGCCCACCAGGCTCCTCTGCTCATGGGATACTGGAGTGAGTTGCCATGCTCTTCTCCAGGGAATCTTTCTGAGCCAGGGGTGAAACCCACATCTTTCACGTCTCCTGCATTGGCAGGCAGGTTCTTTACCACTAGCACCATCTGGGAAGCCCAGTAGTGTGTATATGTCAATCCTAATCTCCCAGTTTATTCCTCTCCCCCACCTTATCCCCTGGTAACCATAAACTTGTTTTCTGTATCCATGACTCTATTCTGTTTTGTAAATAAGTTCATTTGCATCTTTTTTTTTTTACACTGTTGGTGGGAATGTAAATTGGTACAGCTGCTATGGAGAATAATATGGAGATTTCTTAAAAACTAAAAACAGAGCTACCATATGACCCAGCAATCCCACCCCTGGAAAAAACCATAATCTAAAAAGATACCTGTCCCCCAGTGTTCATTGCAGAACTATTTACAATAGCCAAGACATGGAAGCAACTTAGTGTCCATTAACAGAGGAATGGATAAAGAAGATGTGGTATGTATATACAATGGAATATTACTCAGCAATAAAAAAGAAAAAATAAGGCTTAAATAAGGGCTTTAAATCATGGACTCTTTACAAAATCCTTAGGAGTCATGGTCCCCATTTTACAGAGGAGAAAACTGGTGAAAGAGATGATCTGCCCTTTCCTGGCAGTTGAAAGTGAAAGTGAAGTCGTTCAGTCGTGTCTGACTCTTTGCGACCCCATGGACTGTAGCCTACCAGGCTCCTCCCTCCATGGGATTCTCCAGGCAAGAGTACTGGAGTGGGTTGCCATTTCCTTCTCCAGGGGATCTTCCCAACCCAGGGATCGAACCCGGGTCTCCTGCATTCCAGGCAGACGCTTTAACCTCTGAACCACCATAAGCCATGATCATTGTTTGTTTGAAGTAGTTTGATAAAAATGACACAGCACAAAGCTGTTTCTCTGTGGAGAGGGGAAAGGGGCTCCTGAAAGGGGGAGGCCATTTATTTGGGGGAAAATTATACCAAGGACATAAAGATGCTATGTTTTAGAAAATACATCTTTCTTTGTATTTTCATACATTTTAAGAAATGTTCTTTTTGTTGACCGTAGGATTGGTGATTGATTTTGAATTTATCAGAATAACAAAGAAATAGTTTCCAAGGAGGGCAGGGACAGCTCCTGGGTGATATCTCAGAAGTGAGTCAGAATTGTTTTTGTCACTTCGATGATTAGATGGGATGAGGAATCTAGGTGGCACTCATGGGTGGAGCTGAGGAATCTAGGACTTTCAAGTAAAATCTGCTTAAATTAAAGCATACATTTTTGTCCAGTTTGAAGTGAATTTTTCTAGGACTACTGCAAATTTTCTTTTCTTTTATTGGAGTATAGCTGCTTTACAATGTTGTGTTAGTTTCTGCTGTACAACAAAGTGAATCATCCACATGTATACATACATCTCCTCTTCCTTGGATTTCCTTCCCATTTAGGTCACCACAGATCACTGAGTAGAGTTCCCTGTACATGAGTAGGTTCTCATTACATGCATGCTCACTCATGTCCAACTCTTTGTGACCCTACAGACTGTAGCCCAGCAGGCTCCACTGTTCATGGGATTGTCCTGGCAAGAATATTGGAGTGGGCTGCCATTTCCTCCTCCAGGGGATCGTCCCCACCCAGGGATCAAACCTGCATCTCTCTCTTTTCCTGCGTTGCAGGCAGATTCTTTACTTCTCAGTCACTGGGGAAGCCCAGGTTCTCAGTGGTTATCTATTTTATACATACCCCACTCCAGTACCCTTGCCTGGAAAACCCCATGGATGGAGGAGCCTGGTAGGCTGCAGTCCATGGGGTCGCTAAGAGTCAGACACAACGGAGTGACTTCACTTTCTCTTTTGACCTTCATGCATTGGAGAAGGAAATGGGAACCCACTCCAGTGTTCTTGCCTGGAGAATCCTAGGGACGGGGGAGCCTGGTGGGCTGCCGTCTATGGGGTGGCACAGAGTTGGACACAACTGAAGCGACTTAGCAGTAGCAGCAGCAGTATTTATATGTCAATCCCAATCTCCTAACTCATCCTACCCTCTCTTTCTACCTTGGTGTCCATTTGGTTGTTCTCTACTGTGTCTGTTTCTGCTTTGCAAATCAGTTCACCTGTCCCATTTTTCTCGATTTCACATATGTATGTTAATATATGGTGTTTGTTTTTATCTTTCTGACTTTCTTCAGTCTGTATGACAGTCTCTAGGTAGGACTACAACAAATTTTCTAGAAGATCAATTCTCTTTAAAACGGAGGGAAGATTGTACTTTATTTTGATTGGAATTTTACCGAGTTGTTCACCATTTTAGAAAACCATCACTCTGCCCATAATATCTCAGTTACCATGGCAACATACCTATTAGCTGACATTAGTAGCTGTGTAATCACAGTGATCTTACTTGAGTATAGACAAATATATTTATTTAGCTCTTATTTTTAAATGTTAGAAATAAAGAAAAAGGAATGCTTTTTATTACAATTGGTAAATTACCTGACTACTTGATTTTATATTCTAGTGTGGTCAAACTGAAGGATTCACATATCAAAAATGCATTATTCTACTTTATAGTTAAAGCACTGTGCTGACTTTTAAAATGATTGTAGTTATGTTGTCTTTCCACTGAATTTCAGAATAAGAAAAAGAATATACATAATATTTGTTACCTAAGGGATATGGGATCTGGCACGGTTGAGAACTGTGGCTATGGTAGTAGCCAAAGTGTATAAACAACATGAATGTATGTCAACTTGTGAATCAATAAACGAGAGGTAATATATCTATATAATGGAATTTTATTCAGCCTTGAAAAGGAATGAAGTGGTGATACATGCTATGACACGGATGAACCTTGAAACAGTACATGCTAAGTGAAAGAACCCAGACATAAAAAGCTACATACGTATGATTCCATTTACATAAAACATCCAGAATAGGCAAGTCCACTAAGACAAAAAAATAGATTAATGGTTTCCAGGGTCTGAGAAAAAGGATGGGTGGGGAATGAGTGCTAACAGGTGTGGGGTTTTCTGGGGAGATAGAAATGTTCTGGAACTGGATGGTGGTGATAGTTACACAACATTATAAATATACTAAAAACTTCGGGGTTGATGTCCCTTAAGATTGACTGGTTTGATCTGCTTGCTGTCCAAGGGACTTTGAGGAGTCTTCTCCATCTCCACAGCTTGAAGGCATAATTTCTTAGGAGCTCTGCCTTCTTTATGGTCCAGCTCTCAACAACTGAATGTGAACACCGGGAAGAATGTGAACACTGGGTCAAGGTTGTTCTTGACCTTTGTCTGCAGAGTAATGACTTTCCTTTCAACACCCTGTCTAGATTGGTCAGAGCTTTCTGGCCAAGAAGCAAATGTTTTCTGATTTCATGGCTGCAATCACCATCCGCAGTGATTTTAGAGCCCAAGAAGAGGAAATATGTCACCACTTCCACCTTTCTCCCCTCTATTTGTCAGTGATCAATGCAAAGAAATAGAGGAAAACAACAGAATGGGAAAGACTAGAGATCTCTTCAAGAAAACTAGAGATACCAAGGAAACATTTCATGCAAAGATGGGCTCGATAAAGGACAGAAATGGTATGGACCTAACAGAAGCAGAAGATATTAAGAAGAGGTGGCAAGAATACACAGAAGAACTGTACAAAAAAGATTTTCACAACCCAGATAATCACGATGGTGTGATCACTAGAGCCAGACAGCCTGGAATGTGAAGTCAAGTGGGCCTTAGAAAGCATCTCTACGAACAAAGCTAGTGGAGGTGATGGAATTCCAGTTGAGCTATTTCAAATTCTGAAAGATGATGCTGTGAAAGTGCTTCACTCAATATGCCAGCAAATTTGGAAAACTCAGCAGTGGCCAAAGGACTGGAAAAGGTCAGTTTTCATTCTAATCCGAAAGAAAGGCAATGCCATAGAATGCACAAACTACCGCACAATTGTACTCATCTCACATGCTAGTAAAGTAATGCTCAAAATTCTCCAAGCCAGGCTTCAACAATACATGAACCGTGAACTTCCTGATGTTCAAGCTGGTTTTAGAAAGGCAGAGGAACCAGAGATCAAATGGCCAACATCCACTAGATCATGGAAAAAGCAAGAGAGTTCCAGAAAAACATCTATTTCTGCTTTATTGACTATACTAAAGCCTTTGACTGTGTGGATCACAACAAACTGTGGAAAATTCAGAAAGAGGTGGGAATACCAGACCACCTGACCTGCCTCTTGAGAAATCTGTATGCAGGTCAGGAAGCAACAGTTACAACTGGACATGGAACAACAGACTGGTTCCAAATAGGAAAAGGAGTATGTCAAGGCTGTATATCGTCACCCTGCTTATTTAACTTATATGCAGAGTACATCATGAGAACTGCTGGGCTGGATGAAGCACAAGCTGGAGTCAAGATTGCCGGGAGAAATATTAATAACCTCAGATATGCAGATGACACCACCCTTATGGCAGAAAGTGAAGAGGAACTAAAAAGCCTCTTGATGAAAGTGAAAAGTGGAGAGTGAAAAAGTTGGCTTAAAGCTCAAC
>NW_011495064.1:6309303-6337564 GCF_000754665.1 Bison bison bison
AAGTGAAAAGTGGAGAGTGAAAAAGTTGGTTTAAAGCTCAACATTCAGAAAATGAAGATCATGGCATCCAGTTCCATCACTTCATGGGAAATAGATGGAGAAACAGTGGAAACAGTGTCAGACTTTATTTTTCTGGGCTCCAAAATCACTGCAGATGGTGACTGCAGTCATGAAATTAAAAGACGCTTACTCCTTGGAAGGAAAGTTATGACCAACCTAGATAGCATATTGAAAAGCAGAGACATTACTTTGCCAACAAACATCCATCTAGTCAAGGCTATAGTTTTTCCTGTGGTCATGTATGGATGTGAAAGTTGGACTGTAAAGAAGGCTGAGCGCTGAAGAATTGATGCTTTTGAAGTGTGGTGTTGGAGAAGACTCTTGAGGGTCCCTTGGACTCCAGGGAGATCCAACCAGTCCATTCTGAAGGGGATCAGCCCTAGGATTTCTTTGGAAGGAATGATGCTAAGGCTGAAACTCCAGTACTTTGGCCACCTCATGTGAAGAGTTGACTCATTGGAGGGGACTCTGATGCTGGGAGGGATTGGGGGCAGGAGGAGAAGGGGATGACAGAGGATGAGATGGCGGGATGGCATCACTGGCTCAATGGACGTGAGTCTGAGTGGACTCCGGGAGTTGGTGATGGACAGGGAGGCCTGGCGTGCTGTGATTCATGGGGTCGAAAAGAGTCAGCACGACTGAGCAACTGAACTGAACTGAACTGAATGGGTCCAGATACCATGATCTTAGTCTTTTTAATATTTAGTTTTAGCCAACTCTTTCACTCTCCCCCTTCACCCTCATCAAGTGGCTCTTTAGTTCATCTTTGCTTTCTGCCATTAGAGTGGTATGATCTGCACATCTGAGATTGTTGATGTTTCTCCCACCTATCTTGATTCTAGCTTTTATAACTCATCCAGCCTGGCATTTTTGTATTGTGCTCAGCATACAGATTAAACAAACAGGGTGACAGCAGATAGCCCAGTTGTACTCCTTTTTCAATCTTGAACCAATTAGTTGTTCCATAGAATTCTAACTGTTGCTTCTTGACCCACATACTGGTTTCTCAGGAGACAGGTAATGGTCTGGTATTCACATCTCTTTAAGAATTTCCCACAATTTATTATGATCTACACAGTCTGTCATAAATTCAGTTCAGTCACTCAGTCGTGTCAGACTCTTTGAGACCCCATGGACTGCAGCACACCAGGCTTCCCTGTCCATCACCAACTCCTGGGGCTTGCTCAGACTCATGTCCATTGAGTCGGGGATGCCATCTAACCATCTCATCCTCTGTAGTCCCCTTCTCCTCCTGCCTTCAATCTTCCCCAGCATCAGGGTCTTTTCAAATGAGTCAGTTCTTCGCATCAGCTGGCCAAAGTATTGGAGTTTCAGCTTCACCCTGACAGTCTTTCCAATGAATATTCAGGGTTGATTTCCTCTAGGATTGACCGGTTGGATCTCCTTGCAGTCCAAGAGACTCTCAAGAGTCTCAACACCACACTTCAAAAGCATCAATTCTTCAGTGCTCAGCTTTCTTCACAGTCCAACTCTTACATCCATACCTGACTGCTGAAAAAACCATAGCTTTGACTAGATGGACCTTTGTTGGCAAAGTGATGTCTCTGCTTTTTAATATGTCATTTAGGTTGGTCATAACTTTTCTTCCAAAGAGCAAGTGTTTTTGAATTTCATGGCTGTAGTAACCACCTGCAGTGATTTTGGAGCCCCCCAAAATAAAGTCTGTCACTGTTTCCATTGTTTTCCCATCTATTTACCATGCAGTGATGGACGGAATGCCATGATCTTAATTTTTTGAAAGTTGAGTTTTAAGCCAACTTTTTTACTCTCCTCTTTCACTTTCAAGAGGCTCTTCAGTTTTTCTTTGATTTCTGCCATAAGGGTGGTGTCATCTGTGTATCTGAGGTTATTGATATTTCTCCCATCAATCTTGAATCCAGCTTGTGCTTCATCCAGCCTGGCACTATGTACTCTGCATATAAAGTAAAGTTTATCTTACATTATGTAAGTGCTTATGATCATCATCATGACTGTCATTCTTCAAGGCCATGTAGAACTCCAATGAAACACTGAAGTCAGATGTCACAAAATGTGATCTAAGGACGATCATCTGAAAGAGTTATCCAAAAGGCAGATTGTTGATTTCTACTCCACACCTACAGAACCAGAATCTCTGAGCGTGGAACTTGGAATATGCATTTTTCACACTCTCCATGGAATTTTTATTTATACCAAGATTAGTGAACACTCCTTATGAAACCTAAAGCTGAAATATTAAGCTCTATCCAAAACTATTCTATGTCAATTTCAATCTCCCAATTTATCCCTCCCCGTCTTACCCCTTGGTAACCATAAGTTTCTTTTTCACATCTGTAACTCTAATTCTGTTTCATAGATAAGTTCAATGGTACCCTTTTTTTATATTTCACATATAACAATATCAGATGATATTTGTTTGTCTGACTTATTTCACTCAGGGTGATAATCTCTAGGTCCATTCATGTTGCTGTAATGTTGTTATTTCATTCTTTTTTATGGATGAGTAATATTCCACTGTATATATGTATGGCATCTTCTTTATCCATTCCTCTGGGACATTTAGGTTGCTTCTAAGTTCTGGCTATCGTAAATAGTGCTGCAATGAACACTGAGGTGCATGTATATTTACCAATTATGGTTTTCTCTGGATATATGCCCAGGAATGGGATTGCTGGATCATATGGTAGCTCTGTTTTTAGTTTTCAAAGGAACTTCCGTACAGTTCTCCATAGTGGCTGTTACCAATTTACATTCCTACCAACAGTGAAGGAGGGTTCCCTTTTTTCCACACCCTCTCTAGCATTTATTGTTTGTAGATTTTTTGATGATGGCCATTCTGGCTGGCCTGAGGTGATACATTATTGTAGTTTTGATTTGTAGTTCTCTGATAATGAATGATTTTTCAAAAAGCTGTTCTAGCTATGCATTTTGCACCTTTCTCTAGAAAACTGTTCCTGAAAATGAATAGCTATAGCTTTCTGGGAAAACAGCTCTCCCCATGATCATGGTCATGGTTACCAGGATTTCCCCCAAAAGTTTCTTTCACAATATATACCTGATTGTGGTCAATAATCCTCAAGCTTCCAAAAACGTCTAAATGTTTTCACTGTAGACATCATCTCAGCACCTAGTTTTTCCTGTGTGTACCATCTCTTAATTATCTGACCTTCCGACCAATCTCACGACTGACAGAAGCTGGCAGCTATGCAATCATCTCCTCCAGTCATTTTCCTTCCTTTTTTCTTTTTTTTTTTAAGAAAAAGAATGGCTTCCTACCTGGCTCAGTGGTAAAGAAGCCGCCTGTCAATGCAGGAGATGCTGGAGATGCAGGTTTGATCCCTGGGTCAGGAAGATCTGCTGTAAAAGGGAATGGCAACTCACTTCAGTACTCTTGCCTGGAGAATCCCGGGGACAGAGGAGCCTGGAGGGCTGCCTCTATGGGGTCGCACAGAGTCAGCCACAACTGAAGCGACTTAGCAGCAGCAGCAGCAGTAGTGACTAGTACACAGCACACATAAGTAGAAAATGAGAGGCAATGAATAAAAGGGGAAATGAGTGCAGTTTTCCACTGAGAAATCACACACAAGCCAGTCTTGGGATGATGGCTGCCTGAAGATCAAATAACAATTACGTTTGGAAAATGAAATTTCAGATTATTTGGCAGTAGCTGTGGGGTCCCAGTTTTAATGATAGGTCATTGAAATTGCTTTTTTAACCACTCAGCTGAATCTTCATATGTGGGCCTTTGTCTTCGAAAAAGAGGAAATTTTGAGATTATCTAATGATGTGAATCTATTCATTTTTTTCTTCTAGGATGAGAAAGAACAACGGACTAAAGATATCATTCCTATATCCCAGGTCCTATAAGGCAAAAACTCACAGTCACCATGTTTTGATGCCAAGTGCAGCTTTTGCAGCAGTTTGAGCAGGAGTCATTCATACCAGGCATTTTGCTCAGAAAATACCTGTACCAAGGAATGGTGATATCCTTTGTGGTCACATATTACAGGATAATCCTATGTGAAGTATGTTTAGGTGTGAGTCACATTTTTTTTTAAATGCAGATTCTTGGTATATTTCTATCCATTGGCATTTGGGCTACATGGTGGAAGGGACTTTTCTAGTACTCACCTGTTAGGAAATCCATATGATACATTTCATTTTAGAATTGGTCTCTCTGTTTTATTAAGTCTGTTCATCATTTATCAAGGGGTCAGGAAGATCCCCTGGAGAAGAAAATGGCAATCCACTCCAGTATTCTTGCCTGAGAAATCTCATGGACAGAGGATCCTGATAGGCTCCAGTCCATGGCGTTGCAAAAGAGTCAGACACAACTTAGTGACTAAAATGTTATGCCGTGTATAAAACATAACAAATAAGGACAAATATACCACGGGGACTTCTAATACTCTGTAATGGGTCATATGGGAAAAGAATCTATAAACAGTGAATATATGCGTAACTGATTCACTTTGCTTTATAGCAGAAAGCAAACAACATTATAAATGAACTATACTGCAATAAAAATTTTAAAAAGAAAAAAAGAAAACATCAGTTCCAGGTCCATTGGCTAGAAATTTAATTTGGGGATGGGACCCCAGGGTAGCGGCAGTTTTAAAGGCTCACAGATAGTGAAGGACAGGGAAGCCTGGCCTGCTGCAGTCCATGGGGCTGCAAAGAGCAGGACACGACTGAGTGACTGGACAACAGGTGTTTCTAATGTAGCCAAAGTTGGGAGTCCGTCTACCCTACATATGTGTTGGTCTGCGTTCTCTGTGTCTGCTACTTCACCACCTAGCTCAGGTGTCCACGGAGGGGCATTGCTTTAACTCAAATTCGGAATGCTGCATACACAGAAGCCTGAAGGGCTGTATTTTTCAGAAGCCCCTGTATTTTTCAATTTAGACTTGCATATTTCTACTCAGTGCCTCCCGTGCGCTCCGCAAAGGGCTAAGCACTTTTGCGAATATGAAACGCCTGAGGCTCAACCAGGTGAAGAGATGTTCACGTTTCTGGTTTCGTTTGTTGCGATTCCCGCAGCGTCCGCAGAGCCTAGAACAGTGTTTGGTACGTAGTAGGCGAACTGCTTTATGCGACACTTGAAGGACAGTGACTGAATTCCAGGTAATCCTGCCTCCTTTTGAATCGTAACAACGAATCAGTGAAACGGGTTTCTATCTCTGACTTCTTGGGCCGAGACCTCCGACACCATCGGATCCGTGCCTGGAGATGACACCTAGCCGCCGGGTACCTCCTCGATTCGGTCCCACCGTTCGGTGGCCGAAAACGTGTCCTAATAAGGTTCAGTTCAGCAGCAGCCGGGATTAGCTCGGAGTCACACGAGTGGGCGTGTCCAGCCTCTCGCCTGGGCGCAGCCTCAGAGGAGAACTCACCTCCCCCCGGCCCCGCCCTATTCTCTCCCGGAGGGCGGGGCGAAGGGCAGGCTGGGAGAGGAGGCGAGTGGCGCCTGCGCGTGCGCGGTAGAGAGCTCACGGGCCGGGTGGCTGTGGCCGGCAGGGCCCTAGCGATTTGACAGAAAATGCAGGTGAGCAAGCCGGGGTTGGGGTAGGGGGCTCGATGCCTGGAGGCTGCGGCCGCTCGTTTTGTCCCTCTCGGTCCATGCGGGCGGCTGCCTGTCCTTGCCGGGCCTGTGGGAAGTGCCGGGCGCCTCAGGTTCGGAGTGGCCACGCGAGTGGAGGCCAGCGCAGGCGCAGTGCTGACGGGCGGGCGTGGTTCCGCGGGTACGCGGGCTGGGCGTGCCCGCTCCCCTCCGTGTGTCCCACCCCCGAATCTCATCTTTGAGGGTAGTTCTCCGTGAGGTCGGCTACCCTGGGCCTGTGAAGACCTCCGGATCTTACCTGACAGAGTTACTTCCTCCTTGTTAACTTTCAGAGCGAGCACCTGAATGGGTGCGTTATGAACCCCCTTCACGGATGCGGAAGCTGAGGCTCGGACAATTGGAGGGCTGAGCAGGTCGCATAACATAACCTGTGTTCTTGACCCTGCCTAGAGCTGAGTGAGGGGTTTCAACATCCTTCCCTCTCTGCCATCCAATGCTGGTGTACAGGTCGAGGTGCGTCCACTGTGGACCCTAGAGTCCAGCCTGAGGGTCCTTCTGCCCAGTTATTAATACTTTCCCTTTTAAAATGGATAAAACCAAATCCCTCAGTTTTGTTCTTTTATTGTATCAGGAATTTACTAATGCAATTTGACTAAAACCCGTGGTTCAGTTCAGTTGTTCAGTCGTGTCCGACTCTTTGCGACCCCATGGACCACAGCACGCCAGGCCTCCCCGTCCATCACCAACTCCCGGAGTCCACCCAAACCCATGTCCATTGGGTCGGTGATGCCATACAACCATCTCATCCTCTGTTGTCCCCTTCTCCTTCTGCCCTCAATCTTTCCCAGCATCAGGGTCTTTTCACATGAGTCAGCTCTTCGCATCAGGTGGCCAAAGTATTGGAGTTTCAGCTTCAGCATCAGTCCTTCCAATGAATATTCAGGACTGATTTCCTTTAAGATGGACTGGTTGGATCTCCTTGCAGTCCAAGGCACTCTCAAGAGTCTTCTCCAACATCACAATTCAAAAGCATCAATTCTTTGGCGCTCAGCTTTCTTCACAGTCCAATTCTCACATCCATACATGACCACTGGAAAAACCATAGCCTTGACTAGACAGACCTTTGTTGACAAAGTAATGTCTCTGCTTTTCAATATGCTGTCTAGGTTGGTCATAACTTTCCTTCCAAGGAGTAAGTGTCTTTTAATTTCATGGCTGCAGTCACCATTGGCAGTGATGGAAAAGTGAAAAAAAAAAAAAGATACCATGAAAATGGATGCTTTTATGAGAAAATCTCTGACTACTCAGTTTGGTCACTGTTAAAGGACCCTCCTCCAAAGGTCATTCTGCTCTCTCCTAGATCTCCCTGTGGTCTGGAATCCTGATGAACTCATCTCTGACTCAGTGGCAGAAGGGAAATGGAGTTAGTGTGGGTTTGATTGGGGCTGGAGAGGTTTGTTGTTGTTCAGTCTCTCAGTTGTGTTGGACTCTTTGTGACCCCATGGACTGCAGCAGGCCAGGCTCCCCAGTCCTTCACCACCTCTTGAAGGTTGCTCAAACTCATGTCCACTGAGTTAATGCCATACAACCATCTCATCCTCTATTGTCCCCTTCTCCTCCTGCCTTCAGTCTTTCCCAGCATCAGGGTCTTTTCCAGTGAGTCGGCTCTTCGCATCAGGTGGCCAAAGGATTGAAGCTTCAGCTTCATCATCAATCCTTCCAATGAATATTCAGGGCTGGAGAGGATGATCATCTCCAAATACAGTGTGTCTGATGAAGAGGAAATTCAGGGCTGCCCTGGCCTCCTTTGTGTTCTCTGTCCTTCAGGCTCCTGCTCAAAAATGTCGTGTCTTAAGAGGCCTTCCTGACCACCCTGTGGAAGGGATTCTGTTTGTTTCTCTTTGATATATTTCAGCAGGACTGGCTAGGGAACTGGGGGTAGAGCCTGGTTATCCCAGTGCTCTTTCCATAGCTTCCTGGTTTCATATTCCAGACCTGCCAAGACATGCCAAACCAGGGTTTGGGCAGCCGTGTTCTGGAGCTAGGAGCCCACCTTGGTATTTCTTTTTCTGATAGTTGATCCTGGTAAGTTTGACTTGTTCCATCCTGCCAGTGTCTTCCTTAATGCCATGGCTCTCCCAAGTTTGTGAGGATTAACTAGGTAGGTACAGGTCAAGAACTTTGTGGTGTCCCCAGCATGTAGGATCATCATGCTGATCAGTAAGCATCAGCTATTGACACTTCTCCATGGTGTCTCAGCTCTTCCTCTTAGCCTTGGCCTTCAGGGAATCAGTCAGGCTCTCTTCCTTCTGATTTTCTTGCAGCCACTCAGGACTTTGGAATACTCTATATCTTGTACACGGGCCCTTTGCACAGGCCCTTCTGCCTGGAAAGTAATTTCCAAAATTTTCACTCCTCTGGTTCCCTCTCACCCTCCAGTCACAGTTAAATGTTGCCTCGTCTGAGAGAACGTCTTTACCCATCCTGTGGACTGCACACCGCCTGAAAGTCTAGCTCAGCAGCCTGGTCATTGCATTTGTCATAACGTATAATCTATTTCTTTGTGTATTTAATTACTCACTATTTCTTTCTCTCACCTGTAAAACTGGTGACTTTGGCATTCCTCGTGCTTCCCTACCATCTAGTACAATCATTACGTATAGTAGGTACTTAATAAATATCTGTTGAACAAATCACTCTGAGTCATTAATGAAAATTGACCAGAAGCCAGGTCAGAGCCTTGCCATCATCGTGGATGTCAGTCTTGACGTCATAGCCTGATTTTTACCCTAAGACAAGAAGATTGGAACAGGGGTTGTATGTCTTTTGACACATTCCCAGAAATAGACCTCAGAATAATTGGTGTGAAATCCCCTTCTTACCACTTTCCCATTTGGACCCTTGTCCAACATGCGCCCTCCACAGTGGACTTGGCCCTCACAGTACCCTTGGTTCACCTCCTCTAGGACCCCAACGCAGACACCGAGTGGAATGACATCTTACGCAAAAAAGGCATCTTGCCTTCAAAGGAAGATTTGAAAGATCTGGAGAAGGAGGCAGAAGAAGAGGAGCAGCGGATCCTCCAGCAGTCCATTGGTGAGCTTACCTGTGTTTGTGATTCTGTGTCTGTCTGCTTAGGAAACCCTTGGCAAGCCTCTAACTGCTTCAGTAGAAGGATCCTCTGAGTGAGAGTTGGGAGCAGGGATTGAAGTGCTGGGCTGAACACTGCCTCTGGGCCCTCCAGCAGGGCATCTCTGGCTTCATCTTCCTGGGCCATAGAACTGGGGGCACTTCAGAGGCTCCCTCCATCTCCACAGTTCCTACTCTGTGTCTTTCTTCAGGGTTATCAGCACGTGATAACTCTGAAGAAAATATTTCTGAGTCTCCACCTTTTGGTGGAGTGATGCAGATTAGTTAATGTCATGGAAATCTGCCCAGAAGTTTTTACTGTTTGTAGTCTCCCGAGAAAGCAAAAAAGTGAAGTCACTCAGTCGTATCTGACTCTTTGCAACCCCATGGACTGTAGCCCACCAGGCTCCTCCTTCCTTGGGATTTTCCAAGCAAGAATACTGGAGTGGATTGCCATTTCCTTCTCCAGGAGATCTTCCCAACCCAGGGATTGAACCCGGGTCTCCCGCATCGTAGGCAGACGCTTTACCGTCTGAGCCACCAGGGAAGTCATAGTCTCCTGAGTGTATGCTTTATCTTTGTGGTTGGATTGGGAATATGAAAATAACTTGATTCGGGGAAACATAAGATGCTTGTGGTGTATGCGGTCTAAGGTCTTTGTCACAGGTAGGTATACCAATTGAATTGGAATCCCTTGCGGTGCTTGTCAAAAAAACAAGCAAACAAACAAAACACAACAGCGCACAGTCCCTACTGAATCAGAATCTCTGGGGGAAGGCCAGGAATGTGCATATTAAGCCAGTGCCTCAGAGAGTTTCTGATTCACACCAAAGTTTGAGAACCGTTGATCACAGGAGCTAGGACTTCTGTCCCATGTTGACATGTTAGGGCTGATTTAGAGGAGAATTGATTACACAGCGTTTATCCAGCAAGTGTAATAAATTCTATCCAGTTACTGAAGGACTGCTGTGCGCTGTGTGTTTTCTAGGCGCTGGGGCTTTATCTGTGTGTGGGCCAGCCAAAACACCCTATCCTCTTGGAGCTTACGTTCCAATGGAGGAGACAGACAGTAAATGATACATGAGTGAAATATAGGAAAATAAGGCAGGAAAGGGTTGGAGGAGAAAGTGAAAGTCGCTCAGTTGTGTCCAACTCTTTGTGACCCCATGAAATGTAGTCTGCCAGGCTCCTCTGTCCATAGAATTGTCCAGGCAAAATACTGGAGTGGGTAGCCGTTCCCTTCTCCAGAGGATCTTCCCAACCCAGTGATCGAACCCAGGTCTCCCTCATTGCAAGTGGATTCTTTACCATCTGAGCCACCAGAAAAGCCCTGGTGGGTATAAGGTTGGAGGAGGGGTGGGTATAATTCTAGAGGGTCAGAGAGGGCCTCATTGGGAGTGACATTTGAGTAGACCTGAGGGAGGCAAATGAGCAAGTGGGAAGCATGTTGGAGGATATGCCAGGAGGCCAGGGGGACTGGGAGACAGAAACAGGAGATTCAGAACAGGCAGGGGTCAGACATTTAGGACATTCTAGCTTCTAGTGTGGACCTTGGCTGCGATGTCTAATGAGGTGGGCATCATTGGAGGTTTGAACAGAGGAGGGACGTGCCCTCTGTGTTGACAGCACCTTCCTGTTGTTGTCTTACTGAGTGTGGACTGTCGGGGCAGGGCAGGAGGTGGGGACCCCAGGTGAAACGACGGCAGTGGTGCCCTTGGCAAGTGATGCCATTGGCTTGGACCAGAGTAGTGGGTGGAAGTGGCCAGATCTGGGTGTGTTTTGAAGGTAGGACTGACGGGATTTGCTTATGGATCCTGTGATGGGTGTGAGAGCAAGTAAGGCAAAGATGTCTGCAAGGCTCTGGGCTTGAGTGGCCAGAAGGATGGAGTCACCACCTGAGATGAGCAGGGCTTGGGCAGGAGCAGGTTTGGAGGTGAAGATCAGGAACTCGATTTAAGACGTAGTCACTTTGAGATTTCTTATTAGACAAATACAGATGGTAGGTGAGCAGTTGGGAATGTTTTCTTAAATCAGAAATAAGGGTTAGAGGCATACATTTGGGAGTTGTCAGCATGTCAGTGGGTTTTAAAGCTGTGAGATACAGTCACCAAGGGAGCGGGTACAGGTGAGGAAGGAAAGGAGTCCAGTCAACAGAGGGTCCAGGAGAGGGGCCAGGAGGGAGGAGAAAAAGAGGCCAGAGGAAGATGGACTTTCAGAGAGGAGGCAGTGATGGATTAGGCCAAATATGCTCATCGGTTGAGAAAAGAGGTCATTACTGACTTTGGTAAGAGCAGGTTTGGGTCATGTTAGGGTGGGAGTCAGGGGACAAAAACCTGATTGGATGTCAAGAAGCAAGAGTCTTTATGGCAATAAAAACAAAATACAGATTTTTACAGCCATTGATAAAAAAGAGAAGCGAGAGCTGCCTACCACTCACAAGAGAAGACCAGGTGATAATCCCTTTACCTCTAGCAAAGGTGTGCTGGGGAGGACCCCAGAGGGTATCCCACCTTCTTGGAGGCATGAGAACTGTTACATACCTGTCCCTGAGCATCAGGGACTTGCAGATCAGGCCACTTGAGCTCAGGCTAATACACCTCTCTCCTTTTATAAATTTGGGAAACTTTCCTGTTTGTATCCTTCTCGTTGTGTTAATGTAAGAGAGCCAGGCTGGCTGATCTTTTAAACATGCTCTCCCATTCTTAGTTACCGTGTAACACCTTGGATGTGTGCCTGCGTTCTAAGTTGCTTTAGTCATGTCCAACTGTTGGTGACCCCACGGACTATAGCCCACCAGGCTCCTCTGTTCATGGGATTCTCCAGGCAGGAATACTGGACTGGGTTGCCGTGCCCTTCTCCAGGGGGTCTTCCCGACCCAGGGATTGAACTCACATCTCTAAACATTCTGCTTTGGCAGATGAGTTCTTTACCGGTAGTGTAACACCTTAACTACTTTTTATTTTGGTTTTGATGGGCTAGGGGCCTTTTGGTATTGCATGCACTCCTTTAGGAGAAAAGTGAAGGAGAAAAGACCCAAAATGCATCTTCATTCATCTTTTACATTTTTGGTTTTTCACCAACTCAATGACATTCAGTGAAAACATATGAAGACATGACTTTGGAAGAACTGGAGGATAATGAAGACGAATTTAATGAGGAAGACGAACGTGCAATTGAAATGTACAGGTTAGTGCCACCCAGAGGGACTGCTTGGTTTTTCTTGAGGCACTGTAATGTGCGTCCTCTGAAATAAACCTGGCACATAAGTAAGTAAACCTGGACCTTTACGGTTTGCCGTGTGACAGGGGTGTGTGCGAGCGCGTGTGTGTAAGATGTCTCTCTCCTCCTCCTGTCGTGCAGGCAGCAAAGGCTGGCCGAGTGGAAAGCGACCCAACTGAAGAACAAATTTGGAGAGGTTTTGGAAATCTCTGGAAAGGATTATGTTCAAGAAGTTACCAAAGCTGGTGAGGGCTTGTGGGTCATCCTGCACCTTTACAAACAAGGGTGAGCTGATCTGATGTGTGTGTGTGCGCGTGCTCAGTCTCTCAGTCATGTCTGATTCTCTGTGACCCCACGGACTGTAGCCTGCCAGGCTTCTCTGTCCATGGGATTTCCCAGGCAAGAATACTGCAGTGGGCTGCCATTTCCTTCTCCAGGGGAATCTTCCTGACCCAGGGATCAAACCTGCAAGTCCCGTGTCTCCTGCTTTGTCAGGGGGTGTTCTTTACTTCTGAGCCACCTGGGAAGCCCTGATGCCTGTCTTTAAATATTAATTTGAATTTATGTCTTGAACATCTCAGGCTTACTTCACACCAGAGGGTTTTTTTTTAACTAATGTTTTATGTGTTTTTGCAGATTTGCCCAAATGTTATTGTCTAATTTTTGTCTTAGGACTTTCAGATTAATATATGTGACTAATACAAGTGGCTTTATTAAATTGTAGCAGAACAGACTTTTTTAAATTGTGAATGAATTCCTCAATCACTCGTCCCTCTGAGAAAACTCCAGCGTCTCACGACTCCGTGTCGTGAGTCACTCTCCTCGATGGCGCGGGTGACCTTTGTGAGCATTGTCCATGGCGAGTGGTGCAGAGAGCCCCTAGCGCCTCACCTTCAGTTTTGCTCCCTCCGTGTGGAGTCCAGTGCTTGTGTAGGAGTTCCTTTCAAGCAAGAAGTGCATTCTGAATCACACATTCTAAGCCTTGGATGGTCTCTCCTTTAGAAAAGCAAGACAATTATCTTTTACAGTGGAGCTGCTTTTCTGACTTACTCGGTCAAATTAAATTGCACTTTGGCTTTTGAACACTTTGCCCAAACCTATTAGAAAATTTTTAAACACCGTCTGTTCATCTTGGCTGGAGTAGTAGCAGCACTTGTGAAGTTGTCATGAGGTTTTCTATGGGGCATTAGGGCGGCTGAGGTTTACTGTACGCAGACGCAAACTCACAGTTGCTCCTCTTTATTTCACAGGATTCCCCTCTGTGCCCTGATAAATCAGCACTTGAGTGCACTCGCCAGGAAGTTTCCTGATGTCAAGTTTATCAAAGCCATTTCAACCACCTGCATACCCAATTACCCTGATAGGAATCTGCCCACGGTATTTGTGTACCTTGAAGGTGACATCAAGGCTCAGTTTATCGGACCTCTGGTGTTTGGTGGCATGAACCTGACTTTGGACGGTAAGGACTCTTCCACACGTGAGGGATGGGGAGGGAGTGCATCTGCTGTTAAGGGTGCCTGTTTCCTAGACGCAGGTGGGATGACTTGTCATAGAGTCACCTTTGTCCCGTGTGAATGATTGTGAAAAGGGAAGAACATTGAATCTGTCATCTTAGATGAGTCATTGGGAGCAATTACAACTGGACTCTCAGTAAAAGAGGGCACAGTGGATTTTAAAATATTTGATATTATTGTCTGTGCTGTTTTACTTGTCCCTATAGTTGAATATGTTTGTTTTTTAGTTATAACTCAAGAGCACATCATTCATTTCTTATTTAATTCACCCACATTTATTAGTGACAGATGTTTATATGTAAATATACATAAATATATGTAAATTTATACATATATAAGTCTCTATAAAAATTTTTTTTCAGTTAAAAGGAAGCTTTTAAATGAAAAGTTTATTTAATTCTGCCTCTTAACTCCTAAAGGATATATCTTTTATTTTTTTCTACTTGTGAAAAAGGAGGTATTAAAATACATATGCACACATAATATGTGGGAGAGAAGCTGAGGCCTATGAGCTTCCTACTAGGTCAGATTCTTTATCTCTTTAGTGCAGTGATATGTCCAACTATGCTTTAGTTAGTAGCCTTTAAAAACATATGTTAAAATATGACTTCATATTCTACTTTATATAACTATATAAGATATTCAACTGGGAAACGTGTGAACAGATACATAGATGCATATATATATCAGTTTTGCTTTATTCCAATGTTCAAAGGTATATGATATTTCAAACTAAGTATGTGTTTTGCCTCTTATTTTGATCTTTGAACATAGCATTAGGGGAGAGAGATAGGTATACAATAATAATTATAGTCTTTGTTTCTAGAAAAAGTCTCATTTGTAGGCCAGGCTCCATGGAATTCTCCAGGCAAAAATACTGGAGTGGGTTGCCATTCCCTGCTCCAGGGGATCTTCGCAACTCAGGGATTGAACCGGGGTCTCCTGCATTGCTGGCAGATTCTTTACTGTCTGTCTGAGCCACCAGGAAAGCCCCATATAAATGAACATTAACATTAAATACACTCACGCACATGCATGTACGTGTGAATCTAAATACATCCTTAAGAATCAGAAATCCTAAGAATTTTTTTTTGAGAAATTTATTGAATTTTTTTTGTCATTGAACGAAGATACCTAGAGCTGAAAATACTGATGCTGTTCATCTCCGTGGAACACTGAATTAATGTGATTTCAGTAAAATTGGTTTTCAGATTTTTAAAAAAATATGTTGGGCTGCACTGGATCTTAGTTGTAGCATTCAAGGTCTAGTTCACTGATTGGGGATCAAACCCAGGCCCCTTGCATTGGGAGCTTGGAGTCTTAACCACTAGACCATCAGGGAAGTTCCTGGTTTTCAGATTTTAATAGAAGTTTCCTAATTAGTAGAGCATCAGTTTAAACCAGACTGTTTGGTGTAGAATCTTTCTGACAGTCTCTCACTCCTGCCTGGGTAGAAACATATATCACTTGATTTTGCTTCACAGTGTCTCACACCAATGTGGATTTTCACTGATTATAAGAGGGTCAAATATAGGATACTTTTGCCACCTGATGCGAAGAGCTGACTCATTGGAAAAGACCCTGATGCTGGGAAAGATTGAGGGCAGGAAGAGAAGGGGACCACAGAGGATGAGATGGTTGGATGGCATCACCGACTCAATGGACGTGGGTTTGGGCGGACTCCGGGAGTTGGTGATGGACAGGGAGGCCTGGTGTGCTGCAGTTCATGGGGTCACAAAGAATCGGACATGACTGAGCGACTGAACTTAACTGAAAATATAGGAGCTAAGCCTTTAATCACTGATTCTTTTTTTTCTGACACTTTTAAGAATTATTACTACTTGGAACAAATGTATCAATCCTAGCATGTCATCATACATTGAGCCTTTGACTCTAATAGGTTGAGATATTGGACATTAGCTTTAAGAATTTCCTTTTGCTAAATAAAATTGGATTTAATAATTACATTGCCAGCAAGACTGTGAAAAGTATTTTCTTAATATATTTCATGCTGATTTCTTTCCTGGGACATTGTGTAAGCCAAGAAGCTAGCTGTGAGAAGATGGGTTTAGTCCTTGGGTTTTTATTAGTTATCCTGGAGGTTCAAATGTATGTAATATTTCATCTCATTTTATGAAAAGTTTCTGCAGGTGTTTTTTTTTCCTTCTTAAGGGTCTGATTTTTTTTTTTCCCTTTCTTCCAGGTACCTTATAATTATGACCCTCAAATTGTCATCAAGTGTGGATGGTCATAGTTTCTGCTTAGAAAAACACTGTGGCTTGAGGTTCCCACTCAGGCTGAATCTTAGGCAATTTGCTTTTTCTTTATCATGCAGAGTTGGAGTGGAAGTTGTCTGAGTCTGGAGCCATCAAGACGAGCTTGGAGGAGAACCCCAAGAAGCCCGTGGAAGACGTGCTGCTGTCTGCGGTGCGGTGCTCTGTCCCTGCCAGGAGGGACAGCGATTCTGAGGATGACTGAGGCCGTGGCCCTGGTAACCTGCTGAACTTTCCCAATGGGATACAGCATCTGAACTTTTTTTAAAAAAGGAAAAAGTAGGAACGTATACTGTGTTTTTTTTAGTCCTTTATATTACGTTCTGAATCTCATAGATCTCAGAAATAATCATTGCTGGGAATCCTTTTAAATTTCTGGGGACTCTCTTTTTAAATTAATAGTATTTCCTTAAGAAAAAAATAAAAGCCAGATATTAGTTTGGCAGATGTCTATGTTTTCCTCGCTTATATTTTAGGTCAGCTGTAAGACTATTCACTATTCGTTCACATAAAACTATTAAAAAAGAAATAAAAATTTTTTTTTAAAATAATGTGAGTAAATTATACAGTGGAAAATGGCAAGCTAAGCTTTGAATTTATATTATTATTTGTTTTTATTTTTTTATAGAGCTAGCAATAAGATTATTAACTCAAAGGAATGATTGCTAGGAAGAAGTATTAATATTTATCCTGCTTAGAAGAAATAGCCAATAATTTTTTGAAATACTGTCTTATCAAAGTCTAAAAGATTAGGCTTATCAAACTAAAAGATTCCAATTTACTGCCATTTGGGGTCAAATAGTTTTTCTAGTTAAGATAATTTTTTTGTTTTCAGGCTGTTGAGATGTGAGCTAATCTCAATTACTGTAAAAGGTGTCACCTGAGACTCTTTTTTGGAAATAAATAGATATAAGCACACACAGAGATAGCCAAAGTGTATCTCAATCAGTCAGTAAAAAACATAACAAAATGTTTTCTGAACCAGAATCCTCTTAGCATTTACCACTTCTCGTCAAATTGACATTAACAGAATAATCAGGGGGACTGTTGTTCCCTTATACTTGTGTTGAGTAATGTTGTGCTCACTACACCACACATAGCAAAGACTCCTGGTTTGAATCTTTAAAAAATATGGATCAGCGAGGACACAGAGTTCCTTCAGATTATTGGGTTTTTTTTTTTTTTTTTTGCTATCATTCAGAAAGAAACAAGCAGCTGTGACCCATGTGATCTGTCAGAAGTATCTGCATTACTGACTTTATTTTTATATACATGTGAGAGCCAACACTTCTGATGGAAACTTCAAGAAATCCTTGAAGGATTTCTCATGGAATTTTAATTGCAAGGTGGAAATAAGCTTGGTCAGGCCTGTCACTCATCTGCTGGTCCCATGGCTTAGATTTTCTGTTGTCAGCAGAGTGAAGTGCAGTGGGGAAGGTGTGACTGCCATGTTGGTCAAGAGCTGCGGTGCGTACTCTTTCCCCAGGGGAGAGGTGTGTATGAACGTGGCAGGCCTCATTCCACTGAGGAGCCCATTCAGGGTGTCATTCTCAACATACGCTATACCACTTTGATCTTTGTTCCTGTGACATCTTTCGTTCATGCCAGACTAAGGTGTTGAGTTTGTGCTCAAAGGCTCAGGTGACTTGGTTCATGCTCCCTGTCTGGACATACAGCTCCCAGACCCCAGAAAGCTGTTTAGTCGTGCTGACTGAACTTGACTTAAAAATGCAGAGAAAGAACAGCATCTTTGTCCTAATATTAGAATTGTAATTTTGAACCTAACCTGCAAATTTCTACAGGTTGGTTAGTTCTGGGAGACTTCCCCGTATTCCTTACCATTAACTCCTGTTTCATTTGGAGCGTTTGTGATGTGATGGAGATGATACAGCTTGGTTCTGAAGCACTGAGTTTGTCTCAGTCCACAGCAGAAACACACAGTGACCAGGGAAAACCGGCAAGAAAGATCTCGACAGTCTGTCTTCTGGTGTTGGGAGGGAACAGTTATGGGGAAGGGGTGTTGAGCAGGTGCTAGGTCACCCTTTCTATAGTGATATTGGTGAGAAATGTTTTCAGGAAGTTGGGGTGGTAAGTAGTTTGGGAGAAGTAACTTAATAAGACTGTAGACTCACCCCTTGGTATCCGTGATAGTTGGCTCCAGGGCCCCATGGGGCATCTGCAGATGCTCAGGTCCTTGCAGCCAGCTCTCCATGTCATCAGTCCATGGTTTGTTGGACCTGCAGATGTGGAACCAGCAGACACAAATCCGCTGCTGTGCTGTGCTGTGCTGAGTTGTGTCCGACTCTGTTACCCATGGACTATAGCCCACCAGGCTGCTCTGTCCACTGGAGTGGGTTGCCATTTCCTCCTCCGGGGATCTTTCCAACCCAGCGATCCAACCCATGTGTCGTGTCTGCCCTGCATTGGCAGATGGGTTCTTTACTGCTGAGCCACCTGAGAAGCTGACTGTAATCAAATACAGTTGATTTTTCCTAGTTTTCCTTATTTTGTAGAGAAGAAAAAGGATAGAGTTAGGATGTACACAACAACCTTATTGCAAACCTAAATTTATAGCCCCCTGTCCTGACATTGCCACAACAGTGGCTTCCTGGGGCGTCTTCTTTCCAAAGTGCCTCAGAGAACTCGTCTTGCATGCAGCAGACACTTTGTGAGAGACAGAAAGGGCTTAGAAGGGGGTCCTTCATCCCTAATGCCTCAGTTTTTCACCATTTATTGCCTCCAGCTTTAAATTTACTTTTCTTATATAACAAGCCCCAATTTTGCCAATGCAGTTTTCAAGTACAACGGGCCATATGTGTTGTGACTGGGTTGCCTATTTTAGAAACATGTTCTGTGAAAGTGCTTTTGTCCTCCTTGTGAAACCAGCTGTTACTCATAAACAAACACAACCTTTTAAACAGGTGGGTTTCGCCTGTCGCGTTCCTGATGTGTATATTCACTTTAGCCTAGGGTCCCAGCTTTCCGCCCTCTGCACGCTGCCCCAACTCGCTGACCGCACAAGGGACCTGTCACTTGTGTGCTGCTAGGAGTTCCCTGGGTCTATTCTCACCGCCCATCCCTGCAGCAGCCTCGTCTTTGTGCATTCAGTGTCCAGTGAAGATGGGTCTGCCTTCCACGGCCAAGCTGTCCTTCTATACTTTTGACCCTATTTTCTCCCACATTCTTTCAGGACTTTGTTCCAGTAAATTACTGCCTTATCTCAGTCTCTCCCTTGATGTGGGGCCTCAGGCTGTAAGTGTTGGGATTGGTAATAAGAGACTGCTCCCTGCCTGTCAAGGACCAGGATTCTCCAACTCTGCTCCAGCAGCTAAAGGATTAAACTCCCAGCCTCCGTTGGAGCTGCGGGTTGCCAGAGGCAGGTGGGCAGAAGTTGGCTGGGAGTCCTGGGCACACTTCTTGGGCAGGGGAGCTGCTGTAGATGTGACTGCAGCCTACCTGTGCTGTAGGGTCTGCATACAGAGCCAGAGCATTGAGGGTGGTATTTTTGATGATGTTGTGGAGCCTCTGTAGCCCGGCTCCCACCTGCCCTCCCTGGACTCTTTACTGGGAAAGAAGTAGCTTTCACCGTGGCCTCTTTTAGAAGCAGTTTATGCATCTCCTGCTAAAGCCCCCTGCCCATTGTCTGTCAAAACCACAACTGTCCTAGCTTTCTGCTCCCCGCTTTCAGGTTGCTAAACAAAGCAGAGCATTGTGTTCCCGGCCTCTGTGTCATCATCATCATCGCCCTTCGGAACTTCATGAGCCAGACCAGGACTTCCACTTTCGCCTGAGAAAGACCAGATACTCTGAACAGCTACCACCCACCTGGCAGTAACTCAAAATTGTTTCTTTAATGTTCATAAATGTATGGCTGAGCTGTCAAGAAAGGAATCCATTCTCTGAGGCAAAAAACGATGTGAAAACAAAACTGAAGAAAGACAAGCGAGCCCTCATCTCATGTACCCCCCGGAGCACCTACCAAGTCTTGGTGACACTGAGCACCTATGAGATTGAACTTGGGGGGTTAGGAGGTAAGCCTTCAGGGAGGCCCCCTTGTAAACAGCTGGACTTCAGTCTTGTGGGGAGCTGGCACTAGTTGGAAAGGAAAACAGTCCCCCTCTGAAGTCACTTACACACCTTCCCTCCTGTGGATTTGAGTTCTCATGGTACCTGTGGTCTAAGCATTTCCCATGTGAAATTCTTAAACAGGTCCCGTTGTAATGGCCCTGAGACCAAGGTCAGAGCAACTGTATATGCACATGAGAACTCGGCTTTAATTTAGCACTCGACACTCTCCACAGGAACATGAGCTGAGAGTCATAAATCACAGGATGCCTCAAATAAGGCATCTCATATGAAACCCAGCAGAAAAGAGTGCAATCTTCCTGCAAGGAGTTAAGAGTAGTAGAATTTTCAAGACCAAAATATGAGCACATTTAATAGTTGTAAATAAGTAAAAGAGTAAAGAAGGGTTGCTTATATAAGTCCCTTATAAAAATAACTAATGGAAGAAAGAATTAATAAACTGGAAAGTAGAACCAAATAATTACCCATAGGCAGCACACAGAGACAAGTAGGTGGAAATAGACGTTAGATTAAGGGATGTGGAGGAGTGGTGAGAGTGTCTAACACGTCACTTGCAATTTTAAAAAGCGTATTAGAAATAAGTAACATTTGGAAAGATGAAGGTAGAATTTCCAGAACTGATGAAAGGAATCAACCTTCAGATGCAGAAAGCTATACAAATTTCAACTGAGTTAAATGAAGTAAATCCACACCTCCATGTGTGTAGTGAAACTAGAATATGGGAAAAATTTGTAACACAGTTGGAAAAGTCAGATTACCTGTAACAGCAAAGTAAGGCTCACTATCTTCTCAGCAGTACATTGGTGAGAGCCAGAAGACTGTAATAGTATCTGTGGGCTACAAGGACGCAGCAACAAAAACTATCAACTAAATTGTTAACACCCAGTGAGGCTCTATTTTTTAAACTTTTATATTGGAGTATAGCCAATTAACAATGTTATGATAGTTTCATGTGGACAGAAAAGGGACTCAGCCATACATATGCATGTGTCCATTCTCCCCTAAATTCCCCTTTCATCCAGGTTGCCACATAACTTAATGAGGCACTATTTTAGGAGTGAAGATGTCATCAAAAGACTTCATTAAAGGAAATTTAGAGGATTTACTTTGTGCAGAAAGACAGGGATGAAAGCTCTGAGATTCAGGAAAGCATAGTGACCAAAAAAACACTTACGGTTAAATCTGAATGAGCATTAACTTTACAGAACAATACAAATGATGTCTTGTTTATGACATTAAGATGAAATGGAACTGAAAAAATAGGACAAATTAGCACAGAAATTGAAGGGGGCTTCATTGGAGTGTAAATGTTCTTAGATCCTTAAAAAGCATTCAAGAGGTTGGCAAAAATATGGTTAAAAACATTCAAATAACAGTAAAAATTTTTACATAATTTTAAAGTAGTGTGTCTGAGGGTGCTCAGTTAATTCAGTAAAAAGCCTAGATTGAAGAATGAAAAGAAAAGGTAGAACCATAGAAAGTCCAAAGGTGCTAGAATCTAAACAGTGAGCACAATAAACGTAAATGGTGATGCTAATAGTGCTTGTCACCATATGACCTGCGTGTTTCCCCAACTCACGGAAACTTATGTCCATACGAAAACACAAGTGTTTATGGCAGCTGTGTTTATAATGGCCAAAACTCACAACAACCAAAGTGTCTATCCGTAAATAAATGTGTAAACAAATTGTAATTGATATAATGGAATGTAATTCAGCGATGAAATGAGCTACCAAGCCACAAAATCCACGGGTGCTAAATGAAATAAGCCAGTCTGAAAAGACTGTTGATTTTATGATTGTAATTATAAGACACTCTAGAGAAAGCAAAACTGGAGATGTTAAGAAAATCCATGGGGAAGAGGAGGGAAAGGTAGGGAGTGTGGGATTGACATGTACTCACCTCTGTGTTTAAAATGGATAACCAGGGACTTCCCTGGTGGTCCCGTGGTGAAGACTTTCCCTTCCAAAGCAGGGGGTGCAGGTTTGATCCCTGGTCGGGCAGCTAAGATCCCACATGCCCCATGACCAAAAAAACCAAAACATAAAACAGAAGCAATATTGTGAGGAATTCAATAAAGACTTTAAAAAATGGTCCCCATCAAAAACAATCAATAAAATGGATAACCGACAAACCCACTGTATAAAATAACGAATTCTACTCAATGTTATGTAACCACCAAATAGGAAAAGAATTTGAAAAAGAATAATATGTTTTTATATATAACTGAATCATTTTGCTGTACACCTGAAACTATCACAGCATTGTTAACTATGCTCCAATATAAAATTAAAGAAAAAGGTCAAAGAAAAAAAAAAAAATCAGTGGTTCCAGGGGCTCAAGGGAATGGTGGTAGGGTTGAATAGGTAAAGCACAGGATTTCTAGGACAGCGAAACTGTTCAGAGGGTGGGGGTGTGATGATACGCATTTGTCAAAATCCATAGGGCTTTGCAGCACAAAGAGTGAATCTTTATGTAAGTTAAGAACAATCACATCAGGAGCTGGAATACATGGATGGAACACTGAACGACAAAACAACCTCGTGGAGGGAACTGGGGGAAGATAACCTTGGAAATGAGTAACCCTGGACCTAAGTAACCTTGGAAATGAGTGGAGTCTGTAAGATGAAGCCCAAGAGAAACTGCATGAGGACTGGGCTGCAGTTGATAAATTTCTCACACTGGTGCCTGTTAACAATTGTGATCCTGCTCTAATGTACTAGATTTAAACAAATGGAACCAGATGGTGGGAGCCAGGCTCCTCACTGTTATTTAGAGTGTGAGGTTACAGATAAGCCTAGAGTGATGCACCTAGAGTAATGGATTAGAGTTGGACCTTCCGTATGAACTCATACAGGCACAGCTAGTTACATATTTAGGTGGTGTGTATACACAGGTTTATCAGGGCTTCCCTGATAGCTCAGTTGGTAATCCACCTGTAATGCAGGAGACCCGGTTCTATTCCTGGGTCGGGAAGATCTGCTGGAGAAGGAATAGGCTACCCACTCTAGTACTCTTGGGCTTTCCTTGTGGCTCAGCTGGTAAAGAATCTGCCCACAATGCTGTACCTGGGTTGGAAAGATCCCCTGGAGAAGGGAAAGGCTACTCACTCCAGTATTATGGCCTGGAGAATTTCATGGACTATATAGTCTATGGGGCTGCAAAGTCTATGGGGTCGCAAAGGTCAGACACAACTGAGTGACTTTCACCTTCACATACACAGGTTAATAAACACATTTCCTTGTTCTGTCAGTTGAAGGGGCTTAAAAGCAATGACTCTCCAATTTCAAAGACCACACCTACTATTCAGGTACTGGTTTCTAATACCATTTCCTAAAAAAGAAACCAAAATTACATACGTGGCTGATTCTACCACAGGAGTAGAAAATCGACAAGACCAACCTGGATCATCTTGTAGTGCCAGAAAGTGAAGATGTGCTCAAAACAAAACCAAAAATCACAATGATAGCAGTGTGTTGAAGGAATGCAGGAGTTTCCTAATGACTGGACAGTTTGAACAACAAAATAAATACTGGATTACAACCTAAGTGTAAAATACATATTCATGAGTCTATATAGATAAATGATGGAACAGGTACACAGATTGAAGAGACCATTCCCTGCGCAGAATTTGGAATGATTTATGTAGATACTCCGTCCACATTTAAGATGTTCCACTCTTCAAATGTGGGCTACACGTGGTGATGTCCTTCCTAAGTGAGCATCGTGGAAAGGGGTCAGGGTGGGGAGTAGCTTTACAGAAAGCTGCCAAGCTCTGCCACCCGGGTGGCCAAGGCCAGAACCACTAGCTGTGAGGGATGTTGTTAATAATAGTATGGCCCCTGGGTATTGATGGGGTGGAAATGATACAAGGCAAACTCTTTGATCTTCCTCCTCAAAACCCAGACCTGTACACAAACATCTGACAAATCCCAATTGAGGGGTCTTCTATGAAACAATTGATCAGAAATCTTCAAAACTGTAAAGGTTACCAAAAACAAAGGAAATTTGAGAAACTGACCCAGCCCTGCAAAGGGATCCCCAAGGAGATGTGACGACGTAATGTAAGACAGTGTCCTTCCTGGGATTCTAAAACAAAATGAAAGAATTCTCAATAAAGTGTGGATTTCAGTTAATAATCATGTATCAATATTGTATTAATTAACAAATGTCCTGTATTAATATAAGATGTAAGAATAGAGGAATTAGGTGCAGCATGTATGCGTATTCTGCTATCTTGTAGATTTTTCTGTGCATCAAACACCATGTTAAGAAAATAAAAGTTGATTTTTTTAGAAGTCTGGTGGTTCACGAATCACATCAGACTGGAAATTGTCACTGGTGTGAGCAAGGTGGTGCTCAGCTCTTGATTGCCATCTGTGTGTAATAAACTGCCAGGATTAAACGGCAAATGTCTTAGTTGGAATCTACCCAAGTGCAGAGCAAGTTGAGGGCTTGGGTGCCAAGTGAGAGGGAGATCTGGGAGGCAGGATGGGGAGAGGCCAGCGTGAGGGTGAGAGTCTGTGGTCAGTGCTGTGGGAAGTGGGAAGTCAATCCCTTAGGATCTTCAGAAAAACCTACAGTGTCTTCCACTCACAGAGTGGGGGCTAAGCCACTTATCCCCCATCCCTGGCCCCCACTGCTTGAAGGCTGCTCCCAGGGGAGTGAAACCCTGTGCACTTCTGGGCTGCTCCTGCACCAGGGCCAAGCCTCCTCTATCTGGGAGGAGGACCTGAACAGACTTTTAGGTGGGAAGCTGATGGTGCACAGCCAGTCTGAGCGTACCTGAAAGTTCGTTCTAGTATACATTTAAAGAGTCTGTTTAGACATATTCAAGACATAGATTTTTGTCACTTACCACTCTTGTGCATATGTAAAAATGAAAGCAAAATAAATCGGTTGACATAATCCTGAAGTGTCCTGTTCAGAGTCCAGCTCTAATGCCCTTTGCTATTGAACTTAATGCTGAGACTTCTCTGATCCTATCAGTAGGTGGCGAGCTAAACCAACTTGATCCTGGCAGCTTCCTGGCTAGCAGTCACTTCAGGACGCATCCTGACCTCAAAAATGTTAATAGTGAATGGGAAACGTGCTTAGAATTGATGAAATGAGTTAGTTCTAGTGCCTAGTGGATGAAGAAAGCTATTTTAACTTAATCATTTTAGCATTTAATTTTGAAAGCAGATCATAAACTCCAAACCTGTTCATTTACATTTTAAAATGTTGAAATTAACCAGCTTCCTAATAGGAAAGATGCAGCTAGTATATCTATTAAAGCAAGTACAATATTGTTTAAAAATTAAAGACAAATATTTGCTTTTAGTAGGTAACTTTCTCTGATAATTTTTTAAAAATTTAATCATTTCAAAACAGATCATAAAAAGTTGTAGTTAGTAAAGAGTTGGGTAATTAACAAATCAATCCTTTGCCTTTTACAAATATTACAGAAAACAACCAAAAAGGCTTCTAACTGTTTGTTCTATCCCTTGGATCTGAGATCCCCAAATAAAATAGTATAATAAACATACACACACACACACACACACACACTCTGTGCTGGACTGGTCTATATTGTAACTGCAGTAACTAAATAAAAGTGAGGATAAATCTGCAACCTCTTGGTATCCCACTTACTGACTTTGAGCCCCAAAGAGTTTCTGGTTCCATTTTGGTTTTCCAATGCAACTGGAAAGAAAATGGGAGAAGCCCAGAACACTTGGCAGTCATATTTCTTACTAGAAATCAATGCAGTTTCCAAACTGTGCCAAGGTATCCCAGATTCCTGCAGCAAGTTAATGGGAGGGCAAATATCCTAAGAAGTCAGGGGAAACACAGCAACACTGCACATTTATCAAACACTACAGCAGCTGCCACCTCCAAGGAGATCACAGCCTCGACATTAGCTTGCACTGCCCCTCTTGTGATGATGTAATACCTTTTCAAAGCTGGGTTTTGGGCAGTTGCTGTGTTAAAAGCACATATAGCTCAAAAATCAGCCTGAAACAGGGCATGAGGGTGTCAGTGTCAAATTCCAAGGTGGGGAAAGTGTGCTGTGCCCAACAGGAACTTGTATTCCATTCATAAGTGAAAAAGTAAACTTATTTTTGTTTCAATTTTCGTGTGTGTGTGTGTGTGTGTGTGTATGAGCTTTCCTGGTAGCTCAGCAGTGAAGAATCCACCTGCCAGTGCAGGAGACGCAGGTTCAATCCCTGGTCAGGAAATCCCCTGGAGGAGGAAATGGTAACCCACTCCAGTATTGCCTGGGAAATCCCATGGACAGAGGAACCTGGTGAGCTACAGTCCCTGGGGTCACAAAAAGTCAGACACGACTGTGCATGCATGCATATGTGTATATGCATCTGTGTGTGTGTGTGTGTGTGTAAACAGCTAGAAGATTTTAGGACATAAGTGCTTGTTAGGTTGTTTGGCCTTAACTACTTAATCAAAGAAAGTGGTACCTATTTCTTTCGGTTTAGGGGCACAGTGAAAAATTTGCTGAGCTGTGAGCCTATGCAAGGTTGGGAACCTCTAGTAAATGGGTGTTCTGGTTTATAATGAAGTCTGGATTATAGTGGTCGGAACAAATCCATCCCTGAGACTTTGAGTTAAGGGATAATCTTGACTATGTCAGGCTGAGGACCACAAGCTGAAGGCTGGTGTGTGTGACTCCAGATTACCCACCTTCCTGGAGCACACAGCTTCATCTTTTTCACCACCTGCAGCAGAGCTAGTGGCTTCTCATGGTGCCATTAAAGCTTGTTTAACCTCCCTGGCCTCAGTTTTCTCATCTGTAAAAGGGATCCAGCCCAGGCAGTTATTATGAGGATTAAACGAGCTAAGATTTGTAAACCATTTAGAAGAGTTTGCTGATGTTTTACTGGTGTTGATGTTGCAACAACAGTAATTGCCAGCGCTGGCAGCAGCAGCACCCTAATTTTTGAAAGCACAAAGCCTTTTGCATGAGGGTAGGTTTGCTCATTTGGGATTAATTGCTTAGTCCTAGTGCTTGTGATTATAAACTGGACCTCATATGACCCAGAAATTCTTACCGTAAGCTTGGCAGGACAGTTTGGGAAGAATCTTACATCACATCTCTTACATTCTTATTTGGGGAACTTCATGTAGTTTTCTTCCCTTTTTTATTTCCACCATTACATAATCCTTCTGTATAATGTATTTTCTCCTCTGCCCTTTCACATTCTGCTTAGGCTGTTAGGAAAATACCCATCTCTGTCTAGACTGTCCTGTACTTTCTTGTTGTCCTAGTGAGTACAAGTCTTAATCCAAAGCATATGAAACTTTTATGTTCTCACACTGTTTCATTTATCACTTTCCAGGACAACTCTTCTCCATATGGATTAAATGCTGGGAGGCTCTTTGCCTTGATTTTTCTCTTTTTAGAGTCTCTACTGTGTAACAGTCGATTATGTGATATCAGCTTATTCATCAGCCCTCCTAATGGGTGCACCCTCTCAATTACAGGCACGGCATCATCATGGGAAGAAGGCCCTGTGCTGGGCGGTGCAGCATCCGGTCTGTTCCTGTCCTCCTCCGGGATTGTTCTTGTGAATTCTTTCAGAATAACGTACAGCTCACTGAGGCCTGTGACCACATTCACAGAGAGTAGGATGAAGATCGCTGGGCTCCAAGGCACATTTTACATTTTCCATTGGGTTAGAATGAGTCAGAGAGAAATGGCGTCAGCCAGCTGGTCATGAAGCAGAAAGAAGGCCCCTGAACTTGAGAACTTCCCTGGAGGCTTCTTGTTTAATCTCCTGTAACTTTTCTTGGCAGATCCTACCACTGATGCTCAGCCAGACATGTCCTTGGCAATGAGAGGTCTTGGAAGTATGAGCTTTCAGTTACTGGGTACATCTTTATATTTCAGGCAGTAAACAGCGGTTGAGGGAGTGTGGCGCATCTCTTCAAAATGCATTCTGAGTCATATTTGATCTGCTCTTCTAGTGACTTTGGAACATGTTATGACATATCCAATAGATAGAATTCTTTCGACACTCTCCTAGCGTCCACATGTGTTTGTGACCTCCCATAGTTCTTACTCTAAGCCCAATAAGTGCATCTTTTAGAGAAAGAATAAAGGAAGGAGGGAGGGAAAGAAAGATGGAGGGGGGATTGTGTTAGTCACTCAGTCATGCCTGACTCTTTGCAGCCCCTTGGACTGCAGCCTGCCAAGCTTCTCTGTCCATGGGATTTTCCAGGCAAGGATACTGGAGTGTTCTTCTCTAGGGGATCTTCCCAACATAAGGATTGAACCCAGGTCTCCTGCACTGTAGGCAGATTCTTTACTGACTGAGTTGCCAGGGAAGCCCAGGAAAGGGGAGGGAGGGAAGAATTCATGCTGTTTGGAGGCCCTGTGTTGGCAACTATATGTAAGTTAATAAGTTTCCCTTCTCCTTTGT
>NW_011495064.1:6337664-6342858 GCF_000754665.1 Bison bison bison
CTTCTCCTTTGTAAATTGAACAGTATGTGGGTCAGAAGCTTTGCCATTTTTGTTCTGGGCTTTTATTTGCTTGGAAAGGACCATAGGGAGGGTTTTGTTAATTTTCTTTTGGTACCTAGAGTCAAGGAGACTTCTGTACAGGATTTCTGCATGATTTAATGAATTGATGCTTTTGAATTGTGGTGCTGGAGAAGATCTGAGAGTTCCTTGGACAGCAAGGAGACTAAACCAGTCAATTCTAAAGGAAATCAACCCTGAATATTCATTGAAAAGACTGATGCTGAAGCTGAAGCTCTAATACTTTGGCCACCTAATGCAAAGAGCTGACTCATTGGAAAAGACCTTCATTCTGGGAAAGACTGAAGGCAGGAGGAGAAGAGGGCGATAGAGAATGAGATGGTTGGATGGCATCACGTACTCAAATGGACATGAATTTGAGCAAACTCCAGGAGATAGTAAAGGAAGGGAAGCCTGGCAGTCCGTGGGGTCAGAAAGAGTTGGACACGACTTAGTGACTGACCAACAACAGCAATGACACCACTATCAGAGTTTGATTCCATGGTTCTAGGAGAAAGTCTTAAATAGCAGAAGTAGTTTAAGAAAGAAAGTTTTCACTAAAAGTCCACAAATCATTATACTTTATTGACCAGGATTTGCTCGCAGTTATTATAAATGTTTGCAAAAGCAAAGAAATTGAACACCTGAGAGTTCCTGAAGACCTTCCAAGGCCACTACCACGCAGTGTCCACTTTTGGAGATGGCAGGCCCACTGAGTTAGCACCCTGGAACCCAGGGAACTCTGCATGTTCCCAGGTAAAACGACTGCGAAGCGGGGGCTTTCAGCTCAAGAAGCAATCACTAGTTGCATGTGTGGCTGCAGCAAAGTCAATTAGCCCCTGCCTGGGGCCTGCAGAATCAGGTCAGGGCCAGGGGACACTGTGAGGCTGGGCTGAACTGTGCATAATGAAGTTGGCCTTTCCTAGGGAGAAGGAAATGGCAGCCCACTCCAGTGCTCTTGCCTGGAGAATCCCAGGGATGGGGGAGTCTGGTAGGCTGCCGTCTATGGGGTCGCACAGAGTCGGATACGACTGAGTGACTTAGCATAGCATAGGGAGAAGATATCTTTCTATTAGATTTTTCTCGAGGTGTGCAAAATAGGTGGATTTCCCTGGAGTATCTGATCTCAACTTAGTGAGGCCAGGCAGAAAGGAACAGAGGATACTGAGTGGATCCTGGGGCCAGTCAGTGGAGCTGATGCATAAAGCTTAAGCTACTGGGATTTGGGCAAAACCAGAGGACCTACCAAGTGGTTGAGGAGAGTGTTCCAGAGTTAGATCACCGCAGTCTGGAAGCTACCTTTCCTGCTTGGTTCTTTGTAACTTTGGGTAAGTTACTTAATTTTTCTGAACTTCAGTTTCCTCAACTGTAAAATGTAGATGCTAACGATATGGACCTCAGGGGTGTTATGAAGATCAATATTATAAGGCTTCCATGGTGACTCAGTGGTAAAGAATCCGCCCGCCAATGCAGGAGACACAGGCTCCATCCGTGGTCTGGGAAGATCCCACATGCTGCAGACCAACTAAGTCCTTGTGCCACAACTACTGAGTCTGTGCCCTAGAGCCTGGGTGCTGCAACTGTTGAGTCCACGAGCCACAACTTCTGAAGTCCTAGAGCCTGTGCTCAGCAACAAGAGAAGACCCCGCAGTGAGAACCCCACACAGTGCAACTAGAGGAAAGCCCACGCAGCAACGAAGACCCAGCACAGCCAAAAATAGGGAAATAATGAATTAAAAGAAAAAGACCAGTGAGCTCTCAATGGAGGCCACTTTCAGTATAAGTATGATACAAATTAATGCCTGGATCTTGCTTAGAAGAACGCTTTGCTCTGATAAGTACTGTGTTTATTATGTGAATTCATTTATTAGACCTGGAGTTCTAGCTGCTATTACTGCCCTACAACCCATCACAGACCTAGCATATAAACAGCTATCTTTGTGTTAATGCTTATGAGTTCTGTGAATCAAGACCCAGTGGGCATGGCCTTCTTTTGCCCCACCATATCGGGCCCCTCAGAGATGCAGATTTGTGCTGGGAGTAACTCAGTCGGCCCAGATCATCACCTCAAGGCTCCTTCACTCCCCTGTGTGGGGTCTGGTTGGGCTGGTTTGGAGGCTGGGCCCTCTGGGCCCGTCAGCTGGTGCCGTCAGCTGTGCCTGAGTCACGCCCTGGCCTTGCCTGTCCTGGAAGCTGTATTCCAAGAGGGGTGTCCCCAGGGCATGTGAAGAGAGCCAGAAGGAAGCCCCAGACATCACAAGAGAGTCACTCCCACCATGTTCTACAAGATGAAGCTATACCCAGCAGGCCAAGTTCAAGTGACGTGGACTCCAAGTGCCCATGGAATTTAATCTGACGGGAGAGCCTCACCAGACCCGGCTTCTGGGGAAGCCCCGTGTGCATTGCTCTAGCAGCCAAGACTGGTGCCCTAGCTTCTTCCAGATGAACAAAGCCCCTGGTTGACGTTGGTCCACCCAGCTGGGCGGGTCTGACCAAGAGGGACCTCAGAATCAGTGTCTCTTTCCCAAGGGACTGAGTGCAGGACCTTGGAGTAGCTCCTGAGGCTCAATGCCAGGTCAGACCCTTGTTCCCACTTACTCCTTCCAGCACAGCAGCTGATGGACCCCATTGCCTGAAGTCAGTCCCGAATGGCTCTTCTCATCTTATGAGGTTGCTGTACTCCATTGTTTTAATTACAGGCTGTTACTTCATTTAAAAAATCAGCACTATGATGAAAGGGACTGTCATTTTAAAAGCCAGACTCCTGGCCTGAAAACTCATCCGTGAATCAGAGGACAAATGTTCCCATTGTACTGGTTAAAAATAGGAGCTATGGAAAAAGTGACAGAATGAGATGAATGCCATTAAAGTGTAATTACATTTACTGTAAATGTGAGCCTCGGGAAGAGTATTCTAGGCAGAGAAGCTCTGCCAGAGCCTGTGATATGGAAAACCCAAAGCCTCAGCTGAGTGCTGCTTTTACGTTTTGAATCATTGTAGTGTACACTACTGTGGATTGTTCTTGGTGTCCGTTAGCCTTACTGGGGGTATTTGAAAGAGCTGTGTCACTCCGAAGGGAAATAAGAACAATGCAGTTCAGTTCACCTTGAATCTCAGACGGTGTTTTTTTCTGTTCTCACAAGGCCGTGTTTCTATACATCTAATGGTAAATAATCCACCTGGCAATACAGGAAACTCGGATTAGATTCCCTGGGTCGGGAAGATCCCCTGGAAGAGGAAATGGCAACCTACTTCAGTATTCTTGCCTGGGAAATCCAACAGACAGAGGAGGCTGACGGACTACAGTCCATGGGGTCACAAAGAGTCGGACATGACTGAACAACAGCAAGTGCTATAATCTATTGTTTCTACCTGTTTCTGTATCTCGTCCCTCAGTGCTCAAGTGTGGTAACTGCATTGGACATATTTGAAAGGCAAGGCTTAATTGTGCAGGTGTATGTGTTTTAATTGTGTGTGTTTTATTGACTATGCCAAAACCTTTGAGTGTGTGGATCACAACAAACTGTGAAAAATATTTTAAGAGATGGGAATAACAGACTGCCTTACCTGTCTCCTAAGAAAGCTATATGCAGGAAAAGAAGCAACAGAACTGGACACGGAACAACTGACTGGTTAAAAATTGGGAAAGGAGTATGTCAAGGCTGTATATTGTCACCCTGTTTATTTAACTTATATGTTGAGTATTTCACGCAAAAATTCTAGGATGGGTGAAGATTGCCAGGAGAAATACCAACAACATCAGGTAAGCATACCACTCTAATGGCAGAAAGTGAAGAGAAACTAAAGAGCCTCTTGAGGGTAAAAGAAGAGAGTGAACAAGCTGGCTTAAAACTCAACCTTTAAAAAACTAAGATCGTGCATCAAGCATTGGGTCCCATCACTTCATGGCAAATAGATGGGGAAAAAATGGAAGCAGTGACAGATTTTCTTTTCTGGGGCTCCAAAATCACTGCTGACCGTGACTACAGTCATGAAATTCGAAGACGCTTGTTCCTTGGAAGAAAAGCTATGACAAACCTAGACAGCACATCAAAAAGCAGAGACATCACTTTGCCAACAGAAGTCTGTATAGTCAAAGCTATGGTTTTTCCAGTAGTCATGTACAGATGTGAGAATTGGACAATAAAGAAGGCTGAGTGCTGAAGAATTGATGCTGTTGAACTGTGGTGCTTGAGGGTCCCTTAGACTGCAAGGAGATCCAACCAGTCAATCCTAAAGGAAATCAACCCTGAATATTAATTGGAAGGACTGATGCTAAAGCTCTTAATACTTTGGCCACCTGATGGGAAGAGCCGACTCATTGGAAAAGACCCTGATGCTGAGATAGACTGAGGACAGGAGGAGAAGGGGATGACAGAGGATGAGATGGTTAGATAGCATCACTGACTCAACAAACATGAGTTTGAGCAAACTCTGGGAGATAGTGAAGGACAGGGAGGCTTGGCGTCCCAGTCCACGGGGTTGCAAAGAGTCGAACACGACTCAGTGACTAAGCAGCAGCAGCAGCAATGTCTTTGGCTCATAGCTAAAAATTATTCTTTTCCATTGTTGAAGGACAAATGATTTCAAGCTTAAAAATGTGTACTATGCTTTGATAAACATGTTGCTTTTGGTCCTTTATGCATTTGGTCAATTTTCTTACATTTTCCTAGGAATGAGATTGTTGGATAAAAGATACACACATTTACTATTTTGATGTCTTTATCATCAGATTTCCCTCTGGAAATGTACCAGTTTACACTCCCACAAACACCTTTGTCAGCATTAGGTATTAATATTATAAATCCTACCAATCAAGAAAACAATTTCATATTAGCCATTTCAAAGAATTGATGCTTTTGAACTGTGGTGTTGGAGAAGACTCTTGAGAGTCCCTTGGACTGCAAGGAGATCCAACCAGTCCATTCTGAAGGAGATCAGCCCTGGGATTTCTTTGGAGGGAATGATGCTAAAGCTGAAACTCCAGTACTTTGGCCACCTCATGTGAAGAGTTGACTCATTGGAAAAGACTCTGATGCTGGGAGCGATTGGGGGCAGGAGGAGAAGGGGACGACAGAGGATGAGATGGCTGGATGCCATCACTGACTCGATGGACATGAGTCTGGGTGAACTCCAG
>NW_011495064.1:6342958-6348136 GCF_000754665.1 Bison bison bison
GATGAGATGGCTGGATGGCATCACTGACTCGATGGACATGAGTCTGGGTGAACTCCAGGAGTTGGTGATGGACAGGGAGGCCTGGTGTGCTGCGATTCATGGGGTCGCAAAGAGCCGAACACAACTGAGCGACTGATCTGATCTGATCTGATGTCTTTGAAAAATTACCAATTCTTTACCCATTTTTACTGAGGTGGTCCTTTTTTTATTGACTTGTGACTGCTCTTTGCATATTAAGGGTACTAGGGACTTCCATGGCTGTCCAGTGGTCAAGACTCTTCCACAGCAGGGGGCACAGGTTTGAACCCTGATCTGGGAATGAAGACCTCTATATGCCTTGTAGCCAAAAAAAAAAAAAGACTAATAGTTTGTTGTTTGTGTCTTGTTTTTTTCTCAGTTTCTCTTTGTCTTGAGCCTTTATTCTTGTTTTGTTTTAGTGCATTTTCGCCATATAAAAGTGTTACAGTGTTAATCCTTTCATTGTTATGACTACCATGGAACTGCCCTAGGCCCAGGTGAAAATCATCACTTATGTCTGTCTGTGGTAGTTTAATGTTTTCATTTTGTTTTGTTTGATATAATTTTAGTATAAGAAACCCTCCTCTATTTTTTCTTTCCAGATGGTTATCTGATCATAATTTCTTTATTTTTTTATTATTTTTGATGATTTTTAAAACCTTACTGTCTTGGCTATGCGGGTCTTTGTTGCTGTGTGCAGGCTTTCTGTAGTCGTGGTGCGTGCGGGCTCCTTTCTGGTTGCACAGGCTTCTCATCACAGCAGCTTCTCTTCCCATGGAGCGAGGGCTCTAGGACTCGCGGCTTCCGTAGTTGCGGCACGTGGGCTTGGTTGTCCAGAGGCGTGTGGAATCCTCCCGGACCAGGGATCAAACCTGTGTCCTCTGCATTGGCAAGTGGACTCTTAGCCACTGGACCACCAGGGAAGTGCTAAGATTTGTTTAAAACTTGGTTGGAGATGTAGAAGCTAAAGAGGGCATGGAAAATAGATGGCTTAAAAGCTGGACTGGGTTCTCTGTCTGACCTCCGTCTTCAGCATCCTTTTCTGAAAGGTAGGATGTAGGAAAGCCAGGGCAGCTTTAGGTGTTGACTTTCCAGGAATATTGACCAAAACCAGGAATAAAATTCGGATGGTACCATCAAACTTGGAATACCAGTTTGCTTTAAAGGGAGTAATAAACAGGATGCTGTTATAAGAGGTAGTTTGTATGATAAAGTGTCATGTTCCCTCAGAGGCCGCCTCCTCCACGCTGAGTCCACGACCTTCAGACTCACTCCATTCGCCCTCTCCCTGCAGTGGAGTTAACACCAACACTGATGCCCCGGGGAGCATTTGTCATTGATTGTGGCCCCAAAACCCACGAGGACAGGTGCTGAGATTCACCAGCGTGCCCCCTGCCCTCCCACGGTCCCTGGCATACAGCTGGCACCTTGAGAGTCTTTCCTGAAAGTTCCCCTGGCTTTGTTGGACCCATAGTGGAGATGAGTCGGCACCGGTGTCAGGATGAGTTGACCAGTATATGGACTCAGTGATAAGGATTATGCTCTTATTGTATTCATTTCCACACCTGTGTCCACTTTCCCACAGGTGTGGGCTGAGTGTCTGCTGCACGCAGGGCCTGTGCTGACAACAGGAACCTACCTGCCCTGGCCAAGCTGCCAGACACGGTGGGGAGAGACCACAGTAGGTGCGGACACACGGGCAGACCCCCGAGAAGACAGGAGCGGCTTCCTGGGGAGGCGGCTTCTAGAACGAGCCCTGCAGGATAAGGACAGGTAAGAACTCCAGTCATTGAAAACACTTTGTCCCGGGGAACACAGGGCAGGAGGGCAGCCTGCTGGCCGGGCCAGGTTTTGTTGTTGCTGTTGAGGATGAGCTTTTAAATCAGCCTGGAAACTTTGACAGAGGTTGGCTTCTAGTTTCTTTACCATCTGGACATCTGTTGCAGTTCATATATTTTTTTAAGATTTTTTTTTAATATAGACCATTTTTAAAGTCTTTGTTGACTTTGTTACGATACTGATTCTGCTTTATGTTTTGATGTTTTGGCCATGAGGCACATGGGATCTCAGCTCCTCAACCAGGGATTAAACCCTCATGCCCTGCACTGGAAGGCGAAGTCTTAACCACTGGACAGCCAGGGAAGTCCCACAGTTCATGCGTTTTGATACCATCCGTCAGTATGTTGACGGTCCCCTCTTAGGAAGTAGGGCCAGGGGGCGGGGCTGAGCCGTGTGGTGCACATGCCTGGGAGCCTGTACTGGGCTGAACCAGAATCCTGGGGCTGAGGTCCCCACAGAGGGATGGAGAACCACAGTTTCCTTCATGACACTTGGCTCGTGTTTCTGCACAGTTTTCCATAGTTCTGCCAGGGACCTGGCCAGTGCTGGTTCATAGGGAGCTCTGTCAGTTCAGATGTGCAGGCCTTTTACACAGGAGCCACTGTGAGAGCCAGGAGCGCCCCCGCTGATTTATACACGTTGATTCCTTTGACTTTATTAAGTCATATTTGACACAGATGCAGGTCCTATGTAAAGATGTTATATTTGTATGTATGAATTTAGAGGTGTAATAATCAAGCAAATGCTCTTGAACTTGCTGTGAACACCAAAACTAGAATATCACCAATGTATCTGAGACTACCCTGTGCCCCTCCCCCACCCTATCCCCATCTCCCCTCCAGAGGATATTGTTTTTCATTATTTTGCTCCTCTATAAGTATTTAATAGCTTCACCATATATATGTGTACAGGTAAGTGATATACCATGTCTTTTTGCTTGATTGTAAGCTTTATAAGTACTGTCTTTTGTGATGTCATTTCCCACTCAACTTGTGTTTCCAAGACTCAGCCGTGAGGTTGCCAGTGGCTGGAATTTGCTCATTTTTCCCTGAGCACTGTTCCTTTGTGAGTCGCTACCACATTCTGCGTATGTATCCTTCTCTAGCTGAGCATGTGCACCAGATTCCCGTGCATTCTTTTCTCTGCCGCGGGCCCAGGCTTCTCTGCCCTGTTCTGTGACACTGGAACTGGACCCTCTAAACACTTTTCTTTTGCTAGCTTTGTCACTAGAAGGTTCTGGACAGACACTGCATAAGGAAGGGGCTCCGCTTCCTGGCTCTGAGCGCTCTCCCTTCTGGCTTCTATGTTGTGGCTGCTGGTGGTATGGGTGACACCCAGGGGCTCGCACCCTCTGACAAACTTCATGTCACCCTGGGGGGAGGACCCCTGCTCCCTGGCTGGGCCCTGGCTGTGGACCAGAGTGGTCCCAGAAAACCCTGTGAACATCTGCTCCATGAGGACCAAGCTCCAGCCAAATCTGCTCTCTTCCTGGACTGCCCCCGCAGCCCTCGGGCACTCTAAAGCTCTTGGCCCTTCTCTGTAGTGAAGCCCCAGTTACTAGTTAATATGCCTGTGTGTTGTATTTTCCCTGTTCAAATTGCCGGTGTGGTTTCTGTCTCCTGTCTGCTTCTCAGCTGATGTAATTTTACATTGGTCCTTTGGGGCCCTGCTGACCAGGCAGGGCTGTGGCAGGTGGTGGGTGTGGGCGCCCCAGCGCACACGGCACCAGGCTGACTTGTCTCCTGCCTCTGGGCAGCTGGAGCCGGCAACCAGCACCCTCAGGCTGGCTCTGAGCCCCAGGCTCTCAAGTGGTACATGTTTACTCTTTAACCTCAGGTGTTACTGCAGAAGCTAAATCATTCCTGTGATCACTTTCAAATTTCCAGTTTTAAAAAGTACCCTCCTTTGTGATAATATCTGCAACTCACCACTGGGTTTTCAGTTGGCAGTGGCATGATTCACTACTCAAGGTTGAATTCTAGAAACATCAGCAAGGGGGTGGGGGGCAGCCAAGCTCACGTCCCGTCATCTTCTGGAAGATGTTTTACTCCTTCCTACTTCCTGCTTCACAGGGAGAGGAGAGGGTCCCAAACAAACTCTTCTTTCAGCAAGGCCAGGGAGATGCTCTTCTGGACAGAAATTTCCTCTTGCTTTGCTTTAAAGAGTGGAGTTCTGAGATCACCAGCTGACTTTGAAATCTCCCATCCAGAGATTTTGTTCCGTGTCAGCTTTAGCACCTGGACATCTTACCCGTGACCCAGCATCCTTTAAGAAATAACCCCTGGTGCCCAGGCTCTGCTGTCTGACAGACATTTACACCTGAACTAGTCATGTGGGTCTTGGAGTGGCTCCTGTTTCCCCAGGCAGGAGTGGTGATGGGACGAGCCTCCTCAGTAACTGAGCACGTGACGCCATGGAGAGTGTAAAGGGCTCGGGGAGCCTGGGTCCGACTCAGCACCCACCTGTTTACAGGGCAGGTGAGCGTGCCCAGTGTCCACCGTCAAGAGACAGAATTGGACCAGTGGGAAATTCTGTCTACAGGTTCCCCTCCATTAATAAACTCCTTTTACAGGAAAATTTTCATTGAAGAAAAAGAGAAAGTGTACTAAAATCCCACTTTATGTCATTATTCTAGAAATCTATCTGTCTGCATATTGCAGAGCCTCTGGAATAACATTCGCAAAAAAATTTGTCTATGTCTAGTGGTAGGCTGTGGGGTAATTTTAACTTTTCAATTTTGTAGTTTTGTAGACTGTATGGACCTTTGTTGGCTACAAAGTTCCGTATAGTCAAAGCCATGCCATGTTTTTTTCCAGTAGTATTGTATGGATGTGAGTGAGGGTTGGAGGATAAAGAAGTCTGAGTGTGGAAGGATTGATGCTTTTGAACTGTGGTGCTGGAGAAGACTCCTGAGAGTTCCTTGGACTGCAAGGAGATCCAACCAGTGAATCCTAAAGGAAATTAATCCTGAATATTCATTGGAAGGACTGATGCTGAAGCTGAAGCTCCAGTACTTTGGCCACCTGATGAGAAGAGCCAACTCATTGGAAAAGACCCTGATGCTGGGAAAGATTGAGGGCAAGAAGAGAAGGGGAGGACAGAAGTTGAAATGGTTTGATGGCATCATCAAGTCAATGGACATGAGTTTGGGTAGACTCTGGGAGTTGGTGAAGGACATGGAAGCCTGGTGTGCTGCAGTCCATGGGATCGCAAAGAGTTGGATACAACTGTCGACGGAACAACAACAGTTTTGTAGTTTTCCATTTTTTGAATAGTTCTTTAGAAATAAAGTCAAGTTCAGTAAACAGAAAGAAAGAAAGA
>NW_011495064.1:6348236-6348342 GCF_000754665.1 Bison bison bison
AAAGAAAAAAAAAAAACAAACCAGAGGCCAAGCCAGCTGGGGCGGCAGAGTTTGCCGGCAGCTGGGTCAGGGGTCAGTGGGAAGAGGGGAATGGGGAACCTCAGGC
>NW_011495064.1:6348776-6359727 GCF_000754665.1 Bison bison bison
TAGCTGTTGCTAAGTCGCTTCAGTCATGTCCGACTCTGTGCGACCCCATAGACGGCAGCCCACCAGGCTCCCCCGTCCCTGGGATTCTCCAGGCAAGAACACTGGAGTGGGTTGCCATTTCCTTCTCCAATGCATGAAAGTGAAAAGTGAAAGTGAAGTCGCTCAGTCGTCTCCGACTCTTAGCGACCCCATGGACTGCAGCTACCAGGTTCCAACGTCCATTGAATTTTCCAGGCAAGAGTACTGGAGTGGGGTGCCATTGCCTAGTGACCCAGAAACTTAACCTGACTACAACGTCTGGCACTCAGGTGCTGCCCTGACCACGTTTCTCACAGCTCCCTCTGGCTCTGCAAGTGAACCCCACTTTTTCAAGGAAGGGAGTCATACATCAGGGGTGAAGCAGCCCATGGAGTCTTAGCTGCAGATGCATCCGCAGCATAAATGATCGGTGGGCTCAAACAAACAGCCAACTGTTTCTCCTGATGAATTTCACTCTTTAAACCTTTCCTTTGCTTGGTTCCCTTTGCACAGAACCCTCCCCTCCCGTCCCTGTTCTCAGTTCTCCCTGCTCTGTTCTGTGGGCCAGTCTTTCACGCCTGCCCTCGTGGGTCCAGGAACACGATGAATGAGTTGCTTTGTGAGTCTGGGCTCTGCCCCTCTGCTGTGTGTGATTCCCAACTCTTCTGTTGTTGTTTAGTCAGTAAGTCGTGTCCGGCTCTTTGTGACCCCATGGACTGCAGGACGCCAGGCTTCCCTGTCCTTCAGTACCTCCTGGAGTCTGTGCCCCAACTATGAGTGCCGAAGAAGCTGAAGATGAATGGTTCTGTGAAGACCTGTAAGGCCTTCTCAAGCTAACACCAAAACTCCTCTACGCATCCCTTTTTACCTCAAGTCCTCATGGCTGAACTTGGAACTGAGGCCATGGTAAAACCTCCCCAGGAGTCCAAAGGCCCTTCTTTCCCGCCACGTGTGGTGGAGCAGAGTGCAACTGGGTGTGCTAGGCCCCCGGCAGCATTCGCAGCGCACCTGTCTGCATGCGGGCGATGCTTCCAGCATGGGTGCTCTGCAGACCCCCTTTACCGTGGTGACCTCTCTGTGGTCACCACCGTTGTGGGGCGTGGGGGAACTTCTCTCTCCTGACCCCCGCCCCTGTGGACTCTGAGCCTTGCTACCTCATCCTGTGGAGGGAGGCAGGTGCAGCTCCCCTGTACCTGGAGGAGGGCCAAGGCCCAGGATCCCACTTAGAAAGTAGCCCCGGCCCATGAGCTCTGGACAGAGGGTCTGGGGGATGCTTGCCTCAGCCCCACAGAGGCTCCTGGGAGACAGAAACACTTGATGGGCAAGGAGAGGTGGCAGTTGGGGGAGGGGGGATTCCGCCCCCTCCCCAAGCATCCGGAGGCACCGGACTCCCCGCTCAGGGACCACAGGGCTATCCAGGGCTGGGCACTACGGTGGGAGCAGGGCTGAAGCCGAGACCACTAGCTTGAGGCTGCCGTCCACTTGGGCCCAGCTGCTCAGGAAAGCATGGGGTGCACTAGGGAGACGTTCACCCCGCAGCTGGAAGCCAGGGTCACACTGAACAAACAGGCGTGAGAGCCGGGGAGCGCCACGGCACCGCTTTCCTGATCCTTGGGTTCCCGGACTTGTGTGTAATGAGGAAATCAGTAGAACAGCCTTACCTCTGGTGGTTAAAGACGGAAGCTCAGAAAGGTAACTTGGCCAAGGCCACCCAGGCCTAGCTGGAAGTCAGGTCTCCTCAATGCCCCTCCCACTCCCGTTTCTGCATAGCTTGATGTGGCTCCGCCCTCCTGCCTCCTCTCCACCCTCCACACCACCCCCTCTGTAGGTACCAGGGCTCATTGATTTTTAGCCTGGAAGCAGATGGCTGAGAGCAGGTAGTGTGTGTGGGGCTGAGGCCTGGGAGCCGGGGCCAGGCAGCAGCCGGGTGGGTGTTGTCCCGAAGGCAGAGCTTGTTGCTATCCCCCAGTGTCCTCAGAATCACAGGCTCCCTGTGGAGGAGCCGGGAAGGCTTCCATTGCAAACTCCCTCTTAAGATGCCTGAAAGGCCAGGGGTTCCCAGAGCTCGGAGCTTCTACCTGGGTTCCCTCAGCAAAGGCAGGAACACGAAGGCCTGTCAAACCGGAGCCTGCCCTTGAGAAAGCTGCTCACCTCTGGCCCGGACCCTCTGCCAGGTGTCCCTGCCCCCTGAAGATCCGATGCTGCCCAGTGTCCACAGGCCGCCTCTTCGCTGCACACCGCCCCAGCCGCCCAGTCCCAGCAGGTGCCACATGCTCGCCATGGCTCAGGGGAGAGCTTGCACCTCCAGCGTCTCTCACGTCTGCTTGGCTCCTCTCGCTTCTGGGCCTCCAGAAGACTCAGACCCACATCTTCCTTTCCCGCCACTTCCCTGATTGCTTTCCAGCCTCCGGTTTTGTCCTCTTGCCGCAGGGTGAGCGTCTGACATACGCAAGAGCCCACTCTCACACGGGGCCCTGGGGCTGCTCTCGGGAGGCTGGCCCCACCTCCGTCCCCACCTCCGCTCGCCCTCCTGCAGTGTCAACGCTGTCCCTGCCTGTTCGCCTCTCTGCCCGCCCCGCAGCTGGGGGCCTGGCGGGCACAGGGGTCCATCTCGTCCCCGGGCCTGGAGCAGCGTGCCTGCTGCATGGCGTCACCGAGAGGGGCAGCAGGGCAGGTTGCAGTCGCAGGAGCGAGCCTGCGCGCTGAGAGTCCCGGCCTGGCCCCGGGGCCGGGGTGCTCCCGCCGTGCCCACGGTCCTCTCTGGTGTTTCTGTGGTGTCGCTGTGTCTCCCTCAGCATCTGGACCGAGCAGGCTGTCTGGCCTCTGTTTCAAGCACATTTTTTTTTTTCTTGAGCATATTTAAGGAAGGAAAGAAGGAAGAAAGGAAGAAGTGAGGGGACAGGGAAAAGGAAGGAAAGGAAAGGGTTGAAGGATTGAAAGGAGGAAGGAGATGCATGTTCTTCTAAGCTCCGCTCTCCTGTCTCCCAGGGTTTCCTGTAGCTAGAAGGTTCCACATCTTGAGGCCACACACGGTTTTCCTAGGCCCCAGGCACTTTTGCTTTTGTGAGTTCCTTCCGCCATAAAATAGTGTTAAAAACTGTTTCATGATTGTGTATGTTGGTGTAAAGATAAACATAGTCTGGCCCGGATTATTTTATATTCATTATTGTTATATTATTTTTCCTTCTGATCTGAAATTACAACATTTTGTCTCCACCTCACAAACATCGTGCTCCCTGTACCCATGGAGGTCTTGGGGTGGGGAGGGTCTATGTGCCTTTTCTTCTAGGGGTTCACTTTCCCTGGAAGGGCAAGGGCATGGTGGATGGGAGACCCCCTCTCGCAGCTCTGAATGGAGGCCCTGCAGGAGCTTGTTTGTCGATGCTGTGAATCTAGAAGCGTGGAAACAGGCGGCACCGAGAGACCTGCTGGAGAAATGTCCACCCCGCATCCAGGCTCCTGGCCTCCGCTGGGAGGCAGTCACCCACGCCTCTTAACTGTACCCTGGGCGAGTCGCCCCCACCCCTGACTGCAAATCCTCCCCCAGCCTCTCCTGCCGAGGCTCCCAAAGCTATTTGTGACAAGTTAGGAATCACTGCTGAGCCCAAACCACGTGGATCAGATCACACACCACACAGGAAGAACCAAAGGTAGGAACTGCTTTAAAGAGCCTTGGGGGGCTTCCCTGGTTGGCCCCATGGTGAAGAATCCACCTGCCAATACAGAAGACACGGGTTCCATCCCTGATCTGGGTGGAACCCACATGCCGTGGGGCAACTAAGCCCAACCGCAGAAGTGCAGGTGCCTGGAGCTCACGCTCCACGAGGGAAGCCGCCGTGATGGAACCCTCGCGTGTGCAGCTGGAGAGGCGCCTCGCTGCTGCAGCTGGAGAGAGCATGCACAGCAACGAAGACCCAGGGAAGCCAGAAGGAAATCAACAACGTGAAATAAAGACCCTTGGAAATAAAAAGTGTGTGGGGGGTGGAGGGGCAGCAGAGGGGCTGAGAATCAAGTGTGTTCAGACATATAAATTACTTAGGTCTTAATGATTCCTTCATTCTAATTACAGTTTCGAATCAGTCAATTCTGGTAGCATCTCCTGAGCTGGGCATTGGACATGTAAAAAGACTTCATAGAGAAGTAATTTCCTTTTCAGATTGGTGTTCTGCATAAAAGGAGAGAAGACATAAAGTCTGTGTACTCCGGAGCTGTACCCATAACTCTGTGGTGTTCGGATTTTTCTCTCCAGGAAGGGGACACTGCTGTCCTCATCCACCCACTCAGACGTCTTCTGAGACACACAGTAGGGGAGCAGGGGCTGGGGCCGTGTCCCCGCTGTGTTTGGATGGCCTGGGACTCAGACTCCCAGAGAGTTCCAGTCCCGGGCTTTGTCAGTAGCTAAGCTCTATGCCTCTGGCACCCTCATCCTCCATTTCCAATTTAGAGATGACTAGCATTAGTTAAAAAAAAAAAATTACTGGATAAAAGATTTTACCGGGCAAATCTCCAATTGCGTCTTTTGGTTTCAGGGAATAATTGCAAGTCCCAAACCAGCAATCCTTTTACCTAGAAACTAAGTCTGGCAAATCCAAAGAACTGGCGTGTTCCAACAAGAAGGATGCAACTTAACTCCACTTCTGTTTTCATTTTTGTAACATTTCCAAGGAATGAGGATGATAGGTATTCCAGCGTAAGAAGCCCTTTTGGATGGAATCCTCTTCACAGAGGCCCCACATTGGGGTGACTGCCCGAGGCAGACTCCTGGGGACCCTCTCCCTCTTGTCCCACCTAGGGGCTGACGCTGCTGAGCCCAGAGGGTGCAGAGCGCCTGGTTCAGACCCCGACTGCGAGCCCCTAATCGGGTCACAGTCTTGTTGACTCCAGGGGCTGTTTCAGAAGATGATTCCAATGCCCCTTCACTCAGCCTAGTGAAACAGCTACTCGAATCCACTTGCCCTGGAACAGAGGTGACTCCAGATGGACCCGGCTGAGCATCAGACATTCTGGGGCTTCATGCCTGGTCCGCCACCCAGCAGTAGCCGACCTTGGTGAGTTCTCGTATGTAAACGATGAAATGTAATGTGAAATGTACACGTAAGCAATGACACCACTCCGCAGTTGTGGATCAGGGCCTTCTGGACCACAGAGCCAGCAGAGACCATGTCCAGCTGGAAACTGAACCAAACTATCGGCATCACCCCAACCAGAAGCTTAGGACCTGGCCAGGAGTGAGGAGATGCATAGGCAAGGAAATCAGACTTTCCAAGAACCTCATTCCCAAGTCGGCAAGTTGACCAGGCTGTGGGAGAGGCAGCTTTTCTTTGGTTTAATACGTGTGTGTGAAGGATGAAATCCCAAGATACATTATCAGTTACACCCTGATCACTGAACAGACTTTGAAATGCACCTCCTTGTAGTTGAGCATGATCCAGGCATCACAAAGGAGCGCGCCTTCCCTTGATGTTGTACCGGCATGAGATGGAGTCTGACTTCTTCCCACCTGCTCATCTGTGTACATGTTCTCTGATGTCTGAGATTGAGGTCACTGGGGTCCACCGCCATAAGCAGCCGCTGACATCTATGTGGAGCAAGGCCAAGGCCACTGAAGGCCGTTCATTATGAATATTGCCATCTGGACATGTTTCGATAAAATACGCAGGAGTACTTTGCCTCCAGAAATGGAAACTGTGATAAGTCACTCACTTGATTTTGTGATTTTCCAGATTGGGTCACATGTCCACTGGAACCTAGGGTGTTCAGGCCCACCCAAGTCAGATGAATTTGATCCCGAACAGGAAAGAGATGGAACATTACTGGAAAATCAGAGTTCTGCTTCCTGGAGGTCAGGAGAGGGGTGGATGCTGTTCAGGCAGGATCAAGAGGAGCCCCGGATTGATGAGAGGCAGGGCACAATCCACCCCAATGGATGAGTCAAAGCTTCTGAGGCAAATACTGTCATGCTGACTCCAAGGCCACGAGCTGTGCTCCCTCGTCCACTTTTTAGCAGTCCTGCACCGAGAGTGGACTCTGTGCCAGGACCTGGGCGAAACACTGCTGAGGATGCAGAACAAACCAGATGTGGCCCTGCTTCTCAAGGATCTGCATTTCTGCTCGGCTCAGACTCCTACTTCTATCGTGAGCCCTGAGCCAGGAACGAAACGACACCTGCCTTCATGCTGGACTCGCCGGGGCTCCTCTTTCTAACAGAAAGGGATGTGGAAACCTATCCATCACAGAGAAGGCATCTGATACTCGCTGAGAAAACATATCGTCCTTGCAACTCATGGGGAAAGGTGGTTTCAAAGACAGTGCGCATGGTGGTCCTCATCACAGCAGGAGGGCCGAGGGTGGCGACACAGAGAACTTGCTGGCTCGCGTGTTCAGGGCTGCACCTGTCCCACTGCAGGCAGCGGGGGGAGCAGCCAGCAGTGAGTGAGCGTCTGCTGCGGAGGTCGGGGGGGGGTGTTCCCTAGACTGCTTCAGTTTTTAATTCCCTTCCTGCCAAGCATGTTTGATTTTAAAAAAAATCAACTTTTTTCTTCCAATGAACTTATTCATGCTCTTTGAACTTGGAGATGGAAAAATCAAAGTTAGATTTTCTAAGTTTCCCAAGAAGTTTCCCAGGAGCTCCTGACCTACTTTGCTGCTAAGTTGCTTCAGTCGTGTCCGACTCTGTGCGACATCATAGATGGCAGACCACCAGGCTCCGCCGTCCCTGGGATTCTCCAGGCAAGAATACTGGAGTGGGTTGCCATTTCCTTCTCCAGTGCATAAAAGTGAAAAGTGAAAGTGAAGACCTGCTTTGGGGGAAAGCAGTTCTTGTCAGAAGTACAAACAAGGGGCCCATTTGCAGAGGTTTTGCCCAGGGGTTGTTGGAGCATTCTGGGGACCTGGGGCCCCTCTGAACATCAGTGCTTGGGCAATCCTGTCCCATCCAGCCCCACGGCGGGGTTTTACCTACATGGTGTCCAGAGCAACACCGAGTGCTCAGGTGGGACCTCCCAGGTCGCTCACCTCCCGCCTTGCTCCCACACCTCTCCGTGCCTCCAGCACCGCCCTCAGCTCTCACCAGCCTGAGTAAGGGGACCCTGGGGGAGCTCCCCATGTGGAAATGGGTCTCCCGTGCAGCTTGGCCCTGAGTCCTGGCAACCGGTTACCTTGCTGCCAGCCAGGTAGCTGGGTCTTTGTGTGGGAAGCCCTGCCTGAATAATCTCCCTGTTCCCCCAGATCTGCGGGCCCTGCCCTTGCCCCCACCTCCTGCCCCAGCCCCGGGAGCTGGAGGCGGCTCCCAGCACCGTGCCTTTCAGGGCCTTGCCCGCTATGCCTGTGACACAAGGAGGCTCTGACGCGGCCTGCTCTCGGACGCCAGAGGGGCACACCCTCCTCCTCCCAGTTCCCTCCTGCGTCCCAAGGCCAAAGCTGGAGACCTGACCTCCTTCCTGCAGGTTATCCCTGTTAATAGACTTTTGTAATCCCCGATGCTTCTCTCCTGGAGAGAAAATGTAATTTTCACATTCTGTGGTTTCCTTTGATAGACTTGACTGTTCATCACACACACACACACACCCACACACACACTCACAGTTCGAGCCGGGAAACAAGACAACCAGAAAGGTTTGTGCTCGCTCAGGACTCATGGCTCCAAAAGTCACCCTTGTGGAGTGGTCTGTGGTTTGGCCATCTGTGGTAGCCGCTGCATCTAGGTTACTGAGGGGCTTTGCCCGACACTCGACTGTCAGTGGTTCATGTTTATCCAGGACTCACGGCTCCAAAATCCCCATGACCTGTAGTTGGAAGTTTGCCCCCGCTTCACACTCAGAGTGGGTTAAATTGTTGCCCTGAGTTAAAGCACATTCTGCCTCCTTGAAACTTCCGGGCACTGGTTTCTGCGTGTGAAGTGGAGCTGACCCAGACTCTGCGGTGGTGCTCCTGCCTGCTCTGATACACCTAGTCTGTGGGATTCCTGTGAGGATTAGAGGGAAACTGGACTGAGGCGCCAGACCTGGAGCTTGGCATCTAGTGTGAGCTCACTGATGCTGGGTATAGCTTTTATCACCCCTGAGGAGGGCATCCACCAGCCCGGAGGGGACCAGGATACTCCACCCTGAGGCTTCTGCAGAGCCAGCTCTGGTCTCTCTGTGGAATATGCTGTCCAGACCGGGCTTCCCTCCCCTCCTGCAGAGGTTGCCTTTCTTGGTCTTTTCACACCTGACTCTCTGACTTATTCCAGGGCTGGACTGTCGAAGGGCAGCAACCTTCCATTCTGACAGGACCCTCTCTGGGTCTGGAGGGCTCTCTGGAGCTGGTGAGACCCAGTTCAAGCCCCAGCCCCGCCCGGTCTAGCTGGGAGGCCCTGAGAAGAGCTTCATCTTCATCTTTCACATCCCATCTTCCTGTTTTTGAGATGGTGATACAGCAGTGGTCTTACTGGCTCGCTGAGATGACAGAGCATCTGGTGAGGTGCAACCCCAAATTCCTGTGATGGCCGCTGCATCTGGGTTACCGAGGGGCTTTGCCCAACACTCGCCTGTCATGGTCATCATTATCTGTGATTCTGTGAAGCTCCTTGCTGAGAAGAGAACTAAGGGAGGCCCTCGAGAGAAACCTGTATGAAGAAGAAGCTCACAGATTGATCCTCAGGGGCTCTCCAGAAGCCCAGCCCCAGCGCATGCCTGAGCCTCCTGAGTCTGTGTGAGCAAGCTCACTGGCATCCGCACCCCAGGGGCCTCCGCACCGTGCTCTTCCTGTCCTGATCACATCGCGCTCGGCCGCCTTATTCCCTCCTGTCCTTCTCCTGTAGGACTGGAGCCTCCGTAAGGACAGAATCTCTTTCAGACAAAACATCCTGTATATAGTCTCTGTGGTTTGATGTGCTTTACCTGTGATGATCTGCATGGCTTTTCCACTGTGCCTGGGGCAGCTGAGTGAGGCGAGGGTGAAGGGGTGACCTGCTCAAAGCCTCCAGTCAGCTCAAGTTTGCACACTGGGAGCGCCCTTGCACCCCAATCCCTGAGCATCCCTTGGCCCTGCTGGTCGTTACGATCATCATCACCACCTGTCTGTAGGGCAGTCGTGTCACTTGTCACTCACACTGGCACACTTGTGAATGTGGAAGCAGGAGCTGGAATCACTCCAGGACGATGAGTGGGGCCGCCTGGGATAGTCCCCCCATTTGTGGAGCAAACACCATGGAAGTCTCTGGGCTAAGCATTTTTCTGACCTCCTGTCTAGTCCGTCAAAGGCTCCGTTAGGTCAGTTGGTCTCCTGCCACTGAAGTGATCCGAGTACTGAGGCCTGAGAGAGGAAAGGGCCCAGACTGAGGCCGTATCCCCTGCGAGAGGCAGAACCAGGCTCCCGGGGCCTCTGAGCCCCTGCTGGCCTGCCTTCTGCTCACTTAACCGGTGCCTCAAACGTGTGCGGCAGAGCCGTGTTACACAGGCACCTGAGGCCCGGAGGCTCAGACTGGGGGTCAGGCAGCTCCCAGGTCCTTTGTTTACCCAGTTCTACGTGGCCGTCTCAGGCTCATTCACAAATCCCAGTGTGATGTGGGCAGTGCTCTGGTTGGGCTTTTGTGGGTGGTGGTGGCCTGGCAGCTTCCCTGCCCCCTCAGAGAGTCCAGGAGCATGTCTTCAGCTCAGGTCCATGGCTGGGGAGTAGGAGGTCTTGTCCTTAGCCAGGGGAGCTGGAAATAGTTCAGGTGTTTCTTGTTCGAAGCAGGGATGGACACAGGCGGCCCCGGTGGCCCCCACTGGGTGCTGCATGTCCATGAACAGTGATTGACAGCAGGGACACCTGTCTCCACGGAGCCATCACACAGAGTCCGCAGCACCTCCTCGCACTCACCAGAACAAAGGCTCCTGGCGAGTCCGTGGTCCCGTAGCCCAACTGCCGTCCCCTCCAGCAGCCTTCTCCCTGCTCCCCTCCAGGACCCAGGCACCCAGAGGAGCCGCCACCCCAGAGCCCTAGGGACTGTGTGCTCTACGGGCATCATGAACACCCACGATTTTCTGGAAATGCGCTTACTCAGAGCACCAGTGCAAGAGTGGACAACCAGGAAAGAAGACAGACACAAAGAAATACCACAGTCAAATTTATAAGAAGGTGTGATGCATTGATTGACTTTCTTTCTTCACAGTTATATCTCTAGGTCACTGAAAAGTCATCCAGTGTGGTAATTATCACTTCACTACTGTCTTTCTGGTGAAAGTTTCTAATCAGCCTTCTTGGGAACTTCCTGGGCAGAGTTACACTGTTTTACTCATCATATAAAACTTCTTTAACCAAAGACAGTTAATTCGTGGTATCACATGCTTTGTTGTTTTTGTGTTGGTCATTCTGTCCTGTTTGACTCTTTGCGACCTCATGGAATTCTCTAGGCAACACTACTGGAGTAGGTAGCCATTCCCTTCTCCAGCGGGTATTCCCAACCTGGGGATCGAGCCCAGGTCTCCTGCATTGCAGGCAGATTCTTTACCATCTGAGCCTCCAGGGAAGCCTATTACCAAACAAGTTTGGGTTGTGTGGGCAGTGGCACTACAGACTGGACAAGAGGGTCTCTGCCTCACGCAGCCTTGTTGCTACACTGCACTGAAATATACTGCATGATTTTTGCATACACTCCCGCCTCATAATAACATGACAGTATCATATTATTTTCATCACCGGTTCTATTTGCTAACACATCTACAGCCAGTTCAGTTCAGTTCAGTCTCTCTGTCATGTCTGACTCTTTGAGACCCCATGAATCGCAGCACGCCAGGCCTCCCTGTCCATCACCAACTCCCGGAGTTCACTCAGACTCACATCCATCGAGTCAGTGATGCCATCCAGCCATCTCATCCTCTGTCGTCCCCTTCTCCTCCTGCCCTCAATCTTTCCCAGCATCAGGGTCTTTTCAAATGAGTCAGCCCTTTGCATCAGGTGGCCAAAGTAT
>NW_011495064.1:6359827-6362743 GCF_000754665.1 Bison bison bison
AGAGTCTTCTCCAACACCACAGTTCAAAAGCATCAATTCTTCAGCACTCAGCTTTCTTTATAGTCCAACTCTCACGTCCATACATGACCACTGGAAAAACCATAGCCTCGACTAGATGAAACTTTGTTAACAAAGTAATGTCTCTGCTTTTTAATATGCTGTCTAGGTTGGTCATAACTTTCCTTCCAAGGAGTAAGTGTCTTAATTTCATGGCTGCAGTCACCACCTGCAGTGATTTTGTCCTAATTCCTGTGTATTTCTGATCATGTTGAATGCTCCCCACACCTCGGAGAAGTAGGGTTTTAGTGAGGGTAACAATAGCTGCTTCAAGAGAGAGAGGCAGAAACGCAGCCACTCACCAGCCTGAAGATTCCTTCTCCACCCTGTGATGGTCTGAGTTCCAGGTGGAAGGCGGCATGGTGGGGCCAATGGCTACTCTGCTCTGGTCTGCATGTGCCTTCCAGAGTGGCTCTGGTCACTGCTGCTGGGCGCTTGGAAACAGAGAACAGAGGGTGGAGGAAGACACCTGAAAACTTCCTTTTACCATCCCCTCCTCCCGTGGGGGAGGATAGAGCCACAGGACCCCACCACTTGGCAGACTGGGAGTGTGCTCCCATGCCAGCCTCTTCCTGGCCATGGGCGGAGGGTGCAGAGAAGGGCGAACAGCTAGGGCTTTCTGCCACAGGGAGCGGCTGGCCTACTGATGGGCACCTGAGGTGGCAGGAGGCAGGAGCTCCCCTGACAGCACGGTCAGCGTGGGGCTGGGGCAGGTGCTCGGGCCGTCAGCCGCAAGTCCATGCTTTCAGTCACTACGCTGTGTTGGATTCGTCTGTTTTTACTATTTGTTTTACGGGCTGCACTGGGTCTGCTGCTGCACACGGGCTTTCTCTGGTTGGGAGCGAGGGCGTCTCTTCGTTGTAGTGCGGGGCTGCAGTGTCTCGTGTTGCAGAGCACAAGCTCCAGGTGAGCGGGCTTCAGTAGTCACGGCTCCTGGGCTCTAGAGCACAGGCACAGGAGTTGGGGCACGTGGGCTGACTTGCTTCAGGGCATATAGGATCTTCCTGGATAGGGACTGAACCCACGTCCCTTGCATTGGCAGGCGGATCGTTTTCCACTGTACCACCAGCAAAGTCCATGCATTGGATTTATAATTCAATATGAATTTTAACATTTGACCACTTACCATATCCTTCACCCTGAAGCATCAAAGCCACTGAGTTGTCGTAAAAGTACCTTGACGGTGGACTGGAGAGCTGGGTGTTATCCAGACTCTGAGGAGCTGGCAGGGGTAGGTGGATGAGAGACTGGCTGTTGGGCAGTACCAGTCCCCAAGGACAGGAAGGGGCCCGCTGCACAAGGCTTTGCAGGGACCTCTGCCTCATCTTCCCTTAACACTGGGTGGCGAGGCTGGGGGTGTGGCCCTGGGGCTGGGGGCAGCCTGTAGCTGAAGGTAACACTTCCTTCAGCTGGGCGCCTCTTCTTGGCAGGATTTCCGGAGCCTCCTTGCACCTTAGAGAGCTCAGTGCTGCCCCCGGCAACTTCGTTCCTCATGGCCCCGTCTCATGCTTCTCTCTTCTCCCTTTGGACCCCGTCATCAGCACAGGATTGGGAGGTGGAGAGGTGGGGAAGTCAGAAAAACAAAGCGGCCGCTGCCATTTGGTAACAATTTACAGGTACGGAGGTGTTTTCCACGCGCAGCTTGGGGGCAGGCAGGCCTCCGAGGTGCTGATCAGGATGAGGGACGAGTCTGGCAGCGGCTTGGAGGCTGTGCAGGTCACTGGGCAGTTGTGGCAGCAGCTCCCCTCCGCCCCCAGCCCCATCCCAGCTCTGGCCCCTTCACCTGGAACACGCAGCCTCCCGGGCTCTAGACTGACCAGTTGTTCATCTAAACTGACTCATTTTCCCTGCTAGGAGTTGGCAGGGCCAGCACAGTGCATGGCCAAGGTTAGTTTAAGCAAACGCCCTGATCCAGCAATGGATGGCTTCTAGGAGGTTAAGAAACCAGTGTTCTCAGATCAAGTCCTTACATCGTCACACACTTGGCAGTCTCAAACACATGCACTTTTAGGGCTTCCAGAAACTCGAAACCCATCCATGGTCTCCCTACACAAGGATGAAAACTCCTCTCCTAAATTTCACCACTCAATTTATTTATTAATCACACCTATCACATCAAGGCTGTATATTGTCACCCTGGTTATTTAACTTATATGCAGAGTACATCATGAGAAACGCTGGGCTGGAAGAAGCACAAGCTGGAATCAAGATTGCCGGGAGAAATATCAATAACCTCAGTTATGCAGATGACACCACCCTTATGGCAGAAAGTGAAGAACTAAAGAGTCTCTTGATGAAAGTAAAAAAGAGTGAAAAAGTTGGCTTAAAGCTCAACATTCAGAAAACTAAGATCATGGCATCCAGTCCCATCACTTCATGGAAAATAGATGGGGAAACAGTGGAAACAGTGGCTGACTTAATTTTTCTGGGCTCCAAAATCACTGCAGATGGTGACTGCAGCCATGAAATTAAAAGACGCTTACTCCTTGGAATGAAAGTTATGACCAACCTAGACAGCATATTAAAAAGTAGAGATATTACTTTGTCAACAAAGGTCCATCTAGTCAAGGCTATGGTTTTTCCAGTGGTCATGTATGGATGTGAGAGTTGGACTATAAAGAAAGCTGAGCACCGAAGAATTGATGCTTTTGAAGTGTGATGTTGGAGAAGACTCTTGAGAGTCCCTTTGACTGCAAGGAGATACAACCAATCCATCCTAAAGGAGATCAGTCCTGGGTGTTCACTGGAAGGACTGATGCTGAAGCTGAAACTCCAATACTTTGGCCACCTGATGTGAAGGGCTGACTCATTTGAAAAGACCCTGATGCTGGGAAAGATTGAGGGCAGGAGGAGAAGGGG
>NW_011495064.1:6362843-6399739 GCF_000754665.1 Bison bison bison
ATGAGTTTGAGTAAACTCTGGGAGTTGGTGATGGACAGGGAGGCCTGGCGTGCTGCAGTTCATGGGGTCGCAGAGTCAGACACGACTGAGCGACTGAACTGAACTGAACTGAATCATGCCTATAAAAATGGATCAACTCACCTCTCAACTCAGTAAGAGAGTGAGTTAAATAATCAGGGCCAACCCATGGTATGGAATATCCTGCAGTAATTCTAAAGTTACAAGATACATGCTACATACAATATGGAAAGATGTCCAAGACAGTAAAGTTTGAAGTAAAATAGAAATTAATTTGTTTAATTAGTTTAAGTATTAATACATATATTGGGTCTCCCTGGCAGTCCTGTGGTTAAGACTCTGCACTCCCAACGCTGGGGGCATGGGTTTGATTCCTGGTTGGGGAAGTAAGGGCCCACATGCAGTGTGGCGTGGCCAAAAAATGAATAAAATTAAAGTACATATATTAAGAGTCTTTCTTGTGCTGGGGCTGCAGCAACGAGCAAGCCAGGAATCCCCCTGGGAGCCCACACCTCTGCAGCCAGGGTGGGAAACAGGATGGAGAGACCTGCTGGGCGGGCCACATGGGGCCGCTGGTTCCATTCTGATGGTGGCAGGGAGGGCTTATCACCCTCAGTCTATCTACTGTGCAAAGTGTTGTGTGTAGGGATGGTTTAAAGTGGAAAGACGTGATTTAGAGCCACTGCCATAGTGCAGGTGACGCCTGAGTGTGGCCTGACCATGGTGGGGGTGGGGGTGAGAGGTGAGTGGAGTCTGGGTTGTAGAGACCTGGGATTTGTTCATGGTTCTGACTGTGAAAGAAGAGAGAGAAACCAAGGAGGATCTCCATGTGGTGGGGAATGGTGGTCAGACAGGGAGAGGAGCAGGCTTGGAGGCACAAAGCCAAGGCCCCTGCTGTGGACCGGTCTGCTCAGCCGATTGTGTGCAGGCTTATCTGTCAAGAGGACAGGTGGTGGTCCTGTCTCAGGCTGGAGATAGATGCTGAGAGGAGTCGTCTTCTAATCATGATGTATGGCTGGAGGAAGTCACAGAGGGAAGAGACAGGATCCCAGACCGAGCCGGGGACCCTCCCTCATGCAGGGGCCACTCACACAAGGAGAACCCAGCCTGGGAGACAGAGAAGGACCAGACCTGAGCGTAAAGTAGGAGGAGGGCCTGGAGGGGAAGATCCCTAGAAACAAGGGTAGAAAGAGATTCAAGAGTTGGGGAGAGACCAGCTCTTGCACGTGCTGTGGATGTCACCTATGTAAGGCTGTGTACATGTGATATACATTTGTGTATATATATATACATGTGTACATATAGGCAGACCTCGGAGATATTATGCGTTAGGTTCCAAACTACCACAGTAAAGCAAATATTGCACTAAAGTGAGTCACACACATTTTTTTTTGCATGAGTATAAAAGTTATGCTTACACTATACTGTAGTGTATGAAGGGTAAAATAGCATTATTTCTAAAAAAATGAAAAATACTTTATGGCTAAAACATGCTAACTGTCCTCTGAGCCTTCAGCCAGTCATAATCTTTTGCAATAGTAACATCAAACAATCACTGGTTACCAACCACCATACAAATATAACAATAGTGAAAATGTTTGAAACATGGTGAGAATTATCCAGATGTGACACAGAGACACGAAGTGAGGGAATGGGGTTAGAAAAATGGCCCCGAAAGATTTGCTCAGCAGTGGGTTGCCACGAACCTGCAAGTGGTAAAAAGCACAGCATCTGTGAAGTGCAATAAACTGACATGTAAATGCATGGAGACACGTAAATACATGGAGATTTCTGGAAAAATACGAACCAAAGGGTCAGGCACTGGGTCTGCAGGAGGGGTAAAGGGATCTTCCTTTCCTACTGTGTCAGGAGTCCATGCATCACTGCTGTAATTTTTTTTTTTTTTAATGTGGACCATTTTTAAAGTCTTTATTGAATTTGTTTCAATATTGTTTCTGTTTTATATTTTGGTCTTTTGGCCATGAGACATGTGGGATCCTAGCTCCCCAACCAGGGATCAAACCCGTACCTCCTGCGTTGGAAGGTGAAGCCTTAACAATGGACAACCAGGGAAGTCCCTATTACTCACCTAACTTTAAAAGAAAAGTACATTTAAATGGGGGAAAGCATCTCCAGTGGAGAGGGTCTCTCCCTCTCCCTGCAGGGCCTCCCCGCCTGCATACCCCTTCCTGAAGGGGGCTTGAGGGGCCCTGGCCTGGCTTGGCCTGAACTCCTCCCCTCCACACCAGGCGCCCAACCACCCCGTATTTCTCCCTGATTCAAGGCTGACTCCGTGCTCCAATCCTGTCTGCGCATCCCTGTTCTGAATCCTATCTGCCTTCCTGCCCCAGCAGCGTCTTCTTCCAGACCACACAACACTGGCAGCAAAAAGTAATTCCATGATTGGTCGCAGTTCTCTGTGAAGATATAAATTCTATGTGACGCTGAGACGTTTGCAGCAGGCTGCCATGCTGACTTGGTTTTGTCTGTGGTGCTTGTTTTATCAATGAGCTTCTTTCCTGAGCAATTTCAGACTCTGTTTTGTGCAAATGATTGAAGACATTCTGGAAATTTCTTGCTTTTTGAATGATCTGCTCCACCCAGACATCCCAAACCATTGAGGGAAAACAAATATAGTGTGTGAGCGCACGTGCATACACACACACACACACACATTCCATCTCTGTCAGGCTGAGAATTTCAGGGTAAATGAGCCAATTTGTTTTCATTTAAATATGAAAGCGGGAGAAGTAACCCTAATGGACACTCATGAGAGAACACAGAGCTGTAAGCTGGAAAAACACCAAGATGCATTTGTCACGTCTCTCGTGATAAATGATGTCTGTGCGATTAAACAGAAGCAGCCCAGAGGCTGTGAACACCTCAGCGCATTATATTTTTATCTGTAGGGCTGTTACCCTTGTGTTTCCTGTCATAGACTGTAGACATCACGGATCCGTGGAGGAGGGGCGCTCTGACTGCACCGATGCTGAGTTATGCCAGGCCGCACAGAAAAGTAGGTCAGTGGGTCACCCATGCAAACCTGAGCAGAAAGGGAGTGTGTCTGACCCCTGCGAGCCCAGTGGTCCCAGAGCCCAGACGGCGGCTGACGGAGCCCTTGGATGGTGCAGGCTGGATGTGGGGGTTGGGGTGGTGGTGGGGGCAGCTGCATTCCATGGAGCAGGAAACCTCGGGGAAAGACCAGGGTTTGGTGTAGACGCAGGAAGAGTGAGAGAAGGGCTTAGAATCATTCTTCTGGAGCTCGCAGCTGTGGACAGATCAGAGAAGAAGGCACATGTGTTCAGAGCCTAGAACTGTATGGCTGTTGACCCCACTCACCTTGCTTGGAGTTGACCAAGAGCAAGTCGATGGATCACAGCCTTTCAGTTCTATAGGGGTACTTAAGGAGGGATGGCTCAGCCTCCCACCCTGAGTGGGAACTCCCTCCCAGGGACCCTGGACAGCGGGCCTGAACGTGCAGCTCCACCCAGACTCAAGGAGTGGTGGACGTTCAGGGTCATGTGGCTTCAGAGTGAAGGTCTAAGACCCAGGTGGGCGGGCTGATCTGCTAGGCTGGGCAGTGCCCCTTCCTTACTCAGTTCCCATCACAGTCTTCTCCATGCCTGAAGCTCCCTGTACACCCTCCTGTACAGACATCATCCTTCTTGGGACAAGTGTGTGCAAGTGACCCCACTCCCCTATGGAAGCCCAGGACACGGGCTCAAGGCCCACTTAGGTGACACCGACATCGATTCTCCAACCCCCAGGTGGCCACCTGTTGGTCCTGCCTCTGCCCGTGGGGCCAAGGGGAGCATCCTCCCCTTCTACCCAAACCCTGAGTCCTTGGACAGCACACCCCAGTCTTCCCATCACTCAGCTGCATGGGGGGTGGGGGTCCTCCTGCAGTGTGGTTGCTGGCACCTTCAACATCTTGGGCACCTACAGATCTGGCTTTGTCTCCTTTTAACCCCCCAGATGGGACCTGTGAGTCACTGAGGAGGGCATGGAGGTATTGCTTTTAAGCAATCAGTACTTCCTCTGACTCCAAGAGGGTGGATTGTTACTTTTTAATGTTTAAAAATTTATTTATTTATTGCATGCACTGGGCCCTCATTGCTGCACATGGGCTTTCTCTAGTTGCAGCGAGAGGGGGCTCCTCTTAGCCGCAGTGTGCAGGCTTCTCATCGCCGTGGCTTCTCTTGTTGCGGAGCGCAGGCTCAAGGGGCTTCAGAAGTTGCGGTGCACAGGCTTGGTTGCCCTGTGGCATGTGGGATCTTCCTGGACCAGGGATCGAACCCATGTGCCCTGCATTGGCAGGCAGATTCTTAACCCATGGACCACTTAGATAGTTATTTTTTAAACAAGCCAAGAGCATTTAAAGCTCCAAAATGGGGTTTGGACTGAAACAGTGTAAGCAGTTTTCATGATTTTCCAGCACAGGATGAGAAAGAACTGGCAGAGTCCCTGAAGCTGGAAGTTGTGTTCAGAGGCAGATGGTCTCCCGGGCCTGGACACCAACAGGGGGACAGGAGGCTGGAACCGTGCTGGGCCCCAGGGGCTGCTTAGGGGCCAGCCTCACCTCATCTGGGCTGTAGCCCTTGACCTCAGCTGTGAGGCTTGCTTCTTTTGGGTGGTTTGTGAGGAGCTTCAGAGACTCTAGGCCTGGGACCTTCTCTCTCTGAACCAGGAATCTCCCTTCACACTTGGGGGAAATACTCCAGCTCTTGACCCTGGGCTTGCCTCCTGCATGCCCCCAGCTTGGAGAAGAGAGCCCCAAGTTTCCTGCTCTAAGTCCACCCACCCACCGCCACATGCTGAAGTCTGGGGGCGCAGGGCGGCCCCTGCTCTGCCTACAGACCCTTGGGTGGTGGCAGTGGCAGCTCATCCCCTGACCCACCGCGAGGTGCTCTGGAGCATGATCTGGAAGCTCTCCCTGGAGGCTCTCCGCTTCCTTGGCCCACTCCGATGGCTTCTGCCCCCCTCTAGATCCCAGTGACCAAGCTCAAGCGGCGGTGTCCTCACAGCGGTCGCACCTGCAGCTGCTGCTCCTGGCCTCCGGCGGGAGGCGAGCTTCACGGGGGCCTCGGACCCCTCCCCAGCTTTCCTGCACACTGACGCCAGTCAGGAAAGCAGGCACACATGCCTTCCCACGGTCTTACTCCTTCTGAAAAAAATCTCTTTATTACTACGTTTGAACAGAATTTACTAGTGTTTCAAACTGACGATGCTAAAAGTTTTCACCTCAGATTCTATTAATAAGTGATGACTCTGGGCAGAGGCCAAATCAGCATCAGGTGGACCCCAGAACTGACCACCCCGGCTCTGCCCTGTTCCAGGGTCCCAGGTGGGGCTGCTGGACACAGGGTTTGTACCGTGACACGGCCTGGGCCACAGGACAGTGGTTATACCCACAGAAGGCGTGTTCTGTGTCACAGCCTCCCCACCCGCAAAGCTGACTCAAAGCAAGGAGGAAAAACATGCTTTGAGCTGCAAGATGCAATCTCTCTGCCTCCCTGACCTCCCCGCACCCCCTCCCCAGGAAATGGGGACCCTTCCTTGAGATAAGAAGCAGTAACGCACTGACACTGTTCTCAGACCAAGCGTGGTGAGCCAGGGGCCAGCTGGATGCACCAGTGTCTGAAGGGGGATCTGGTGAGGATGGGTCCTCAGCCAACCCCTCTCTGTGACCCCACTTGCCCTGGGGAACCAGGGGGAGAGAGATCCCACTGGGGAGTCCAGACTAAGCAGTCCTCCTCCTGCAAATTTGCAGACAGCCGAGGGCAAGGAGATGAACACAGTGATGGGGGCGCGGGCGATCGGCTGGCTCAGTCCAAGCATGTCAGTCTTTGATAAATGGCTGGTACAGAAGCTGGTATCAAGGGAGTAAAACCCATTCCAGGCAGTGGTGAAAACCACCGCAATGATCACACAGCATCTGCTGGTGGCTCTCTACAGCCTCCTGAGTGAGATCCACACTGGTCTCTTCCGCTCTGTAATAACACGGGTCCCACTGCCCTGTAATCTATCTGCACGCGTGTCTATCACCCCCATCGGATGGATAGCAGCTCAAGAGGTCTTAACTCTTATTCACCATTTTTTTTTTTTCCTACGGGCTTCTCTGATGGCTCAGACCATAAAGAGTCTGCCTGCAGTGCAAGAGACCTGAGTTCAATCCCTGGGTTGGGAAGATCCCCTAGAGAAGAGGGGATCTTCTTTTCCCTACCAGCTGAATAGTAATAGCCAACATTAATGAAGCACTTACTGGATGCCAGGCTCTGTGATAAGGAGATCATATACCTTTAATTCTCCACGCCAACCCAGAGTGGTTGACAGTACTTTCCTGATTCTAAAGATGGGGCACTGACCCAAGGTGACCTGTGGGTGAGTGGTGAAACCAGGACTGGGAACAGGTAGGCTGATGTGGTAATCAGGCTCTTAATCACTGTAGCCCATGACTCTCTCAGTAAAGCTGCTGAGTCCCTCCCCACCACACCCGCTGAACAGGAAGTCATCTCTCCCAAGGCCCTAGCGCATCATATCTGTCCTCATTCACAGCTTGTACCCACGGCAGTCTCACTACATCATTGGCACTGAGACCCTCCTTGTGATGTTGTCAGCTGTCTGAGAGCAGGAACTCCTCTTTATTCCTCTCTGTTGCCTTGGAGATCCAAGATCAGTGCCTTGTGTATAGAAAATGCCAGTGCTCCTTTAATTGAATTGAAATGTAATCATTTCTCATCTAGGGTTATATAGGGTCCCTTGAGACTAAATAACATTGACTCTGTATTGAATTGTAACCGTGATACTGTCGATAATAAGCTAAAGGATGAATGCAAGAAAGAAACATACTCTTGGCAGAAGCTGGATTGTAAACATGAGTCATGTCCAATGATTTGACAAGTACACATGTGAAGTGGCTCGTTGATGGTTGCTATGGGAACCGTTACTCGGGACTCCTGTCAGACCATAGTAATAACACTGTCTTTGCAGCTGTGTGCTCCATGTGTCTGTGTGCTGAGCATATACTGAGGGCTTATGCCAGTGATTGTCGCAGAAGATCATCCTGGAAAAGGGAAATACCATGTAACTTCAGCTTCTCCTAGTCTTTGTTGATGAAGATACTAATAATCTTTCATGCCTGCTCCATCAGGGGATGCCCCAGAATACCCAGTAGCAACATGAGCACGTGTATTGCCCAGATACGGTGTACAGTGTGTGTGCTCAGTCGTGTCCAACTCTTTGCAACCTCATGAACTATAGCCCACCAGGCTCCTCTGTCCATGGAACTTTCCCAGGAAGAACACTGGAGTGGGTCATCATTTCCTTCTCCAGGGATCTTCCCGATCCAGGGATTGAACTCACGTCTCTTGCATCTCCTGCATTGGCTGATGGATTCCTTACCACTAGCGCCACCTGGGAAGCTGTTCATCAGGGGATAGCATCAGTTATAAGGGAACTCTCAGGCTTCACCGAGAAACTGCTATGTGAAGCGTTCTGTGCTGTCATGTGTGAGAAATATAGAGCCAAAGCAAGTGTCCTTGAACTTGAGAAAATTTTAGTCATTTTGAGACCCCTGATCTAGAAAACTAATCCTATATATATTTTGCCACTTCCTCGATAGTAACATTTTGCAAAACTACAGTACAACATCCCAACCAGGATACTGACACTGATACAATCTACAAGCTTGATCAGGGTTCCTGAATTTTCCTTGTATTTGTGTGTGTGTGTGTGTGTGTGTTAGAACCTATGCAGCTTTATCAGCCAAGTGGTTTTATGTATCCGCCTCACAGTTAAGATGTTGAAAAGTTTCAACATCGTAAGTATCCCTCACGTTGCTATTTTATAATCACACCTACCTCTCCCACCCCCCACTAATTTGTCCTCCATTCCTAACACTGTCATTTCAGTGATTTCACCTCTGGAACATTTTTGAAATGATCAAATTAGAGAGAATTGACATCTTTACTGTATTGTTAAGTGTTTCCTAAGTATTTCATTTTCTCTGCGGTGATTATAAATGGCCTCATATTTTTAATTTCAGCTTCCACATGTTGTCAGTGTTTAGAAATGTAGTCCATTTTTGTTTGCTGATTTTGTATCTTATGACCTTACTGAATTCACTCGTAAGTTCCAGAAGGTTTTTCATAGATTCCTGGGGAATTTTTACAGAGAAAGGAATTTTTATATCCTCTATAAATATAGTTTTATTCCTTCCTTTCCAAAACATATGCCGTTTATTTCTTGTTTTTTGCCTTCTTTCAGTGGGCAGAGCTTCCAGATCTGTGTAGAATAAGAGTGATGAGGATAGACATCATTGTCTTATTCCTCATTTTAGAAGAAGAATTTCTTTATTAAATATTAATAGTAGTTGTGACTCTCTGTAGAAACTCTGTTAAGTTAGGTGACTTCCGCTCTGTTCATAACTTGCTGGGTTTTTATTATGAAGGTGCTGGGCTTTGTCAAATGCTTTGATGTGATTATATGATATTTCTGTTTCAGCTTATTGAAATGGAGCCTAACATCATGTGTTTTTTTTTTTTTAATATTTGAACCACCTCTGCATACCTGAAAGACATCCTACTTGTTTATAGTGAATAATTCTTTTTATATGTTATTGGGTGAAGCTCATGTGTTTTTTGTTGAGGATTTTAACATCACACTTCATGTAAGTTGTTAGTCTGTAGTTTTCTTTGTAGTATTCTTCTGATTTTAGTATTAGGGTAGTACTGGCCTCTTAAAATGAGCTGGGAGGTGTTCCCATCTTTCTATATACTGATGGGGATTGGGTAAAATTGGTGTTAATTCTTCTTTAAATATTTGGTAGAATTTTTGAAAAACCTTTTATTTTCTATTGGAGTAGAGCCAATTAACACTGTTGCGATAGTTTCAGGTGGACAGCAAAGGGACTCAGCCATGTATCCATTCTCCCCCAATTAATGTTTGGTAGAGTCTTTTAGTGAAAATTTGTGGGCCTGGAGATTTCTTTTTGGAAAGGTTTTCAACTGCTAGAGTGATTTCTTTACATTAGGATTAGGATTACATTGGGCTGTAGGATTATTCTAATTATCAGCTTCGTCTTGGTTGACATGGTAGTCTGTAGTTTGAGAGCATTGGTCCATTTCTCTCTATTTATTTAACTTGTGGTTGCTGCAGTCCTTCTCTAGCTGTGGTGAGCGGGAGCTACTCCTAGCTGTGGTGCACGGGCTTCTTTTCTTTTAACTTTTTATTTCGTATTGGAGTATAGCTGATTATAAAGCAATGTTGTGATATTTTCAGGTGAACTTCAGTGAAGGGACTCAGCTGTCATATACATGTCTGTATTGTCCCCCAAACTCCCCTCCCGTCCAGGCTGCCACCTAACACTGGGCAGAGTTTCCTGTGCTGTACAGTAGGTCCTTGTTGGTTATTCATTTGAAATATAGCAGTTTGTACATGTCCATCCCAAATTCCCTAACTATCCCTTCCTCCCAAGCTCCACACTGGCAACCATAAGTTCATTCTGTAAGTTTGTGAATCTCTTTCTGTTTTGCAAGTAAATTCATTTGTATCATTTCTTTTTAGATTTCACATATAAGGGATGTCCTTCTCTGTCTGACTTACTTCACTCAGTATGACAATCTCTAGTTCCATCCATGTTGCTGCAAATGGCATTATTTCATTCTTTTTAATGGCTGAGTGATGTTCCATTGTATGTATGTACTACATCTTTTTTATCCATTACTGTGTTGATGGCTGCTTTCCTGTCTTGGCTGTTGTGAATAGAGCTGATCTTCTTGCAGTGCGTGAGCTTCTCACTGGAGCGGCTCTTCTCGCGGAGCACAGGCTGCGGGTGCAGGGCTTCGGTAGTTGCGGTGCACGGGCTTAGCTGCTCTGAGCATATGGAATCTTCCCGGAGCAGGGGTCAAACTTGTTCCCCGGATTGGCAGGTGGAGTCTTACCTACCGTACCACCAGGGAAGTTCAGTCCATTTCTTCTGGTTTCAGATATATGCGTGCTAGGTAACTTCAGGTATTCTGACTCCTTGTGATCCCACAGATGGTAGCCCGCCGGGCTCCTCTGTCCATGGGATTCTCCAGTCAAGAAGACTGGAGTGGGTTGCTATGCCCTCCTCCAGGGGATCTTCCCAACCCAGGGATCGAACTCCGGTGTCCTGTGGCTCCTGCATTGCAGGCAGTTTCCCTACTAATGAGACACTGTGGAAGCCCAGGAGTTTAAGGTTATTCATCACATCCCCTTATTATTTTTCTAATGGCTACAGGATCCCTACTGATATGCCCCATTTCATTTCTAATATTGATTATTGATATCTTCTTTCTTTTTTTTTTTTTACTTTTTCAATATTTTTATTTTTAAAAATTTCAAAAATATACAAATTCAAAAATAATATTACAATGAACTTCTTCTTAACCATGTCCTTGAGTCAAAAATTATTCACTCTTTGTCAATCTTGCTTTATTTTTTTCCCACCCACATCCACATTTTTTGAATTTTTTAAAATATTGGAACAGGAGTTGTTTACTGTCTTCAGCCCAAAGAAGGCTAATTTTGACAAATATTGGATGATAGCACATTTGTGGGAGTCTGCAAGTCCAGCAAATAAGTTCTAGCCCATGATTCAAACAAGTAAAATCCAAGATCAGATGCTTCAGTGTCAGTGTTGCTAGAGGTTATCCATTTTATGGATTGTTTTTGAAAAATCAGCATTCCTTTTTAAAATAAACTTTCTCTATTTTTTTCCTACTTTCAATTTCATTCATTTCTCTTTTCCTTTTGCTTGATTTGTTTTCATTTTGTGCTCTTTTTTTTTTTCTAATTTCATGAAGTAGGAACTTATTAATTGGAAATCTTCCTCTTCTCTAATGCAAGCATTTAGCACCATAAATTTTCTCATGGTACTCCTTTAGTTGCATCCAACAAATTTTGATATGCTAAACCTTCTTGCTTGCTCCCTTCTTCCCTTTGTGAAAGAGAGAAGAAAACAAAGATTGCCTGAGATAATGCTGTAAAGTGCTGGGCACCATCCCGAGAGCCCAGCATGGTTATGCCTGGAAGGCAAGAGGGGCAGCAGCTGCATCGCCCAGGGCCCGGGGTGCGCACCCCCTCCTAGGGCAGCTGGGGCCAAGACTCAGGCTCACGCCCAGACTCTGGGCCTGTGCCACGCTCCCTACTGTATCCCTCCTCCCATGAGACCCCAGCTCAAGGCGGTCTTCCTCCAGTGTATTAGTCAGGATTCCTCAGAAAATCATAACCAGTAGGCGATCTCTCTCCATATACATACATATATGGAGAGAGAGAAAGGAAGATTATTTATATCTGCTGTTATCTATATAATTACAGAAGCTGGCAAGTCCAAAATCTGTAGGGTGGGCCCGCAGGTAGAGCACCAGGGCAGCTGCAGTTCAGGTCCAAAGGCCCTCTGTCTTCTGAATCCCCTCTTCTGAATGGGAGTTTGGGTTTTTGTTCTATTCAGACCCTCCAGTGGTTGGATGAGGCCTCTCTGCATTGTGGAGGGCAGTCTGCTTTACTCAAAATCCAGTGATTTCAGTGTTCATCGCATCTAAAACCAGCCTGACAGAAACCACCAGAATAATGTTTTACCACATAGCTGAAACATGGCCCAGCCAAACTGACACCAAATTAACTCTCCCACCCATGAACCCTTGAATTCAGATGCCTCACAACCTGTCGCCTTGATCCTGGCATACCTTCTATTCATCCTGTTCTCACTTCAGCTGCAAAGCTTCCAGCATGGAGCAGGTATATGCCAGAGCAGAATGAGCTGGAATGCTTCTAGAGCCCCTGACTTTAAGGCTCCCCGGGTCGTAGTCTGCCCGGGAGCCTCCCTCTGACCCTGGGTGGCACACACCCAGAGGGTTAGGTTCACATTTTCTTCTCTCACGTTTCCTGTCCATGTGTGAGGAGTCCTCATGTCCCTTTGCTCCCGTCCAGATGGGGATTCTCAGGGTGGCCTACCTTGTACAGGACCTGGATTTAGAGGCTACTCATCCCACTGGGCAAAGTTATCCTTTAAAAATGAGATTCTGAGATCACGCGTCTCACGTGTGAAAGGCTCAGGGATCCACGTTCACCCCTAAGTCAGACGTGACGGCCACCATCCCTACACAAAATATTTCCCCTTTAAAAAAACTTCATGCAAGTTCAAAATAGCTTTCCACAATACTAATGCTTCTCCTGGAGATGATTTTTTTTTTTTTTCTAATCCTTGACCTACTTTTCTCTGCACTCAATATACCTAATGAGTAATAACGACTTCAGAGAGAGGAGGGCCAGAGGAAGCCGCACTGAAAGGACATCTTAAGAGAATGGTTCTGGAGCCCTGGAACTCAGCTAGCCCTGCTGTTGGGGTAGAAATGAGGGTGTCCATCTGAAGGGCGGGCTTGCTGAAGGTCTCTGTGGCTGTGCTCTGCCCTTATTGAGAGTCGGGGTGTTGCAGAAGTGGCTGATGGTGGAGCAGGCAGAGGGGCTGCCATACACACACACACTCACATACACACACTCATACACATACATGTTCACAACCCCCCAAACACAAACACACATACACATACCCAAGCTGTATGGGGCTGTCAGAAGAATGCTTCAGGATCTGGAGCATCAGCTGCTGCCCAGAGGTGTTCTTCTAGAACGGATTCCGTTAACAGTGTGATCCATGGAGGAAGGGACTAGGGCCACTTCTCTGCCTCTGGAGCTGTAAACGTGAACTCCGCCAGGTTTGGGGCAGGAGGCACGTGGTCGTACAGTTCACTTTCCCTCGCACCACTCTCAGGGCCGTGTCCCGAGACAAGAACTGCTGCCTCGGGCCGAGGTCCGCGTCTGTCCCTGTGAAGGGGGAGTGCAAAGAGGTGCTGTCAACAGGCTTCTGTTTTTTGGAGATCCTGAGCTTCTCAGAGGGAGATGGAGAAAGCGGGTGGTTCTGGGAGCGAGGAAGAGGTAGAGAAATGACAGACAGAGAATAATAGAGGGACTTCCTTGGTGGTCCAGTGGCCAAGACTCCGAGCTCCCAATGCTGGGGGCTTGGGTTTGATCCCTGGTCAGGGAGCTAGACGCCACATACTGCAACTAAGACCAATGCAGTCAAATAAGTAAACATTAGAGAGAGAGAGAATGAACAACAGAGAAGGAGTGAGGTGACTCTCAGGTCTGAGGAGGAGCAGAGTCCAAGGCTCCCATAAGTGGCCCGCTTCCTGATGAGAGGGCAGGACCTCCAAAGAGACAGGCCATGGTGCCCTTCAGGGGCTTGACCACAGACCCCACAGCTCCCAGCACTAACTCAGCTACGTGACAGGGAGGCAGCAGAGCCCGCCTCAGGGTCCCCGTGCAGTACAGACTGGACAAGGCGGGGTAGTCCTGAGCCCTGAGGGCATGCAGACTCACCCCTGCTTCCTGGCCTCCCTCCACAGGCTCCCTGCTTCCTGTGCAGCCCTGGGGATGGGGCTGACACCGCCACCCCCCACACGGCTCATCACCGACTCAGTGGACATTGAGCAAACTCCGGGAGACAGTGAAGGACAGGGAAGCCTGGTGTGCTGCAGTCCATGGGGTCCCAGAGGGTCAGACATGACTGAGAGACTGCACAACGCAACGTGACTGGAAGTCAGCATGTGGCCTCTTCAGCAGGATGAGGCCTCTGAGTCCGATTTCACTTGCTTTAAAGGCCTTGAAGCAGATGTCCCCATGCCTGCCCCTGGGGGCCAAGACTCTAGGACCCCCTTCCTAACCCCGGACTCCTGCCTCCTCCACGGTGGTGAGGCTTAGGTGGCCTCCACTATCATAGCTGTTTCACAACAAATGACCCCTTTCCAGGCTTCAACTGCCTGAAAACCAGTGAAGCTGGCACCTCGCTCCTGGCCCACCAAGCACAATAGGTCCCACCGAACAGAGCAAGATGCCGCCTGCCGTGGTGCTCCTTCCCACGGGTGCTCTGGGCGTCACTGCAGGACCGCACAGACCAGAAGTGTGTGCCCGCCCCCCGCAGCTGTGCCCATGCCTGACTGCCTGGCCTGATTTCACGTCCCTGGGGCGGGGGTACGAGGAGCATGCCCTTTCGGGTCCCTTGTTCTTTATGAGTGTCACTGCAGAGCCGAGATGCTGGAAGGTTTGACTGGCAGAGAACAACCAGGCACACACTGACAAAGGGCCGATGGTCGTGTCCCTGTAGCCAGTGGCCCCCTTACCAACCAATGGGAGCTGTTTAGTCTTGGGCTGCCAAAACAGCAGAATGTAATGCTCTTCCAGTTCTGGAGGCGGGAAGTCTGCCATCAAGGTGTTAGCAGGGCTAGTTTTTTCCGGGGCCTCTCTCCTCGCCACGTAGATGGCCGTCTCTGTGTTCGCATAGTGCTGTCCCTTCTGCATGCTTGTGTCCAAGTTTCCTCTTCTGGTTTGGACCCCTGCACTCTTCTAGAATAGTCTTACTGGATTAGGGCCTACCCTAACGATCCCAATGTAACTCGATTACCTCTGTCAAGGCCAAATAAGGTCACATTCTGGGGCAACTGGGGGGGTTAGGATTTCAGCGTGAATCTGGGTGGGAGGGCATACCTCATCTTGTAACAGCAACACTGATGTTACCCCAAGGGCTCCAGGATTTCATTTTCTTCATGGAAAAAGAATCCGGGCCATCTAGAAAGCGCTCCTGTTCTCAGTCCTTCTGGGTTTGATCTGCTGTGTCATTAGGGCAAACTCTAAAACGAGAGGGAGAGAGTGAATCATGTACGTGGGTGTATTCAGTGGACTTAGAAGACACCAAGTAGCCCCAACCGTGCTGTTTTCCAGCCACAAATGAGGATAGTTCATGGCTAACTGACTCTTCTAGAGGGATTTCTTTGGTCCACAGATCAATGTCTCAATCCCTGAACATCCAAGACCTCCATTCCTATTATTTTTCACCCTTTTAACATTAAATCACCTCTGCCTCCCTACTATCTCTATCTCTTTGGGACACTCCCTTCCAAAAGGGAGGCCCCATCCCGCCACGGGAATCTGCCCATTTAAGGAAAATGACCCTCGTACCCAGTGGCTTAGACCATTTCTTTACAGCCTTTTATCTCAGCATCAGAGTAGCACTCTCCTGGGAAGATGCTCGACTTTGAAATTGCTTTCAGACCTGTTTGATCTTTGCATCTAGGGGAGGGGGAAGGAAACAAGCATTGGTTGAGTTTGCTCCATGTTTCAGACTTTATTGTCAGGGTTTTTACATCTGTGGTTTCTTTAATCATCGCCTCAACCTATGGCATGATTGTGCATCAGGGAAAAAGATGTCATTATGACGTGTAAACCCACCAACCCTGATCTCACCCCTCGGAAGTGCTGCACACAGAGAGAGTAGGGTGGAGACCAGACAGGCCTGAATATCAGGTGACAATGATCTACAGAGCAAAGGGCACAGAGATCTCAGGAAGTAGAGAATATTCTTAAAGGTGGGGGAAGAGAGGTAGAGTGGAGAGGTGGCAGGAGAGACCTGGTCCCCTGAGGGGCACGGCCCTCAGGAGAGTTAGAAAGTCATGCTGGCTGTTTACAATAGCCAGGACATGGGAGCAGCCTAGATGTCCATCAGCAGACAAATGGGTAAGAAAGCTGTGGTACGTATACACTACGGAATATTACTCAGCCATTAAAAAGAATACATTTGAATCAGTTCTAATGAGGTGGATGAAACTGGAGCCTATTATACAGAGTGAAGTAAGCCAGAAAGAAAAACACCAATACAGTATATTAATGCATATATGTGGAATTTAGAAAGATGGTAACGATAACCCTGTATGTGAGACAGCAAAATAGACACAAATGTATAGAACAGTCTTTTGGACTCTGTGGGAGAGGGAGAGGGTGGAATGATTTGGGAGAATGGCATTGAAACATGTATATTATCATATGTGAAATAGATCACCAGTCCAGGTTTGATGCGTGATACAGGGTGCTTGGGGCTGGTGCACTGGGATGACCCGGAGGGATGGGATGGGGAGGGAGGTGGGAAGGGGTTCAGGATGGGGAACACATGTACACCCATGGCAGATTCATGTCAATGTATGGCAAAACCACTACAATATTGTAAAGTAATTAGACTCCAATTAAAATTTTTTTTTAATGTATGTTTCTTGAACATAAAAAAAAAGAAAGTCATGCTGGGCATTGATGGTGGACGTCCCTCCTTCCTATGCTGTACACGGCTCTTGTGACGTCTCAGGAGATGTCAGAGAGCTGGGATTGGGCTTGTCACCCTCAGGTGTAGCTGCTCTGAGCACCATTTTATAAATGAGGAAATTGGGGCTCAGAGTGATTGAGTCACAGCTCACCAGTGACAGACCCCCACTTAAATGCGAGTTTGTTGTTTCAGTCGCTAAGTCGTGTCTGACTCTTTGCAACCCCATGGACTGTAACCCACCAGGCTCCTCTGTCCATGGGATTTCCCAGGCAAGAATATTAGAGTGGATTGCCATTTCCTCCTCCAGGAGATCGTCCTGACCCAGGGATTGAACCCGTGTCTCATGCGTTGGCATGTGGATTCTTTACCATCTGAACCACTTGGGAAGCCCTCATTTTTAAAGTATGAACCATGAGCAAATAGTCATGCAGGAAAGTTTATCCCCTGCCCCCCATGGAAAAGGCCAGCTGTCCAACTGTAACCTGATACCTCGTTGATCCTCCACTGATGCTTGCATGAGTCTGTTACTTTTTTCCCATTTTGGCCAAATAGGAAACAGAGACACAGCTTAACTTTGACTTTCCCTTGGCCAGCCAGCTTTCTAAAGTCATCAGAGGCGAGCAGGACCATCTCCCTGCAGCGCATTCCCCTTTGGGCTTGCTCTGCATGCTTGGCACACAGAAGTCATTGCTTCCACGTATCTGCACAGCCTTCTCCTCGTCTCACTTCCATCTGCAAAGAGAATCATCATGAGTCTCAAGAAGGATGTAGCCCATTGACTTCATGCTGTAAAATCCCCAGCCTCTTATTTTGTGTCTGTTCACATTTCCAAGTATTTCCCACTTGCCCTTTATCGACAACGGTGTAATAAAACTCACTTTACCGGGTTCCGTCTCCAGGGAGAAGAATGGAAGCTTTGATTTCCGTTCACAGCTTGGCCAGAAAAAAACAAGTCCTAAAGCCCAGCATTCTTTAACTTGGATGGTTATAATTTCCATTCCTTATTAGGTTTTTAAACCAAATGTTCAGGTTAAAAAGCAAAGCAAAATTGCTTTTTTATCCCTGAGTCCAAAGAAAGAATTTCATATTCAGAGCCCTGTGGGAACAAAAACCTTCCGGAGAGGTGATGAGGCCTCCCACACAAACCCATCAGGCTGGAGTCAGTGCTGTTAAGTGCTGCCTCCTGCTGCCGAGCCCCACCTTCCTCTCTCAGGCATCATGGGGGGAAAGAGAACTGCCCAGCAGAAGGGCCAGACTTAGGAAACAGTGAATTATGTGCTATCATTTCAGGGAGGCTTGGATGATGCCTCCCCAAGCTAAAGTCATCCCAGAATCCCCACCATCCAAGTTTATCTCTTGGGTGGATGGATCGTCTCCCATCAAAGTGCAAGTGTGCTTTAGAATTGTATTGCTTGTTCACAGAGAGCTCACAGGCAGGCAGGCAGGTTTTAGAATGAGACTTGGCCTCATCCTGGCTCTTCCATCTCCTGGCTGTGACCTGGCATGGAATACCTAACCTCTCTGAGTGTGGATGTGCTCCTGTGCACATTGAGATAAGTATTAATAGAAGCCACATCTTAGACATAATGGACATAAAGCCATTAGGACATAAAACATGCTGGATAAATACTAACTGCATCCCATACATTTTTAAATGTTGTTATTATTTTCATTCAGTGTGTGTATCTTTATAGTTCCTTTGTGATCGTTGCTTTTCAGAGCATAGACTCTGAAGCCAGACTGTCGGGATTTGAATCCCAGCTCTACCACTTGTTAGCTGTGACCTTGGGCAAGTGAATTAACCACTCTGTGCCTCAGTCTCCTCAACTGTAAAGGGGGATCAAAATAGTACCTTGCTCATAGGATTGTTGTGGGGATGAGTGACTTGATGTAGATAAAGTACTTGAAACAGTATCTGGATATGTGGATTACCTCCTGAGCACATTTTCCCCTTTATAGTTAAGTTTGAAAGTAAACAACATTTCTTTGTAAATGTTACATAGTTATATATTCCCTTCTCTCTCTCTCTTTTAAATGTCTTTGGTACCTATTTGGTCTGTATTCTCCCTTCTCCCTCACCCCAAATATCCAGTGTTGTTTACCTGTTAAGTCACAGAACTCAGTAAACTTTCTCACGACAAGATCACAGCATTCCTGAGACTGGACAGTCTTCCAGCTGCACACTGGAGTTACATGGCACATCCTATAAACCTTTAAAGCCTAGAGGGAGGGTGCAGCAAATATTGCTCTTACCTACTGCCAGACCATGCAGCAATGTCTGGGTAACATTACAATCACTTCCACCTGCTGTTACTCATTCTTTGCCTGTCTCAAAGATGTGTGAGTGACTTGTGAAAATATGGCCAAAGCTGTCTGGATATGAGTTTGGGGGGACAGATTTGGTCTATTGCTATTTTTTTTTAACTGTGCACCTCAGTTCTCTGAGGTTCAAGAGATAAACTTTCAGGATTCTTGAAAATGAAGCCTAAATGTGACAGACAGGACTCAAGTATCTTGTTTTACCACCAAACCCTCCCCCCAGAGTCCAATCTATCAAGAAAGTTTGTCCTTGGCAGATTCATACTTTCTGACCCCCTTTTTTCATCCCCCTGACTTGGACAGGACAGGCTTTGGGGTGTCTGCCCCATGTACAGTCCTCTTCTATTTTTTGCTCCCACAGTTGGCCAGCCATTTTGGAACCATGATCACATGACTTGGAGGCAGCAACTGATTGGACAAGGGCATAGCTATAGCTGATAGCTGATTGGTGGGTATCAGCAATAGCTGATAGCTGATAGGGCAGTGAAACAGCAACTGGGAGCTGAGTGAACTGATGGTAAAGGGCTTCTCAGGGCTCCTTTTCTGACACAATTTATCTGCCCCTGCTAAAAGGCCCTCCAGTTTCTGCAATCCTTTCCTGTTTCTATGAGGCCTGGCTGTAAAAATATTTCTGGTATTCCATTGAGCTTGTCTATTCAATCTGTGTTCTGGTCTCCTTTATTCCAGAGCTGTGCTTATAATGAACACAGTTTATCTGAGAGGTCTGAGGGCAGTTCAATTTCCTGACATCTAAGATGAACGTACCTGTTGTATAACCCTGTGGGCACTTCTGCTCCCCTGCTCTTGGCCTCTGGTCTTGACCCAAAGGCCACACACAGCCCAGCTGGCAACTATGCCTAGTTCATGGTCACTTGAGATTCAACAGGGAACCCCATCTTTCAAGCCCAGTAACCCTCTGTCGCTGAATTATAAAGTCTCTCTCTTCTGCTCTCTTAAAGCCCAGCCCTGGCTCAGTCCCCTCACAGCACTGCAGTGGGTCTTGGAAAGTAGCCCAAAAGGAGTCTGTCCCAGGGTGGCAGAAAGATGAAAGAAAAAATCTAAGCTAATGGGTAGAAGGGTGACCAAGCAGTCCTGAGCTTGCCTTTAGCCTTTTCTTTCACTGAAGTTCGAGGTGGTGTTGTTCTGTAAATCAGTTCCCCCGTTTTGTGCTCAGCTTACCCCATGGGAAATGGGGGCAGTGATGGCCAGTGGGCACTGAGCTAAAGTCCTGGCTGGGTACCGCCCCTATCCGGGCACTGTCCCGAGCGTTGACCACACCCTGACCCTCACAAGAACCCTATGTGATTGGCCTATAGTAGCTCCATGTAGAGTTGGAGACCTTGAGGCACAGAAAGCTTAAATAACTTTCCCCTGGGTGCACAGCTGGGAAGCCACGAAGCTGAGATTTGAACCTGAAGAGCCTTTTATCTGCAGCATAACTGCAGGGGCAAAGCCCTCCTCATCTAGCCACATGTTTCCCAGGCATGTTGGGGAATCAGCCTCAGGGAACACAGGTCTCCTTAGAGGGAAGAGAGAGGGTGAGCCCTTTTCTCAAAGTTGCAAAAAAAAATCTGCTCCTGAACATATTTTCTAGTGGCTGATATTCCATCTCTTTAAGACCATTTCCCTAACGTGACCCCTTTAGGTTGTTCCCGCATTTTCCATAATTCCCAAGGGGATCACCTTTGTGCTTGCTTTGTGGGCTGCTGATCCCTCTCACTCCTCCGAGGTGGGTGACCCCGGACCAATCCCATGATGCAAGTGCCTTTCCCTCCAGACTCCCTGTAGCCTTGCTGGGTCACCCACCACCTCCCGTTCTTTTTCCATGTGGCCACTACCTGCAAACTGAACACTCTGCAGAGATGTACCAGCAGCCTTGACCTCTCAGAGATGGTCACCAGTTCAGAGTACAGGCCACTTGGCTAAACGTGATTTTTGCGATAAATGAGCAGTGGTTTTTAATCTAAGTATGTCCCCAGTATCACACAGGATGCACTTATACTCATGTTTTCCCTCATTTATCTGAAGCTCACTTTTAACTGGCACCTTGTGTTTCTGTTTGCTCATTCTGGCAACCCTCGCCTAAGGGGCTTTCTTCTCCCTGAAGTTTTAACCAACTGAGCGCTATATTTCATTTTTGTGACAAGCAGGGTATGACTGGCTTTCCTTCTGCTGGGAGTGAAGCAGTGGGGGGCTGGGGCATTTCGAGAATTAAAAAGATCCCTGGCTGGCGTCTCTTCCACCCTGATCTTCCTTGGCCTCAGAACAGTGGCTGGTCCTTCCCTTGCTCACCCCTCGAGCTCTGTCCTGGCTCTGAGCTCAGATGGGTGACTTTCTATCCCTCGGGTTTGGGCACTTGTGTTTGCTTCCATCAGGGGTTGCTCATTCTTCCAGGTACATCTGCCTCCCAGGTTAGAGTGAAGTGGACAAGGAGAAATGCATTAACCCACGGCCCCTGATACTCGGTCTGGTGGCTCCTCAACTCAGGAGTCACATGTCCTGCTGGCAACAGTCAGCTGAGCCAGGCGATCCTTTTGAAATCAAGGGAACAGCAGGCCTTGAAGAACAGAGGTGTTAGCATAAATGAGGGAGGGAGGAGGAGAGCGAGGCCCGCTCGGTAGCCTGTTAAATCCACCAGAAGCACGGATGCGCCCGGAGCCCCCGAGCCACCTGACTCCGTGTGTGAGCCGCGTCTGTGTGCTCGCACGGTACCTGCATAGCCATCACACCCATTCAGCTCAGCTCATCTTTATTGAGCGCCTACTTTGTGCCAAGCACACTGCTGGGCTCATAAAGATGAGAAAGGTGCAGTCCCTGCCTCCAGAGGACCCTCGTCTTCTTGTAGGAGAGACACACGTGGAGAGGACATCCGGCCCCACGAGGTGAGTGAGAGATTGATGTGCCCAGGGCACCTGGGAGCTGGACAGCAGGGGCGGGGACACACACCTGGGCTGTCCTGCCTGCCTCGGGGTGGCTCTCCCCCACCTCACAGACCCTTGGAAGCACTCAATACTAGGCATTTCAAACCACAGGATTGAGTGGAACTACTTTTTTTCAAAGCTCCTAGTTTCAGGAAATAATTTAGCCCAGTTGCCCAGGGGCCTGCTGCCCGTGGAAATCCAACAGAGGCAGCTGTTCCAATGCTCATTACTCACAGGCACCCACCACCTCCCGGGACTTCCTTTCTGCACCTGGGCCTCCCTCCTCTTCATCAGCAAATTCGTCTGCTGGGCTAGTTTGGGGGTAATTACCTAGCAATTAAAGGGTCTGATTTCTACATATTGGCTCTACTCAGAGCTGCCAAGAACATTCAAAGAGGGGCCGGGTGGGAGAGAGAAACATGCTTTTTCATTATTTTACCTATAGGATTCACTTGAGGCCGGGGGGTTGGGGGTGGGGGAGGTGGGGGGGGGTGTCGGCTCATTGCCCTAACTAGCTACTTGGATGAGGACAAATTCCTCATTAATTTTAACTGTGTCAGCTGGAGAAGCTGATGAAAGTGAGAGTGACTAATGAGTGGTGTTCCTGGGGACAGACCAAAGAGCACACAGGAAATGGGACGGGGTCCCAGTAAAAAGAGAGCCGCCCTCAGCAGCTCCGTGCAGGGAGCTGGCTCTGGAGGGCCACGGAGCAGGGTCACCCAGCTTCTCCCTGCATTGGTGGAGTCTGGGCCCTCTGGTCAGCAGGCGATTACCATCAAGTGATTAGGGCTGTGGCCTGATGACACCGAAGCAAGAGAGGAAATACCGCAGGCTCCTAAGTGGCCTTGGGAGTCTGAGCCACTTAGCGGTTGCATATGGCTGCCCACAGGCAAGTTGCAAAGCCTTTGGCCTATTTTAACTCACTTGTCTCCTCGCTGCTCTGTGAAGCAGGCAGGCCTGTGGTGTGTTAAGGAGGAATGCTGCTCAGCTTCTTAGAGCAACTTAGAAGAGCAGCCCCAGGGCTGTCCTCAGATTGCTGCATGGGTCCCAGGGAACCCTCAGCCCTTCAAAAGGGGCAAGAAGGGTGTGAGGAGGACATGTCAGCAGGACGGGGGCCAGTGTCAATGGAAAGCTCCTGCCTCTCATCCAGCCCTTTTGTGGGAAGACCTCTGATCCACCCCAGAATTTTTATGGGATCTCTAGTGTGTTTTCTGTTTGCTCGGCCTCTTCTCTGTGGGCCTGGTCCTCCCTGCTCTCAGTCCAGGTGATTCAGTCAGGAGCGGGCATGTGACCCCAGACCAGAACATTCAGAAGGGTCTGTACTCCTGGGCATGTGACTCAGCTGGACCAATCAGAATCAATCTAAGACTTTTCTGGAAGCACTGGAGAAGAGAGATGCTTTTTTTTTTTTTTTTAATTGAGGCTACTAACCTGCTTGAGGTTATTGATATTTCTCCCGGCAATCTTGATTCCAGCTTGTGCTTCTTCCAGCCCAGCGTTTCTCATGATGTACTCTGCATATAAGTTAAATAAACAGGGTGACAATATACAGCCTTGACGTACTCCTTTTCCTATTTGGAACCAGTCTGTTCCAAATGTTCATGTTATGTTCCAAATGTTCATGTTATATTCCAAATGTTCCACGTCCAGTTCTAACTGTTGCTTCCTGACCTGGATACAGATTTCTTAGGAGGCAGGTCAGATGGTCTGGTATTCCCATCTTTTTCAGAGTTTTCCACAGTTTATTGTGATCCACACAGTCAATGGCTTTGGCATAGTCTATAAAGCAGAAGTAGACGTTTTTCAAGAACTGTGTTGCTTTTTTGATGATCCAGCAGATGTTGGCAATTTGATCTTTGGTTCCTCTACCTTTTCTAAAACCATCTTGAACATATGGAAATTCACAGTTCACATGCTGTTGGAGCCTAGCTTGGAGAATTTTGAGCATTACTTTACTAGCGTGTGAGATGAGTGCAATTGAGTATTACATTAGAGCATTCTTTGGCATTGCCTTTCTTTGGGATTGGAATGAAAACTGACCTTTTCCAGTCCTGTGGCCACTGCTGAGTTTTCCAAATTTGCTGGCATATTGAGTGAAGCACTTTCACAGCATCATCTTTTAGGATTTGAAATAGCTCAACTGGAACTCCATCACCTCCACTAGCTTTGTTCATAGTAATGCTTCCTAAGATGCACTTGACTTCACATTCCAGGATGTCTCGCTCTAGGTGAGTGATCACACCATCGTGATTATCTGGGTCGTGAAGATCTTTTTTGTACAGTTCTTCTGTGTATTCTTGCCACCTCTTCTTAATATCTTCTGCTTCTGTTAGGTCCATACCATTTCTGTCCTTTATCGAGCCCATCTTCGCATGAAATGTTCCCTTGGTATCTCTGATTTTCTTGAAGAGATCTCTAGTCTTTCCCATTCTGTTGTTTTCCTCTATTTCTTTGCACTGATCGCTGAGGAAGGCTTTCTTATCTCGCCTTACTATTCTTTGGAACTCTGCATTCAGATGCTTGTATCTTTCCTTTTCTCCTTTGCTTTTTGCTTCTCTTCTTTTCACAGCTATTTGTAAGGCCTCCTCAGACAGCCATTTTGCCTTTTTGCATTTCTTTTTTTGGGGGATGATCTTGATCCCTGTCTCCTGTACAATGTCATGAACCTCCGTCCATAGTTCATCAGACACTCTGTCTACCAGATCTAGATAGACAAATGTTAAAGCTCGACATTCAGAACACTAAGATCATGGCATCCGGTCCCATCACTTCATGGCAGATAGATGGGGAAACAGTGTAAACAGTGAGAGATTTTATTTTCTTGGGCTCCAAAATCACTGCAGATGGTGACTGCAGCCATGAAATTAAAAGATGTTTTGTCTTTGGAAGGAAAGTTATGACCAACCCAGACAGCATATTACAAAGCAGAGACATTACTTTACCAACAAAGGTCCGTCTAGTCAAGGCCTTGGTTTTTCCAGTAGTCATGTATGGATGTAAGAGTTGGACTATAAAGAAAGCTGAGCGCAGAAGAATTCATGCTTTTGAACTGTGATGTTGGAGAAGACTCTTGAGTGTCCCTTGGACTGCAAGGAGATCCAACCAGTCCATCCTAAAGGAAATCAGTCCTGAATATTCATTGGAAGGGCTGATGTTGAAGCTGAAACTCCAATACTTTGGCCACCTGATGGGATGAGCTGACTCATTTGAAAAGACCCTGATGCTGGGAAAGATCAAAGGCAGGAGAAAGGGATGACAGAGGATGAGATGGTTGGATGGCATCACCGACTCAATGGACATGAATTTGAGTAAGCTCCAGGAGTTGATGATAGACAGGGAGGCCTGGCGTGCTGCAGTCCATGGGGTCACAGAGTCAGACATGACTGAGCGACTGAACTGAATTGAACCTGCTTGAAGTTACTTTCCTGTGATTGGGGGAGATTCTCTCTGGGAATGTAATGAATGCAAAAGAAAGCAGAGCTAAAATTAAGAAATGGAATTCAGAGAGCATGGTTTTGGGTCCTGGATCAAGCTATGGCTGAATCCCTTGGATTTTTAGTTACTTGAGCCAATGTCACCCTTTTTCTTAATAAGCTTGGGTCTGATTTCTGTGATTTACAACCAAGACTTATGCTTAATAGTCTAAAGATATAACTTGGACAAGTTATATTTCTGAGGTTCAATTTCCTCATGGGTAAAAAGGGACAAAAATGCCCCATCTGTAGTTATTGAAGAGAGCCAGCCATTCGACCAAAGGTGTAATATTTACTTGGCCACCTTAACCACATTTCCTATAGTTTCCCCTTGCAGAGTAGGGCTAAGGAGACCGTTCAACCTCCTAGTGGTGGTAGTGGTTTGGATAATAGATATGCTGTAGAATCTTTATTCTTATATAGGAATATTTTCCCCCAAGGGTAACTGAACTGTCAAAAAAAAAAAACCTTTTAATTTTGAGATGATTGTAGATTCCATGCATTGACTGGAAGCAATACAAAGAGATTCCATATCCCTCCCCTTCACCCAGTTTCAGTAACATCTTACATAACTCTAGTACACTAGCACAATGAGAAAACTGGCCTTGATGCATTGCACTGAACTTACACAAATTTCACCACTTACATGTGTGTGTGTGTGTGTCTACCTGTGTGCCTGCTCAGTTGCTCAGTCTTTTGTGAGCCCGTGGACTGTAGCCCATCAGGCTCCTCTGGCCATGGGATTCTTCAGGCAAGGATACTGGAGTGGGTTGACATTTCCTCCTCCAGGGGATCTTCCTGACCCAGGGGTCGAACCTGAGTCTTCTGCGTTGACAGGCAGATTCTTTACCACTGAGCCATCAGGGAAGCCCCTGAACATTATATAAATGGAATCATATATGTAACCTTTTGAGACCAGCTCTTTTCAATCAGCATAACTGCTGAGATCCATCCCACTTGTGCACATAATAGTGTCTTCCTTTGTTGACAAGTAGCATTCCATGGTAGGGGCAGGCAACAGTTTTCTTAAACATTCATGTACTGGAGGACATCTGGGTTTTTCCCAGTTTTCTTACCCTTAATAAATAAGGCTGATATGAACATTTGTGTGCAAGTTTTGTGAACTTGAGTTTTCACTTCTCTGGGATAAATACTCGAGAGTGTAATTACTGGATAGTATGTTAAGTCTGTTTTCAGCTTTAAAAGAAACTGCCAAATTACTTTCCAGCGTGGCTAAATTGTTCTACAGTCCGACCAGCAAGGTATAAGGGATCCAATTTCTCTTCCTTCTCACCAGCATTTGGTGTTATTACTATATTTTATTTTAACCGTTCCAGCAGGTGTGTGATGATATCTCATTATAGTTTTAATTAGCACTTTGTAATGCTCAAAATCCTTCAAGCTAGGCTTCAACAGTACATGAACCGAGAACTTCCAGATGTACAAGCTGGATTTTGAAAAGGCAGAGGAACCAGAGATCGAGTTTCCAACATCCATTGGATCATAGAAAAAGCAAGGGAATTCCAAAAAAAATCTACTTCTGCTTTATTGACTATGCCAAAGACTTTGACTGTGTGGATCACAACAAACTGTGGAAAATTCTTCAAGAGATGGGAATACCAGACCACCGGACCTGCCTCCTGAGAAATCTGCACACAAGTCAAGAAGCAACAGTTAAAACTGGACATGGAACAATGGACTGGTTCAAAATTGGGAAAGGAGTATGTCAAGGCTGTAATATTGTCACCTTGCTTATTTAACTTATATACAGAATACATCATGTGAAATGCTGGGCTAGATGACTCACAAGCTAGAATCAGGATTGCTGGGAGAAATATCAATAACCTCAGATATGCAGATGACACCTTATGGCAGAAAGTAAAGAGGAACTAAAGAGCCTGTCAAGGTGAAAGAGGAGACTGGTAGAGCTGGCTTAAAATTCAGTATTCACAAAACTAAGATCATGGCATCTGGTCCCATCACTTCATTGCAAATATGAAAAAAGTGGAAACAGTGACAGATTTTATTTTCTTAGGCTCCAAAATCACTGTGGATGGTGACTGAAGCCATGAAATTAAAAGATGCTTTCTCTTTGGAAGAAAAGCTGTGACAACTTAAACAGCATATGAAAAAGCAGAGACATCACTTTGCTGACAAAGGTCCATGTAGTCAAAGCTATGGTTTTTCCAGTGGTCATGTGTGGATGTGAGAGTTGGATCATATAGAAGGCTGAGCGCCAGTGACCTGCTGCTTTCAAATTGTGGTGCTGGAGAAGAGTCCCCTTGAAAAGCAAGGAGTCTCTCGGGTCTCCCTCCCACGCCCTCACCCCACCCCTCTAAGTTGTCATAGGTCGCCAGGCTGGACTCTGTGTTGTACAGCAGTTTCCCACTAGCTTTTAATAGCGATTCCACACACGATAGCAGATATATGTCAATACTACTTTCTCAATTCATCCTACCCTCTCCTTTCCCTGCTGTGTCCACACATCTGTCCTCTGTGTCTGCATCTCCATTCCTTCTCCGCAGATAGGTTTATCAGTGCCATTTTTCTGAATTCCATATATATGTGTTAATTTACGATATTGTTTTTCTGACTTCACTCTGGATGACAGGCTCTAGGTTTATCTACCTCTCTAACTGAATTCTTCATTACAGTTCCTTTTACAGCTGAGTAATATTCCATTGTATATATGTACCACAACTTCTTTATCCATTCCTCTGTCGTTGGACATCTAGGTTGCTTCCATGTCCTGGCTGTTGTAAATAGTACTGCAGTGAGCACTGGGGTCCACGTGTTGAGAATTTGCTTTTCTGATGAGTTCCTGGGAGATGCTGATACCTCTAGTCCCAAGGCCACACTGATAATAGTTGATAATATCTAGAAACTCAGAATTTAAGAGAAGCAAAACTCAAGGAACACTGATGTCTTCTCCACCTCCCTGTCTGCTCCGTCTTCATACGGCCCACAGTAGCCATCCTAGGAGACCCCTTGAGCTTGGATTGGAGCGATGAGGGCCACCCAGAAGCTAGAGTCACCACCAGACACCCACCAGCAGGGTGCACTCACCACTGGTCCCAGAAACCTCATTGCTGCAGCCATTTGGTCACTGATTCCGCAGATTCATCGAGTGTCCTCTGCCCCAAGCTCTGCCTGTGGAGCATGTAGTATACAGGACAGGCAAGACTTTGCCTCTGAAGGAGAAAGAAGGAAACAAATAACAAAATCATTTCAGGTGTTGATTTTGAGGGCTTTATGAAGCAGATTTAAAATGCCATGTTACGTGATTAAGTTCAGAGTACGATTTAAATTGGGAAGTCAGGAAAGGGCTTTCCAAAGAGGTGACAACTGAGCAATAGAAGGAATCAGTTGTTCGAAGGACTTGGGGGAGAGGGCAGGGAGCCGGCCTGAGGCCAAAGCAGAGGCCCCGGGAATGGTGGATAATGATGGTGCGCGCAGGCCTGGGCGGGACTCGGGCCCCACTGCAGGCGCACCTGTCTCTCTGCGCTGCTGCCAGCTCCCTCTCCGCTCTCTGCTCACACGGCATCTTTGCAGCCCCTGGGGAAACGCCACTTCCTTTTGTGCAGTTCTGAAATGAGCTTGTTTGCCACTTAGCAGCTCTCTGATTTATGAACTTCCCAGCTCTGCATCTTGGCAGGCCACGTGATTGTAAAGGATGCTCTTAATGAGGTGAAGAGGGGAGGGGACTCGGGGATGCCGTCTGGTGACGGGGGCTCAGTCCCTGACGCACCCCAGGTCCCTCACATGAAAATGCCAACCCTGTCACTGACAATGGGCCCACACCCCATGGCCCTCCAGCCACAGCTCTGCCCCACGGCAGACTCCCAAGTGTGTAGAGGCAAGCAAGGTCCTGCCTCCACTCTTTCAGGCTGGTGAATCTAGGAAAACTACTTAAACTCTAAATCTCAGCTTCCTCTCCTCGGATAGGGTAATTGAGAGTTAACTCATGGTGGGCGTGGCATGGAAGCAGCCCTGGGTAGAATTCATATTATTCTTTTTGTCAGTAACTCTACTTATTGTGGTCTGATACAAGTTAGAAATCAATTGCAGGATTATATCTTTTGTTTTTCAGATTCTGTGGGGTGCAGGACTTTTTTGGCCAGGCCAAACAACCTGCGGGATCTTGGTTCCCAATCAGGGATTAAACCCATGCCCCTTGTATTGAAAGCACGGAGTCTTAACCATTGAACCACCAGGGAAGTCCCAATTGTAGGATTATATCTCATAGTACTCCTATAATGCCTCCTTCCCCAACTGCCCCTCACAGAAGCATGGAATAAAGGGAGTAATTATTAGTAGTATAAGATCAGCCAACAGTGATCGTGCCTCTTGCGTTATAAGCACTTTATACACTGCATATCATTTCATTGTTACACTGTATCATTGAATCTTTGCAAAGGCATATTAATTAGATTTATCTTGGACTCCAAAATCACTCAGGATGGTGACTGCAGCCATGAAATTAAAAGACACTTGCTCTTTGAAAGGAAAGCTATGACAAATCTAGAGAGCATATTAAAAATCAGAGACATCACTTTGCTAACAAAGGTCTGTATAGTCAAAGCTATGGTTTTTCAGCAGTCATGTACAGATGTGAGAGTTGGACTATAAAGAAGGCTGAGTGCTAAAGAATTGATGCTTTTGAACGGTGGTGTCGGAAAAGACTCTTGAGAGTCCCTTGGACTGCAAGGAGATCAAACCAGTCCATCCTAAAGGAAATCAACCCTGAATATTCATTGGAAAGACTGATGCTGAAGCAGAAGCTGCAGTACTTTGGTCCCCTGATGCAAAGAGCCAATTCATTGGAAAAGACCCTGATGCTGGGAAAGATTGATGGCAAAAGGAGAAGGGAGCAGTAGAGAATGAGAAGGTTAGATAGCATCACCAACTCAATGGACATGAGTTTGTGCAAACTCCAGGAGACAGTGGAGGCCAGGGAAACCTGGTGTACTGCAGTTCATGAGGTCACAAAGAGTCAGATACAACTTAGCAACCGAACAACAATATTAATTCCATTCTGTAAGTGAGGGAACAGAGGCCTGGAGATAATAACTTGTCCAGGGTCACCTAGCTAATACGTGACTTGAGTCTGAGGCCATCAGTTCTGTGACTCTGAGCAGGACCTGTAAGTTCTTAGAGCCCCAGGCTCCTCATCTGAACTTTACAACATTGTTGTTTGCACTGAATGGTGTGGTGCCTGCTCCTCAAAGCAGGAAGCAGAAAGTGTGGTTATTCCCACCTCGCTCTCAGGAGCAGCTTCACATCTGTGCATCAGATGCCCCTTCACCCTGATCAGCTCAGCAGCCATGCACTGCCGGGGCCTGTGCTCAATGCAGATGGAAGTCAGGGTGCTTACACGTCATGAACGCAGCAGTTCATGTCAGTGCTAGAGGCTGGGCCAGTCCTGGATGAAGAGAACTTGCTATAAAGGCTCCTCCCATAGATAGGCCCAGCAGGTTCAGTGCACAGCCTCCCTGGCTGTTGTTCTAATTTGTCTAAAACCCGCAGGCCTGACTTTTTCACCCTTTAAAGCACTGGCTTCTCACCTTTGGGCTGCCCTGGTGGCTCCCACCGAAAAGAACCAGCTACAATGCAGGAGACCCAAGTTCAATCCCTGGATCGGGAAGATCCTCTGGAGAAGGGAATGGCAACCCACTCCAATATTCTTGCCTGGGGAATCCCATGGACAGGGGAGCCTGGTGGGCTACAGTCCATGGGGTTGCAAAGAGTTGGACATGACTGAGCAACTAACATTTTCACTTCTTTCTTCACCTTTAGGGAGACTGGGGATGGTGTGTCCTTAAGGTCCTCAGAACGATGCATGAACACACACAATTTCAGGGCTTGCAGTCACCCCAAAGCTTCCCCATAGCCCAGGCTTTATAGGGAAGCAAGGGAACTGTGACCCCATGACTGGGCTCAGGGGAGGGTTGCCCCAGCCCCCTACATTGAGGACCTGCCCTCACAGAATGGTATTCACATAGGCATGCATGTCTCAGAGGCCTCCTTCCTCTAATTTCACTATTTTAGATTGTGGGAGGTGAGAGGGAGGTGTGATCTTTGCAGGAGAACATCTCTCATTCAACACAACTGTGGGGCAGCCTCCAGTGGGCCTGGAGCTCAGCAGCCAGCTCCTCTCTCCAGCTCCCGCGGGCCCTGCCCATCCCGGGCCACTTAGCCTCCTGTGCGCCCAGATTTCCCTGTGTTTGCCAGGAGCCTATGCGAGGGCCCGGCCACAGCGCTTTCCAGCACCCCCTTCCAGGGCCCTCGCCCACATCACATGCAGCCCTGCCAGGCAGGGCTGAGACAGGCCTCTGTGACTGCAGCGCCACCTCCTCCTCCTGACGCTGAGGCAGTTCTCCACAATGTTCCACGAAATAGTACTTCCTGAAATTTCCAAAGAGCCCATAACAACAGCGAACCTGCAGGGGATAGGGATACAGGCCAAAGCAGCCAGAACTCAGAGTTCTTGGAAGGCTTCTGTTTTCTATTTGGAAGTGATTCAAGGGTTGCGTCGCATCCCATTATATTTCCAAGTTCATGTGAACATAAAGAAGTAAAATGGATGTTCCCGGTTATGTGCCACGAATCACCTGTGGCTTGCCCACACTTCCACCAGCAGCCTCATTCTCCCCAAGAATCAGCAGCCAGTTAGTAGGAGCTTCTGGCTCGTGCGTGATGATTTTTCTTTAGTCTATCCACCACATACGAAGGGAGAGCTGCCATGTGGAGGATGGCACACAAGTTAAGCCCTGGGGTTCTGAGTCATCTGGACTTGAGTTCAAAAATCTGTTTGCTAATATAACAAATAAACAAAAATAATAATAAAGTAATGGAATAATTTCCTGCATAACCATATAATAATATTTTTGTAAATTTAAACATCATGTAAAAATAAAAATGCCAAAGATAATAATAATAATAATAATAATAGAGGAAAAATCAGATAAAAATATCTGTTCACTTACTAGCTGTGTAACTTTGGGCAAGTGACTTAACCTTTCCGAGTTTCAGTTGCTTTGTCTATAGTAACATCTATCATATTGGACTTCTTTGAGAATTAACTAAAATAATGTCTATAAAGCTTTCAGCTCCTTTCAGTACAGTATCCAATACAATGCTGTATATGTATGAGACACCTTATATGTCCAACACATGTAAGTATTAGGCGCTGCTGTGTCCTACTCTTTGCGACCGCGTAGACTGTAGCACGCCAGGCTCCTCTGTCCATGGAATTCTCCAGACAAAAATACTAGAATGGGTTGCCATTTCCTTCTCCAGGGGATCTTCCCAACCCAGGGATCGAACCTGGGTCTTCTGCATTGCAGGCAGATTCTTACCATCAGAGTCACCAGGGGGGCCCAGCACATGCCAGGTGCCACATAATATAAGGTCCTTATAATTGTTTGTACGCAATTGTTAACTGAAGTGTTAATCACAAGTGTTATATTAGGAATTATAAACAAAGATGTAAAAATATTAAACTTGCATCTTTTTAACAGCAAAGCTTTTAATTTTCTCATTCATGTTCCATTAATTTGTAAGTATTGAAAGAAATTATGTAAACATGAGAGCAAAAGCATCCAGCTGGAATGGGTTTGGGAAGAATCCCCATGACTCTGGGTCAACTTACTGGGATCAGAGGGGAATGGGCTAGAAATCCCCACCCTAACATTGCGTGGGTAACATTGAACCCCAGGGCGTGAGCACAAATGAAGGCCACATGCCGTTCTACTACACATTTAAAAGTTCTAAGTCAAGCTACGTCTAACATCAGTGATAGTCGATCTTTCTCTCCTGACAAACCCAAAAGCCAAGGTTTAATATCAAGTTTCTTGGACTCAGAATTTCAACCCAGAACACGGTGGCCAGAGAGGCCTGCTTGAGGCGCCCAGGCCAGGCCTTCCCCTGTATCTTGCCACCCGCACTCCTTACCCACTGAAGGAGCCTGGCCCTGAGGGCACCGTCCCCTATCTGCACGCCCTGCAAGCAGTCCCCCTGGGCCCTGGCAGGATGGTGCCCAGAGGAAAGGCTCTACAGACAGAAGGGCTGTGGGGCACTGAGGCCAGAGAACACTGGGGCCTGGGCCTGCTTAGCAGAGTCTAGAGCTGGGGTCAGCAGGTGTTTCTGTAAACGGCCATGGGGTCCCTATCGTAACCACTCAAGTCTGCCATCTTCCATGAGAGTGGCCACGGTCACTGTGTAAATGACTCAGTACAGAACTTGGCTGTACTGCAGGTACACTTTACCTGCGGTCACCGAAATTAGAATCTTACGTAATTTTCACGTCATTCTTCTTTTGATTTTTTTTTTAACCATTTAAAAATAGAAAAACCATTCTTAGCTCACAAGTTGTATGCAGACAAGTGACAGGTGCCCTTGACAGTGGCCTAGAAGGTGAGCCAGAGCTCTGGGTGGGCATGTCCCATGGAGCCCCGGATCTCTTACCGTGGAGGGTGTGGGGCAGGACCCCCAGGGCACAGGGCTGAGGGCAGGAGCCCCCCCCACCTTGCCCAGCATCAGGCTGGCACTGTAGCAGCCCCCAGGCAGGAGGGGTGACTTTTCTTGGGTCCATGAGTTGGTTGAGGGGAGCAAGAGCAGTTTGATTCTGATACCAGACCGGCCTCTTTAGCAGCGTCCCCGGGACCTGTCACTCACCCCCTCACCTTTCCAGTATCCTAGGCCTCCTCAGGGATGTAACGTGTGTGTGTGTGCGCACTTGTGTGTGTTTGGCGGGGGGCAGCTTATTCTCCCTGAAAAGGAGAGCCACATGTAATAAACTCTCAGATCACTAGAGAACTCTGCAGCTCACAGTGGAATCGGCTGTCATCTCAACCCCCTGTTGCCCTCTGGGGACATGTCCAGGCAAGAATCATTGCGCAGCAGGCTTGGTCCCGAGGGCGCCTGTGTCCCCTTTCTCCTGCTCGGGCGACGCCTGTTGGAAGATGAGCATTCCTTTTCATTTCGGTCCAGCAGCTGAATTTAGGCTGTCGTCGCAAATGCTGCTGATGTGGTTGCTGGATAATTTGTTTTCTGTTGGTTCACTTGCCAGCAATTTCTAAGGCTCTTGTGGAAATCATTGTTAGTCATCCCTGTATTCAGCCTTGAGCTGAACCAATCTGATGGCTTTGAAGCAGGGATGGGGAGTGGGGAGTGAAGGAGACGGGGAGGAAGAGAGAGAGATGAGAAGAGAGGGTTATTTGGATAAAGATGCACTTTCCTACCATTTTCCCTTTTTAAAAATAGCAACATACACTCCAGAGGTGGGTGTGACTTTTGATAACAGATGCAGTCACAAAAATGATTTAAAATCACATTTTGTGTCTAACTGACCATGTGGTGATGAGCCATTTCCCCATCATTTGACTCAAATTACCATGGGAACAGACTGCATCTTCAGAGAGGTGCTTCAGAGAAAGGGCTCTGGCAGCCTGTAGCTTCTGCCCCAGCCCTGCCCTCCTCCAGGACCAAGCCCTTTGTTGAGCTATTCGTCCAGGTCTCAAGACCAGCCACCCATGTTTAAGGGTCAGGGCACTTTGGGACCCTTGGGTAGTTTATCATTTGTTGCAGGATCTTCAGGTCAGCAACCCCCGCTCTGGCCAAGCTCAGAGTGGGAGGGTACCATCTGATTCTCATCTTTCTCTTCCTTTTGCACCTAAGAATTCAAGCTTGAAATGGACCATCCTTCCTCCTACCCCCGCCCCCGCCCAGCTCCCAGCTGTCCCCTCCTGCTCCCCACAACACTGTATTCCAGACTCATAAGCCTCAGGAAGCCATCCAGCCCATGCCCCTGGCACCCCTTGTAACAAGAATCTACCCTGATTAGAAGGCTTCCCAGGTGGCACTAGTGGTAAAGAACCCACCTGTCAGTACAGGAGATGCAAGAGATGTGGGTTCTATCCCTGGGTTGGGAAGATCCCCTGGAGGAGGGCATGGCAACCCACTCTAGTGTTCTTGCCTGGAGAGTCCCATGGACAGAGGAGCCTCACAGGCTGAAGTCCATGGGGTCACAAAGAGCTGGTCATGACTGAGTGACTTGGCAGGCATGCACACTGATTAGAGCTGTTGTTATGAGTTGGCTACATATGAGGGGAAAGTTTCCGTGCTCGTGCCCAGGCCTTACCTGCAGGCCAGATAAATCAGGATGTTCTGTGTTGGGGGCCTGGGCCTCAGTCGTTTGTAAAGACCACTGGGGGTCTCGCATTGTATAGCCCCCGAGCATGAGAGCTGCCATGTTAGATGCAAAGATGAATGACTCCGTACTTAGAATCCCTTGCTTCAGACCTAAGGTCCCTCAGTGCTCCCCGTCTCAGTGGATCACATAGACACCCCATGAACAGGGCACCTCTGGGCCTTCCTGTTTCCACCTCCAGATCCCTCTCTAGGTGATAAAGCCCACAGGGTCAGGGGCCGTGTTTATTTTGCTTACATAGCACACCTGACACTTAGCGAAGCCTCAGCATCTTCTGCCAGTGCAAATCACTGAGTGAAGGACGTTGATAAGAAACCCTATCTACTAGACTTGAAGCCTTGGATCTTGGCCAGAGTCAGACCTAGAGTCTCTAGAGTCCCAGGTTAAATGAGTCAGCTGGTTGGGACGGAGCCGCCTTCCTCCTCCAGGAGGCTGATGTTTGCACAAGCCGGTTAGTCCTTGGCTGGAGTCAGTGGTCACCATGGTTGCTGTTGGCTTGACAGCCATTGGAGGTACTGGATGGACCACATCTGGGACTCTCAGGGTTGCCTGCAGTCCGTCACCCTCTGGTCTCAGAACCCAGCATGTGCTTTCTCACCTACTCTGTCCACTATGACTCCCGTGAGGTCCCTCAAAGGCAGTGGTTCAGTTATCGAGAACCAGGAAACTCAGATCCCAGTTAGAAAATTAGCAACTGTCTTGAGCTATCTTAAAGACACTCCCACAACCTAAATTCATAGGTAGGATCATTTACCTTATAAAAGTGTGGGAAATAAAGCTCACTGGCCTAAACCCAAAGAATGGACTTGGAGCCACAAGGTACAGTGGGAAGCAAGGCTTTAATGACAGTCTTGCAAGATCAGGTGTCTGGTGGACAGGCACACCCAGTGTTATTACAACAAGCAATTTATCTCCTTAGCACCCAAGTCCCTCCCCCAGTTCCTCATTGGCTGAGTACTATGGGATGAACAATCTCTTGAATGTTGCCTAAGTTCATTCCCTTCCTCTTTATGGGCTGGCCCCTCCCTGATGTCTTGTTTCCCTCTTTCCTGCACAGTTATTCCCATTCTTATGTTTTGAATTCACCAATTGCATGAGCCTGTGTGAAAATTCTAAGCATTCCACCCTCTCTTTGTCTAGTTTTGAAGCCCTGACGGTTGCTACATCACCAAGTGTTAGGTAAGTTTCACTCAAAGCTAGCTATCCTTGAAAATGGATCACTTCAAGTTTTCATTTCTTACAAAAAGATCTGTCTTTTAAACAGAGACCCCAGTGAACTCTGGCCACAGGGTGAGGAGTTGGGGGAAGAGATGATTTCATTTCAGTCCATTTCCCACCAGGTCTTTGTTACTCCTGTTGATGTTGCTTTCTTGCTCTTGTCATCGTTCCTATTTTAGCAGTTTTTCCTTTATTCAAGAGTGTTTCCTTTTCAGTCTCTAGAGATTTATACAGGCAGCAAGAACAGCATTGGTCATCTCTAGTGAATAAAATTAATAAAATATTAATTTTGAATGCAATGTTTTGAATTCATGAAAACTTTGAACTGGACTCAACTGGAGATTTATGTTTCAGTCCTTAATGAAGCAGAGATTCAAAATGTCATTTGCCTTCAATTCACAGAGCTAGTTGTGGAGAAGCAGAGCTTAAATCCTGTCTTATAGAGTCTGGGTCACTCTGGCTGGGTGTGGAAAGAAGGCCCCAAGGAGGCCCTTGTCCTGGATGGAGGCTGAGGACCCTCAGGCCTGAGAAATTAAGTAGCTGGCCTGAGGACCAAATTCAGGTCCAGTGAA
>NW_011495064.1:6399839-6401925 GCF_000754665.1 Bison bison bison
TCCAGTGAAAGTGAGTGTGGACTTCTTAATTAAAAGGAGAAGGGATAGGCTACCCAATCCTGTATTCTTGGGCTTCCCTGGTGGCTCAGCTAGTAAAGAATTTGCCTGCAGTGCGGGAGACCTGGGTTCAATCTCTGGGTTATGAAGATCCCCTGGAGAAGGGAAAGGCTACCTACTCCAGTATTCTGGCCTGGAGAATTCCATGGGCTGTATAGTTCTTGAGGTTGCAGAGAGTCGACACAACTGAGCAAATTAAAACGACATTTTCCTGCAAATAGATTCATCAATAACCTCTTTCTAGATTCCATATCAGTTCAGTTCAGTTCAGTTGCTCAGTCGTGTCTGAGTCTTTGCGACCCCATGGACTGCAACATGCCAGGTCTCCCTGTCCATCACCAACTCTCGGAACTTACTCAAACTCATGTCCATCAAGTCAGTGATGTCATCCAACCATCTCATCCTCTGTCATCCCCTTCTCCTCCCTCCTTCCATCTTTCCCAGCATCAGAGTCTTTTCTAATGAGTCGGTTCTTCACATCAGGTGGCCAAAGTATTGGAGCTTGAGCTGCAGCATCAGTACTTCCAATGAATTTTCAGGACTGATTTCCTTTAGGATTGACTGGTTTGAACTCCTTGCAGTCCAAGGGACTCTCAAGAGTCTTCTCCAGCACCACAATTCAAAAGCATCAGTTCTCCAGTGCTCAGCTTTTTCACTCTCCTCTTTCACTTTCATCAAGAGGCTCTTTAGTTCTTCACTTTCTGTCATAAGGGTGGTGTCTTCTGCATATCTGAGGTTATCGATATTTCTCCTGGCAATCCTGATTCCAGCTTGTGCTTCATCCAGCCTGGCATTTCGCATCATGTACTCTGCATATTCAGTCAACAAAAACAAGACCGGGAGCTGACTGTGGCTCAGATCATGAACTCCTTATTGCCAAATTCAGACTTAAGTTGAAGAAAGTAGGGAAAACCACTAGACCATTCAGCTATGACCTAAATCAAATCCCTTATGATTATACAGTGGAAGTGAGAAATAGATTTAAGGGACTAGATCTGATAGATAGAGGGCCTGATGAACTAACTATGGATGGAGGTTTATGACATTGTACAGGAGGCAGGGATCAAGACCATCCCCATGGAAAAGAAATGCAAAAAAGCAAAATGGCTGTCTGGGGAGGCCTTACAAATAACTGTGAAAAGAAGAGAAGTGAAAAGCAAAGGAGAAAAGGAAAGATATAAGCATCTGAATGCACAGTTCCAAAAAATAGCAAGGAGAGATAAGAAAGCCTTCCTCAGTGATCAATGCAAAGAAATAGAGGAAAACAACAGAATGGGAAAGACTAGAGATCTCTTCAAGAAAATCAGAGATACCAAGGGAACATTTCATGCAAAGATGGGCTCGATAAAGGACAGAAATGATATGGACCTAACAGAAGCAGAAGATATTAAGAAGAGGTGGCAAGAATACACAGGAGAACTGTACAAAAAAGATCTTCATGACCCAGATAATCATGGTGTGATCACTGACCTAGAGCCAGACATCCTGGAATGTGAAGTCAAGTGGGCCTTAGAAAGCATCTCTACGAACAAAGCTAGTGGAGGTGATGGAATTCCAGTTGAGCTGTTTCAAATTCTGAAAGATGATGCTGTGAAAGTGCTGCACTCAATATGCCAGCAAATTTGGAAAACTCAGCAGTGGCCACAGGACTGGAAAAGGTCAGTTTTCATTCCAATCCCAAAGAAAGGCAATGCCAAAGAATGCTCAACCTACCACACAGCTGCACTCATCTCACATGCTAGTAAAGTAATGCTCAAAATTCTCCAAGCCAGGCTTCAACAATACGTGAACCGTGAACTTCCTGATGTTCAAGCTGGTTTTAGAAAAGGCAGAGGAACCAGAGATCAAATTGCCAACATCCGCTGGATCATAGAAAAAGCAAGAGAGTTCCAGAGAAACATCTATTTCTGTTTTATTGACTATGCCAAAGCCTTTGACTGTGTGGATCACAATAAACTGTGGAAAATTCTGAAAGAGATGGGAATAGCAGACCACCTGACCTGCCTCTTGAGAAACGTGTATGCAGGTC
>NW_011495064.1:6403137-6411864 GCF_000754665.1 Bison bison bison
CATATAATGAGACTCAGGGTCTGCTGGAGGTCAGATTCTAGTCTGTCTTGGCCCCAGCTGGTTCCATCAGGGATTTGTTTTGTTATGTTTTGTTTGTATCTTCCTTTCTTATCTCTGGACCATCTAACTTAAAGATTCAGGCTTACTCTTGATAACGGGTTGGTGTGTTTTGAGCAAAGAACTAGAGCAGCTCCAGCATCACTTTGAAGATGAAATGAGCTATTGGTGTCAAGTGCTCAGAAAAGGGGAAGTCCGCAGTTGGTGCTTGATGAGTGCTATTGTTATTGTTGTTGCTGTTGTTGTTGTTGTTTTGCTGTAGTTGTGGCCAACTTGGCTTTTTCCTCTCCTTGCCGTTAACTCTCAAGCCTGCGGGCGGTCGTCAGTGGCCTGCATCTGAGCAGGCCCAGCCCTGGAAGGCCAGGATGGGTGGGGAGGATGTGACGCAGCCCTGTCTCAACCTCCCCTGACAACACTGTGTAGCCTCCAACTCCCTCCAAGCCCAGAACAGAAGCCAGGGCACATGCACCCTTGAAGCACATCCCAGAGCTCGGTGTCCAGAGGCCCTGCTGGATGCTGGCGGGGGTGTCTGAAGCACTCATGACTGTCCATAGGGCGGTGGAGCCCCCTGAAATGAATCCCTCGACATCGACGTTGGAGGGCACAGGAGAGAAGCTGATAGCAAATTCTGTTTTGATTTATGCACCGGTGCTCTTCGTATCCGACTCAGCTCTTCTGCCTGACCCGGAACATTTGTGATTTACCAATCGAAAATGGATGGGTTTGCATCCTGAGACAGTCTTACAGCCTCTCCAATAAATTCTTCATCAGTGGCTCTGACTTCTTAGCCACTTCCCTTGCATTTGACTCTCCCTGAATTAGAGGTGAGTAAATCGTGTTTTATAGAGTGCCATTCCGGCAGTTCCATCCTGCTCATTTGTCTCTGGAAATCATGGGCTTGCATTTAGTTTAAATTAGCAGAGGAGTGTGTCATCTCCTGGCAGGCCTTGCTAGATCCCTGATCCCCTAGAATTCTGAGTGTCCTCCCCCAGCCCCCCATCCCTCTGTGTCTTGTCCCCTCTTAGCCCTATCCAGCCGACCTTTCTCCTGCTGCAGCTGGTTGCCCTCCAATAGAAGCCCACTTTGCAGCGTGTCCTGGAGAGCAGATCCCACCAGCTTGATGGGGCTTTGCCTCCTGCCTTCAAGGTCTGCTGGCTCGGTGGGTGGCCACCTGGGTGCAGACAGAACTCCTTCCCCTGAACAACTCCCAAGACCCGAACTTTGCAGCACATACTCAGGGTAACTCATGCAGGAAGGGCCGTGCAATCTAGGCATCCACCTGTTCACTCCGTCTGCAAAACTCCAATAAATGAAGTGCTCCGCCCCCCTCAAGATTAGAGCCTCTTGTGATTCATTTCCTCAGTCTTGCCAAAAAAAATGCAGTTGGGGGTGGGAGGCGATGTGGGGAGTGAGGGTCTCCAATCTGGCAGGGTGAGATGCGGTCTGTCCAGAGGTGCCAGGCGGCCACCCTGCCTATGATCACTTTGATGATCTTAGCTGTTCTCCCTTCTGCCAGAAGTAGTTATTTAAAGAGTCTCAAGAAGTTGTAGTCACTCTTAAAGCTGCATTGCTGTGAAAGGTTCTGGAATCCTCCAAAAGCCTTAACCTTTTCATAGACACCAAAATTGCTGGACAGGGAAATGCTTTTATACTGCACTTAATAACTGTAGCGTCTAATGACATGCATTCTCATGTGAGGTAGACAAGAAAGGAATTACTTTTTTCCCCTCTTATCTCTTCAATTAATTTGTATTGTTGTTGTTGTTCAGTCTCTTAAGTCATGTCCGACTCTTTGCAACCCCATGGACTGCAGCCCACCAGGCTTCCCTGTCCTTCACCATCTCCCACTGTTTGCTCAAACTCATGTCCGTTGAGTTGATGATGCCATCCAACCATCTCATCCTCTGTTGTCCCCTTCTCCTCCTGCCCTCAATCTTTCCCAGCATCAGGGTGTTCTCAACTGCACAGTTAGATGACTTTGGACAAACACATATTAATGTAATAGCGTAACCCACACTGCTCTCAAGTTCGGGGACACCCATCTCGCCCCAGAAAGTCACCTGGGATTTCTCTTTTCCAGGCAGGTGCTTGTCTCCTCCCCAGTAGAAAGCAACCGGTATCGCCGTAGATTGGTTTTACCTGTTTAAGAACTTTTTGTAAATAGAATCAGAGCAGAAAGTATGCTTTTTTATGCCTGGTATCTATTGTTCAGGATCATGTTTTTGAAATTCATGTTGCTGTTAGATGTATTAGTAATTTCTTTCATTGCTGAGTTGTATTCTTTCCTACGGGTATTCTATAATTTGTTTACCCTTGGATGGATATTTCGATTGTTTTTAGTTTTTGGCTATCATGAATAACCTGTTATATATATTCTGTGCAGGTCTTTTTTTGCTGGACATTTGTTTTTTATTTCTCTTGGTACAATACTGAGGAATGGAATGCTGGATTGTAAGAGAGATATAGGTTTAGTTTTTATAAGAAATTGCCAGAGACCTTTCCAAAGTGGCTTCATCATTTTACGCTTCCACTATTTATGAATGAAATTTCTGGTTGCTCCACGTTCTCACCATATTCTCTCAATATTTGGCATTGTCAGAATTTTAAGATTATAGCCATTTATAGTGGTTAATTAGTGCTATCTCATGGTGGTTTAATTTGTATTTCTCTGATTACTAATGATGTTGAATTTTTCATGTGATTATTAACCATTTGTATGTCTTTGTAAAGTGTCTGTTCAAGTCTTTGCTTTTAATATTGAGTCATGAGAATTTTTAATGGATACTATGTATAACTCATTGTCAGATATATGTGTTGAGAACATTATCTCCAACCTATGTTGCTTTTTAAGAAGTTTTTGATTTTTGATGTAATTCAGTTTTAAAATGTCTTTGCTTATTCCCATGGTCGTGATGGTAATCTTCCATGTTTCCTTCTAAAAGTTTCATAAGCTTTAGCATTTATATTTAGATCTCAATCAACTTTGAGTTAATTTTTATATTTGTTGTGGGGTAGGGATCAAGGTTCATTTTTTTTTCTTGTATGAATATCAATTTTAGCTCCATTTATGGAAAAAATGATCTTTCCACTTTGAGTTGCTTTGGTTCTTTTGTTAGAAATAAATTGACCATATGTGTTTCTGTCTATGTCTGGACTGTATTCTGTTTTATTGATCTACTTATCAATTTATATGTAGATATCATACCATTATGATTCTGTAGCTTTATAGTATGTCTTGAAATCTGGCAATATGTATCCTCCTTTCAAAAAACTTTCAGAGATCTGCTGGATTAGGCAGAATTGACATCTCAGTAATTTTGAGTCTTCCCATCCACGAGCCTGTTATTTCACTCTGTGTATTTAGGTCTACTTTGTCTCAGTAATGTTTGAAGATTTTAGTGTATAGGTCTTGTAACTCTTTTGTTAAATTTACGTTGAAGTATTTTTATTTCAACAGCTGTGGTTAATGAAATTGTTTATCTTAAATTTTGTTTTTCAATTGTTTAATGTTAGTATATAAAATAAAAATATATTTTTATATATTGACTTTTATCCTGGCACTTAACTAAATTTACATATTCTGAAGGTTCCTTTGCATTTTCTTTGTACATAATCCAGATGAACCTCCTTTAATATTTCTAATAATGTGGTGTATTGATGAATTCTTTGATTCTCTATTTAGTTTGAAATGTTATAGTTTCACTTTTAAAAGCATATATTTACAGGAAATAGAGGGTTTTCCAGGTGGCTCAGTGGGTAAAGAATCTACCTGCAGTGTAGGAGACACAGCAGATGCATGTTTCATCCCAGGGTTGGGAAGATCCCCTGGAGGAGGGTGTGGCAACCCCCTCGAGTATTCTTGCCTGGAGAATCCCATGGACAGAGGAGCCTGGTGGGCTACAGTCCATGGGGTCACAAAGCGTCGGACAGGACTGAAGCAGCTTAGCACGCATACTAAGGAAACAGATTTCTAAATTGATAGGTTTTTTCAGCAACATTTAAAAGATTATTCTACTTACTGTTATCCTTATTGTTCTCTATCAATGTGTCTTTTATGTCTGCCTGGTTAAAATTTTTTCTATCATTGATGTTTAGAAATTTTACCTTGCACAAGATGTAGTCTCCTTTTGTTTATACTACTTAGAATTTACAGAGTTCTTTGGGTTTGAACTTGTCAGACTGATATGTTTAATCAAATTAGGAAAAATTTCCACCATTATATTTTCAGTATTTTTTTATTTTCTCTAATATCTCTTGTCTCTTTTTCTGAGACTGTAGTTACACACATTAGAAATGTGTGTCAGTTTCTCTTCTGAACATCCAATTATATTTGCTTATTATATTCACATTTTTCTTATAAATCCTTGAACAAATACATTACAGCTGTTTTAAATTGCTTGTTTGCTAATCACATGACCTGCATCATCTCTGTGTCTGTTTCTATTGACTGTTTTTTCTCCTAGGTCATGTTTCCTGCTTAACTCATTTTTCCTGCTTTATTTGTCTGACAATTTTTGAGTGTATGTTGTACATTTGAATACAATGTTGTTGAGGGCTTGAATTATATTTTCTTCCTTTAAAAAGGGTTGCATATTTTTTTGGCAGGCAGTTAATTTATTGACAGCACAGCTTGATTTTAGGCTTTGGTGTGATGGGCTAAGAGTAGGTAGAATAAGAAAGACCAGCCCTTAATTTAGGACTTAGCTTTTCAGAGGTCTTAACTGAAGCCTTGAGGTGTTCAGTGCAGTCTCTCCCCTTCAGAAACTCGGGCCTGGTACCATTCCTCAGCACTGTGCTACCTTGGGAGTCTCCATTCACTTCCCAGCCCAGCTGTCGTTCTTTGCAAGGTCTTTTGGAGTTTTAGCTACGCATGTGTAGCTGAGCATCCAGAGACTCAAGAGACCCTTTATGCAGATTTCTGGGACTTATTTTCTGCATAGCTTCTTCTTTGGTATCCTGCCTCTCAAACTGCATCTGCCTCATCAGCAACGAACTCTAATCTTTTTCCTCCACCAATGAGAATACTGCTCTCTATTTCAGTTCCACTTCTAGGCCACGATTTGGAAAGTGTTCTCAGGCAAAAAGCTGGCACAAATGTGGAGCTATTCTATGTGTCCTGCTTCTCACAGGGCCATAGCCCTGTCTTTTGTGGCTGAAAACATTTATTTCAAAAATCTTCCAGTTCTGTAGTTGCTTATTGCAGCCATGAAATTAAAAGATGCTTACTCCTTGGAAGGAAAGTTATGACCAACCTAGATAGCGTATTCAAAAGCAGAGACATTACTTTGCCAACAAAGGTCCGTCTAGTCAAGGCTATGGTTTTTCCAGTGGTCATGTATGGATGTGAGAGTTGGACTGTGAAGAAGGCTGAGCACCAAAGAACTGATGCTTTTGAACTGTGGTGTTGGAGAAGACTCTTGAGAGTCCCTTGGACTGCAAGGAGATCCAACCAGTCGATCTTAAAGGAGATCAGTCCTGGGTGTTCTTTGGAAGGAATGATGCTAAAGCTGAAACTCCAGTACTTTGGCCACCTCATGCGAAGAGTTGACTCATTGGAAAAGACCCTGATGCTGGGAGGGATTGGGGGCTGGAGGAGAAGGGGACAACAGAGGATGAGATGGCTGGATGGCATCACCGACTCGATGGACATGAGTCTGAGTGAACTCTGGGAGTTGGTGATGGACAGGGAGGCCTGGCGTGCTGCGATTCATGGGGTCGCAAAGAGATGGACATGACTGAGCGACTGAACTGAACTGAACTGATGGTGGAAGATAAATCTGATACCCAGTATTGTATCACGGCCTGGACTGGAAGCCTCACAAGTGCCCATTTTACAGATGGGAGTGTGGAGACTTATGTAGTCCGTGTGTTTTCACCCCATTAAGGGCTCTCGGGCTGTAACTGTCAGCATCCTGAGCAGAGCTCTGATTTCTGCATCTACTTTCAAATCTCTCTGTACCATATCTCACCTGTGTCAGAACATGGCCGTTCAGGCCGTGGCAGCCTCCTGTCCTCATCCTGGTGTGTTCTGTCCTTGCACTTCAGTCTTTTAGAGACTTTGGATGGCAAAGTATGCAGGTGGGCTTGGGTCTGGCAGGCTTGGGTCAGAATCAGAGTCTTCATTTACCAAGAGGATTGACTTTGAACATGTCTTTTCATGTTGTTGTGGTGGTTTGGTTACAAAGTCATGTCCCACTCTTTGTGACTCCATGGACTGTAGCCCACCAGAATTCTCTGTCTGTGGGATTTCCTAGGCAAGAATAGTAGAGTGGGTTGCCATTTCCTTCTCCAGGGGATCTTCCCAACCCAGGGATCAAACCTTTGTCTCCTGCACTGGCAGGTAGATTCTTTACCACTGGCTTCCCTGGTGGCTCAGATGGTAAGAATCTGCCTGAAGGGCAGGAGACCCAGGCTCAGTCCCTGGGTTGGGAATATCCACTGGAGGAGGGCATGGCAACCCACTTTAGTATTCTTGCTTAGAGAATTCCATGGACCAGAGCAGTCTAGCAGGCTACAGTCCATGGGTTTGCAAAGAGTTGGGCACAACTGAGCGACTAACACTTTCACACTTTCTTTACCACTGAGCCACCAAGGAAGCCCTTCATATACATACCTTCATTTCCTTACCTGTAAATTGAGGATAAAAACACTTACCTTGTAAGGGATTTATGACAGCCAAATGCTTAGATCTCAGCATCATGCCTGGCAAAGAGACATGCTCCATGAAGGTGAGCCAGCCCCACTCAGACTCTGTGAACTGGGGGTCAATCACTAACAAATGCTCTTCTGTCTCTTACCATGCATGTGGCAACCTTGAGTTGTTTTGTTTATTCAAGCATTTTGAGGCAATAACTCTTGGCGAGTCCCAGGTGTTATTAATATCTCTGAATCACCAGGTAGTTCTATAAATACCTCTCCTAGCTGTTATTTTTTCCCCTTATCTCACTAAATGTAAGTCAGCAATGAAGTTATGAATTACCAGCTCCCTTATTCTCTGCTCTATAATTAAGGAAGTGTTAGGTGAGAGTCCTCGCTGAGGATGGGGGTGGGTTAGTGCAGCAAGTAGCATGAATGCAAGAGGCTGTCTATTACCCGGGCACTACTTGGGGGGAGAGTGCCATGGGAACATCTCAACCCAGAGGAGCAGAGCTGGGTTCCCAAAAGCTGAAGGGCATATGAAGTATCAGTCCACGAGAATTCTCCCTGTTGGGGCTTTAGTTTTTGAAAACCCAGCTTCCCAGCTTTGCCAGAACTTTGTTTTATGCCTCACTGTTTCACAGGCATCTCTGTTTTTGCTTCCCCGTGCCTACTAGGGGCTTCCCTCATAGCTCAGCTGGTAAAGAATCTGCCAGCAATGCAGGAGACTCTGGTTTGATTCCTGGGTCAGGAAGATCCCCTAGATCAGAGATTGGCTACCCACTCCAGTATTCTTGGGCCTCTCTGGTGGCTCAGATGGTAAAGAATCCACCTGCAATGTGGGAGACCTGGGTTCGATCCCTGGGTTGGGAAGATCCCCTGGAGGAGGGCATAGCAACCCATTCCAGTTTTCTTGCCTGGAGAATCCTCATGGACAGAGGAGCGTGGTAGGCTACAGTTCATGGAGTCACAAAGAGTTGGACACGACTGAGTGACTAAGCACAGCACACATGCCTACCAGAATCAACCAGCAAGCCATTCCAGCTGTATCCATGTTCTTTATTTTAAGCTGGAGAGGAATTTCTTTAGCAGAATTTGATCCTCTATAGAAATTCAACTTCTCATTACCCTGGTCAGGAAATCTTGTAAAACTACTCTGCCTCTAATGAAAGAAATTACGACCGGAAAAATGCTCTTAGGAAGGGAAAAAAAAAACATAGTTTCTGGGGTGAGGGGGTAAACCACTGCATTTGAGCTTGGCAGACAGGTGGGAGGTAGGCTCAGAGGCCGGCAACATGGCGTCTCCTGGGCCATGATTTCTGAGAATGGACAGATGGGCTCCTGTAGTCAGCATCTTTGGGGAAGGGGCCTAGGTTCTTCTGTTAGCAACACTCACCACAGGTTTCAAAGCCGTTTTCAGGTCAAGTGAGGTACAGATCGGGGGAGAGGCCCACTCCCTTCTCTCGTGCCTGAACCTTAGGCTTCCCGGCACCTGGGCACAGGGGCCTCTGGGAGCATGAGGGTACATGGTTGTCATCCCCAATGTTGGTGTTCTTGTGCCTCCACCAGGAGGCCTGGCAGCAGCAGGGCTCATCCAAGTGGCTGGAGAGATGTAAACTCATCCAAAGGACAGTGGAATCCGAGAGGATTCCCATGGCTACCATCAGGGGATGCGCCTCATCACTTGTGTCCTCCAGCTTCACTTTACTCCACCCATGTTGAGCCCTTCCACCCACCCACCCACACAGCCACACACACAGGCGCACACACACCCCACCCGCACGGCCCTCTCCCAGTTGTCACCCTCCTCTGGCACCGCCAGACTTTCCCACCCCTCGGTTTCGTTGCCTTACCCTGTGGTATATTCCAGACTGTCCCATCCAGGGACAACCCCCTATTTTTCAGCATTTTCTTTCCAAAGGACCACGGGCCTTCCCTCTCCTTCCCTCATCAACACATATCCTGTAAGAGCCATCTTCACCTCCTCTCTCTTCGTCTTCAGCAGCCTGAATTCTTTTTTTTTAATTTATTTTC
>NW_011495064.1:6411964-6412502 GCF_000754665.1 Bison bison bison
TTATTTTAATTGGAGGCTAATTACTTTACAATACTGTAATGGTTTTTCCATACATTGACATGAATCAGCCATGGCTGTACATGTGTTCCCCATCCTGAACCCCCCTCCCACCTCCCTCCCCATCCCATCCCTCAGGGTCATCCCAGTGCACTAGCCCTGAGCACCCTGTCTCATGCATCGAACCTGGACTGGCGATCTATTTCACATATGATAATATACATGTTTCAATGCCATTCTCTCAAATCATCCCACCCTTGCCTTCTCCCACAGAGTCCAAAAGACTGTTCTTTACATCTGTGTCTCTTTTGCTGTCTCGCATATAGGGTCATCGTTACCATCTTTCTAAATTCCATATATATGCATTAATATACTGTATTGGTGTTTTTCTTTCTGACTTATTTTGCTCTGTATAGTTCGGTTCAGTTCAGTCGCTCAGTCATGTCCGACTCTTTGCAACCCCATGAATCGCAGCACGCCAGGCCTCCCTGTCCATCACCAACTCCCAGAGTTCACTCAGACTCACATCCATCGAGTCAGT
>NW_011495064.1:6412674-6424850 GCF_000754665.1 Bison bison bison
CAGTTCAAAAGCATCAGTTCTTTGGTGCTCAGCCTTCTTCACAGTCCAACTCTCACATCCATACATGACCACTGGAAAAACCATAGCCTTGACTAGACGGACCTTTGTTGGCAAAGTAATGTCTCTACTTTTGAATATGCTATCTAGGTTGGTCAGCCTGAATTCTGACGCGCAGCAAAATCATGCCCAACCCTGAGCTCCTGGATCCAGGGCTTGCTCCCGGGTTTTCATCGTTTTCACATCCCTGGCAGCATTTGACTGACCATTTCCTCCTGCAGCTCCAGGCACCTCTCTTCTGCTTTCCTTTTTCCTAACAGCTTTCCCCTTACCCTCAGACTAGTCTGCTCAGGGCACTCCCCTCCCTACGTCCCATAAGCCTCTCGCCTCCTGTCTCTACAGCCTTGACCAGAGAGCTTCCTCCCTCGTGCAGCTTGAATTCCAATCAGAATCTCCCTTCTCAAAAGCGCTTGAGCTCCAGACACCAGGTTTCTAACTGTCCTCGGCACACTTCTTCCTGGGGGCTGGGGGCCATTCAGATACCTGCAGCTCAACTTGTTCAAAAGGAGCTTTTCTATATGACCCTCCGGTGAAATGAAAGCTAGAGAGAAAAGAACCTCACACCGTCCTCTCTCCCATCTCCAAAACCCGTGTGCTGCGTGGGGCTCTAGATACGCTTAGGGACAATGTTACCCGTACTCCTTTCTAAGCACAGATGAATCACAATGCACATCAGCCAAAATGAGACCAAAATTCTGACCCTCCCTTTTATGGGGGGAAAAAAAAAGACCATGGTGAAGGGGTTTCAAACTTCTCTGTTCTCTAAGTAATTATTTTTTAAAAGTTATTTATTTACTTGGTTGCACTGGGTCTTTATGGCTGCATGCAGGCTTTCTCTAGTTTTTGGGGAGCGGGGGCTACTCTCTGGGTGCGCAGACTTCCTATGGCGGGGCTTCTCTTGTTGCGGAGCAGAGGCTGTAGGCGCACAAGCTTCAGTAGTGCCAGCTCACCGGCTCTAGAGTGCAGGCTCAGTATTTGTGGGGCATGGGGTTTTGGTGCTCCTCGGTGTGGGAGATCTCCCCGGATCAGGAATCGAACCCCTGTCCCCTGCATTGGCAGGCAGATTCCCATCCACTGTACTACCAGGGAATTTCTAGAAGTCATTATTGATACTTGCCATGTTACTCTGAATATTGTCCCAGTCACAAAAGCGATGCGGAGGTTGGGTGAAATGCTGTCTGTGCTGTGTGCCAGCTCTGTCGTACAGCCCTCTTCTCTTCCTCCACACGCATCAGCAACTTGACCATCTGAACCCTTTTTCGGCACCCTTGCCTCTCTGTCTGATTGTTTCTGGTCCATTTTGACTTTGCCAGTCCAGGGAGTCAGTCACAGACAGATGACTGGCTCGCCTTCAGCATGGGTGACATAGCTGTTCTGTGTCCTCATGACAAAAGGCATGATTTGAATTTTGCTCTGGCTTTCTTATTGATGTCAAGGCAGGAAGGAGGTTGAAAATATAACTGTGTTACAAGTCACAGGGCCTCCAGCAAGAACCACTGCCCCAGCAAAGGAAATTCATTTTGTCACCCTACTTGCTGGTGCACAATTTGTTTATTTGTAGAGAGACAAGTATTAGTACATGGCAGAATGCAAGGGCTGAACGCCTGCGAGCCTGCAAAAAGATTTTAGAATGGCGTTTATATTCCCGTCAAAGTTCAGTCTTAACGTCACAGCAGGAAGGCAGAATCATAGAAGTACATGACGTAGTTTAGAAATAATAAGAGCTGCCGTGGGATCAAAGAAGGATGGACCAGGAAGAGGGAGGAGGGCTTGGGGAGGCTAGAGAAAGATCCTGGGGGCGAGGGAAGGGGTTAGCAGAGAGAGGAGACCTCTGGGGCTCTCCCAAGCAAGCCTAGCTCTTCTGTGTGGTGTGAAGGCCTGATCTTTTCTTTGGGGAGATTTTTAAACCTTATGACCATGAAGAAAGAATTGAGAATTGGGGCAGAGAGGAATTCTCTAAATCTGCAGCTCCCTTGAGGTTCTCACTGATTTCCTAGGGACTCTCTTTCCTGTTTTGTGAAATATGGTTGTCATGAAAATGGTAAACCTCTAGAACAACTTCCGTAGGTGTTTTGTCTGTGAGTGGATGCCTTCAGGACTTTCGAGTCCTGATGTGTGGCTGGCCGACCAAGCTGTAGCTCGCATCAGGTAGAATCGAAGGTGTTTTTTGTCCAATTGATAAACTGCTGGAAGATGTGGGCACCACAGTGTTGCTCTGGATGCTTCAGAATGAGGGACGGGTCATCACTTAAGTCAAAAGAATAAGAAGGAGGTGGTGGTCAGCCACACTCCCACGGGTGGCAGGGAAGGAGGGAAGCCATGTGGTCAGCAGGTCCTAGAGGCTGGGCTGTTCTGCCAGCTTGATTCTGGCATCAAATGGTCCTGAGTTCAGTTCCCAGCTCCACGTGTTCACCAACCCAGAAACTTTCCACGCCTGGACACGACTGAGCGATCAACACACACACATTCCAACTCTCCAATCACGTGTTTGGTTCCGATAACAACCACCTTCTCTCCTGGGGTACTTCCAGAAGTCACCTTATTAACATAACAAAAGACACCTTTGTCAGTCTCAGAAGTTCCATGACAGAAAGGGGACAGGGACCAAATCTGTATATCTTATTATAAATCAGCATATCAGACAGGTCTTGCCCCTGCCCCTCCAAGCCTTATCCAATCTTATGGTCAGTGCCTTCTCGCTCCCAAAACCGCAGACTCCACATTTGCAGAACATAATTTCTAGGCACTGGCTTCATGGGGAGGTTTCTTGAAATGGGGTCCAGGGACTGTCCATACCCAGTCCCTGGAGATGCTTGGTTTGGAAAAAAAAATGACAAAACCCTGATCTGGATTCCCAGACCTCTCCTGGAGCACTGGAGTCAGACCCTCCGTGGAGCTGGGGCCAGGAATCTGCACTCCACAGAGCCCCACAAGGCATTCCGAGGTGCAAAGTGTGAGCATCACCCTGGGGTGGGAGTGGAGGGAGGGGATAGCTGCCGCTCCTCCTCTCTCCCCTCCTGTGTTAAATACTGGAAATCAGACAGCTGGGCCCGGAGCCAGGCACACAGAGGAAGACAAGACCCGGTCTCCCTGGCAGGTGTCATGTGTTAGGAGGCCAGAGCTGAAAGGCAGGAAGGGAAAATGGTTCTTCCACTAGGCTTGGCATTTTAGAAAACCCGGTTTCAAACACCCTGAATTCTGAAGCCTGAAAATAGTTATTATTTTTGCCCTCATTACCTTCTTTCCCTATTTAAAGTGAAATCATTGTCAGAATAAAAACTGCAGCTCCGCACAGCCCTGCCACAGCCTCACACAATAGACACTAAAAATAGGGCTTTGCCTTGAGCTCCGTGAAGCTCCATAAAATGAAATATATACACGCATGCACGTATTATCGGAGGTCTGTCCTGGCTTGTCTGCTGACATCCATTTTGCCTTTTCTTTCCCCAAAATAGCTTCCCCTTCTTTTCCGAGTGACCCCCTTTTCCTGATGTGCACTGGTCAGTGGGTGGCACCGGCCTGATCTGGCCCCCTCGGCCACTCTTCTTGGGTTTTCTATTTTGACTCCTGAGCCAGTTAACTAGGGACAGAGCTCATCCATCTGGAACCTTCTTGGCAAACGTCAGCCTTGCCCACAGCTGTGACAACACCCTCCTGTCCTTGCCCACCCTCACATTAGCTGGTAGGTGAAAGCACTTGGAGATAGACTTGAACTTGGGCCTGGCTGGTGGCTGCCCGGGGTCAGAGCAGGAGCCTGGCGCTGAAAGGGGCACGTGGAAGGCAGGCTGCCACACAATGACCCCCCGTAGAGGAGCCCGGGAAGACAGTTACTAGCCAAGAGCCCCAGATCAGCTCCATGTCTGGAGAGCAGGAATTGCACTCAGGCAGACATATTGCTGCCTTGGCATTCCGGCAAGTTCTAACACCCAAAATAGCCAGCTTCTTTTAAATTCCTCCTGGCATCTGCCCGCAGCGCCCACGCCCAGGAAATGGTGGGCGGGGTCTGTTTGGCCCCACTGCAGTGAGCTAGAGTCATTTCACGCACTCGGGAAGAGACTGTAGTCGGGACAGGAATGCAGTGCCCATCGAGCAGGGCTTTAGGGGCGCCTGTTCTCCTTGGCTTTTCCTTCTGTGGTGGGGGCCCTGCTGTGGGTGTTGCGCGTGCTGCAGCACAGCCCCTGGTGGGGCTCTCGGGCCCATCCCCATCAGCTCCTCAGTCCCCCGACCTGACGTCCAGAGGCCGACTCATCGGGTCCTGCTCCCGACCCCTCCACAGTGTCCTTTGCGTCTGGCCCTGGGTTTCTTGCCTCTGTAGCACGAGCCACTCTCATCGCTCTGTGAAGTGGGCTGAGCAGGCCAGGGCCGACCACCCTGTAGTGTCTTATTCTCCTGAGACACCAAGGCCAGTCGTGTTAACCCGTTAGGTTAGTGCCCATTATCCTCAGATCTTTCCAGCATCACCTCCTCCATGCACCTCTGGGAGTGCCATCTCTTGGGCAACCATAACTGTGTTCCAGAAAAGTTATGTGTGAGAAAGTGAAAGTGTTAGTTGCTCAGTCATGTCCGACTCTTTGCAACCCCATAGACTGTAGCCCACCAGGCTCCTCTGTCCATGGGATTCCCCAGGCAAGAATACTAGAGTGGGCTTACATTTCTTCTTCCAAGGGATCGTCCCAACCCAGGGATCAAACCCATATCTCTTACATCTCCTGTATTGGCAGGTGGGTTCTTTAGCACCACATATGTGTGAGAGGGCTATTGTAAATCTGACCCTGTGCTAAGAGCAAATCATGCTCTCAGTAGTTGTAGAAGTTTTGTTCTCAAGCTCCAGCTCGCCTGCGAATTTTTAGTGACCTCCCACCTCCACCCAGAGACCTACGCAGTCACACATATGTGGATTCTGTCCGTGACCTCCTGCTGTATGAGAGAACCCACTCAGATTTATTGGCTGAAAATAACCATTTATGATTTCTCATGATTCAGAGGGTTGACTGGGCCTGCAGAAGTGTCTTCTGTTTGTCTTGCTTGGGGGTCTCTCATAGGCCTGCCGTCAGATGGCTGGAACATCCAGCCTGGCTCTGCTTGGGGGCTGGAAGGCTGGTTCTCCGGTTTAATTCACGTGGTCTTTGCATGTAGCTGCTTGAGAATCCTCACAGCATAGCAGCTGGCTCCCAGAGCAAGACTTCCAAGAAGATCAGCCCCACTCTGCAAGCCTCTGCTTTCATATCTCTCGATGATGACCCTTTGCCCAAAGCAAGTCACATGGCCAAGCCCAGAGATGCTGTGGACAGTCCTGGGGGGCAGTGGGGACAGGGACCCCTTGGAGCCACAAGTGTAACTGTCCGCCCCACTGGTTATTCCATGGAGACAGCCCCTCAGGAATAACTGACTCTGACACATTGCCAGACCTTAAGTCAAGTGTGGTGTCTGCTTTTCGCAGAGAAGAAACAAACAAGTAGAGAGCCACTTGGAGTAAAAGGAGGAGCTAGGGAGCTCGCCCTAACAGGCAGATTCTCATTAAAGCCAAACAGAATTGGAGCACTTTTTCATCTGATTCTTTCGGTCGTTTGATTTTTCTAACTTTTTAAAAAAGTATTTCTTTGTTTATTTGGCTGCGCCGGGCCTTAGTTGCAACACTTGGGATCTTCGACCTTTGTTGAGGCATGCAGGATCTTTTAGTTAGCATACAAACTTTTAGTGGCATACGGACTCTCAGTTGGAGCACGTGGGATCTAATTCCCTGACCAGGGGCGGAATCCAGGCCCCCTGCATTGCAAGTGCAAAGTCGTTGACACTGGACCATCAGGGACATCTCTCTAACTTTTAAAAATACCATTTTAATTGAAAAAAAATGTGTGGACATCATGGCTCATTGTTTATATTCTTTCAGTCACTGGATTTGATTGACAGTAACTGTACATCGCCTGGGACCCGTGATCTTCCTTCGCGCTTCCCTCCCGTGAGAGACAAGAGCACCGCATTGTCTGGCTGATGCCCGAATTCTCCCGCAAAGATGCCTCCCCGCAGAAGGATGTCCTGGCCATCAGATGCTGATCTTGCCCGCTGTGTCCACAGGACACCTAGTTGTTTCACACGTCCCCTCCCTAGACATGCGCATCTGTGATGTCCAGAAACCAGCACTTTAAAAGACTTAAGAGGAGGATTTGTTTTGTTTCATTTTGTTTTGAAGAGACGTGATTCACTGGTTTGGAAAGCTGAGGATATCAAGTTTGAACTTCAAAATCTCAAAAAGGGAAACTATTTTGAATGACAGTAAGAGTTGACTCATTGGAAAAGACTCTCATGCTGGGAGGGATTAGGGGCAGGAGGAGAAGGGGACGACAGAGGATGAGATGGCTGGATGGCATCACTGACTCGATGGACATGAGTCTGGGTGAACTCCAGGAGTTGGTGATGGACAGGGAGGCCTGGCGTGCTGCGATTCATGGGTCGCAAAGAGAGGGACACGACTGAGCGACTGAACTGAACTGAACTGAATAGACAAGAATTCAAGACATACAGTGTAACATTAAATGGCTCAAGAAGAACAAGACAGAGCAGAAGTAGAATTTTAAAACCTTTTTCTTAAGGAAAATTTGAAACATTCATATAAGGAGCCAATAAGAACACTTTGTACCAGATCTTAGTTCACCTCCACCTGCTGTCCCCAGCATCTTGAGGCACATCCCAGACATTGTATCATTACATCAGTAACCAGTTCAGTGACTCTCAAAGTAATTAGGCTGAGTGAAAGAAGCTAGAAAAAAAAGAATGTATACTTTATAATTCTATTTATTTAAGATTCTAGAATGTGCAAACAAATATATATTGACAGAAATTAAGTCTGTGTCTGGGGGCACAGGAGTGGAGACAGAAAAGGGGGGTGATTACCAAAAACCATCAGAAACTTTCAGGGGTGATGGACATGCTCATTATCTTGGTTTCACAGGCGGTGACATGTGCCCCTTACTCGCCAGATTTCACATTTAAAAAACCTTTATTTATTTGGCTAAACCAGGTCTTAATTGTGGCACACAGAATCTTTGGTTGCGGCAGGCAAGTTCTTAGTTGCGGCATGTAGGATCTAGTTCCCTGACCAAGGATTGAACCCAGGCCCCGTGCATTGGGAGCACAGTCTTAGCTTCTGGACCTCCAGAGAAGTCCCTTACATTTTAAATATGTGCCATTTATTGTACATTGATTGTACTTTCATCAGTCTATTTTTAACACAACACATGAAGATTGGGTTTAAACATAATCAGGTTTTTTAAAATTGAGTTAAAAGTTTAATTAGTTTCATTCTTTTTATTTTTATTGACATAAATAGTTAACATACATTTTCCTTTGAGCCCCGCTTCAGCTGCAACACACAGGTTCTGTTGTGTAATTTTTTCAATTGTGTGTTTCCTAAAATTTCTGTGATCTTGGTGTGCATTTCCTTTTTGATGTGATAGGTGTTGAGAAGAGAGTTGTTTGTGTTTTTAAAATTTTCAGATAAAAAAAAATTCAGGTAGAAGAATCTTTTCTGGTGCTCTATTTTGTAATCCATGTCTAGGCTGATCATACAACCAGAGGATTTTGCTAAGCATGGTTTCTACTTTGGGGAATTTGTTGAGATTTTTCACTGTGGTCTATTACACGATCAGTTTTCATGAATTTTGATTAACTCTTGGAAAGAAGAGTCAGGTTTTTGGAGATAGATTTTGACATATATCATTCAGATCAACTTTCTCAATTTTTACTTATTTTTGCTACCTAAATTCTGGCGTGAGCTCAGAGTTGGAGAATTTCCTGCCACACTGTGTCTCTCTCTCCTCATCTTTTCTCTAACTGTGTGCTTTAGTGTCTCAGTCTTGTCTGACTCTGTGACCCCGTGGACTGCAGCCCGCCAGGCTCCTCTGTCCATGGGACTCTCCAGGCAAGAACACTGGAGTGGGTTGCCACGCCCTCCTCCAGGGGATCTTCCCAACCAGGGATCGAACCCAGGCTCCCTTTCTCTAACTTCTGCCTCACAAATCTGGTCGCTCTTTGATTTTACACAGAGATCTTCATCGACTCCTCTGTCTTCATTGTGTGATGTACACTTCAGTGTTAGAATGTCCCCTCCTCTGTCCTTGAGTTTTCACTTCTTTGAAGGCAAATGCTGTCTTTTGGTTTGCTCTCGCCGGGTACAGCGTGCCCATCCTCTTCATCTGAAGCTTTCCGGTTCACTGTTTTAGATACTTTTCATTGCTTTTAAACAGCATAAAATTGGATTGTGCTTTCACGATGTAATTCCATTTATATGAGTTAATCCCATTTGTTTGTTGATGTGATAGAAGAGTTTTATCTTATATCTGTCATATTATTTTGTTCTCTGAATATATGGTTTCAAAACATTCTTATGTAAAGTCAACTTGTTTTCCTGGGGGAGGGGTCAGGGTGAGGAAAAACGAGGTGGGGAGGGGAGGGAAAGGGAAGAGGCCTCAAGAGAAGCTCTGGTCTTTAGGAAGGCTTGTAAAATCAAAGATTGTTCTATGGACTATCTTTTTAAAACTTGTTTATTGAGTTTTGGTTTTTCTGGGTCTTCATTGCTGCATGTGGGCTTTCTCTAGATGTGGCGGTCGGGGGTTACACACTTCTCACTGCTGCGGCGTCTCTCGTTGCCAGGCACGCGCTCAAGGCACCTGGGCTTCAGTAGCTGTGGCACGTGGGCTCAGGAGCTGAGGCGCATGGGCTTAGTTGCTCCAAGGCATGTGGGATCTTCCTGGACCAGCCATCGAACCAGTGTCTCCTGCACCAGCACACGGATTCTTATATACTGTGCCACCAGGGGACTCCTCTACTGATTTTCTTTATATCGTCATATAACACCCTTGATTGTCTGCATTTTAAATAGTATTGAGCAATAATAAAATTAGGATGTCTTTTCTTTCCTTCCTTCTACATCTCCTCTACTCCTGACTTAACTCAATAACATTATCTATTAATTTTTACTTTGGACTCTTTAAAATATTTATGTGTCTCCTCTTTGATTCTTTAGCTTTAAATTCTTTCCTTTATAGGTGCAGCAATTATGAAGTTCCTGCCATCTTTACCTCTTTCCCATCCAAAGTTTTGTTAGTTGTGCTTTTTCTACATTGCACATGACCTTTACTGTGTTGTTACTCTAATCCCCACATTATTAACATATTCACTCTTAGATCTAAACTCAATATAATCAGTGCTTACGGTGAGACTTTGGGCCAAAGTTACCACAGTTGACTCTCAGTTGGTCCAAATTCATTTTCTGTGTTTTTTCCCCAAGAAGGGCTCATGGGGATAATAATTTCTGGGCTCTTGCATATTCAAACAGTTTGCTATAAAGTTTATAATTGTTGAACTGCTTGGATAATAGAAACTTTTTGGTTTACACTTCCCTTAAATACCTTCTCGGAGAAAGCAATGGCACCCCACTCCAGTACTTTTGCCTGGAAAATCTCATGGACAGAGAAGCCTGGTGGGCTGCAGTCCATGGGGTCGCTAGAGTCGGACATGACTGAGCAACTTCACTTTCACTTTTCACTTTCATGCATTGGAGAAGGAAATGGCAACCCACTCTAGTGTTCTTCCCTGGAGAATCCCAGGGATGGGGAAGCCTGGCGGGCTGCCGTCTATGGGGCCGCACAGAGTTGGACACGACTGAAGCCACTTAGCAGCAGCAGTAGCAGTAAATACCTTCTAAACATTGTTCTATTCTCTCCTAATATGAAATGCTGCTTTGGTAAAATCTGAGTTCAACCTGTTTCTTTGTTTTTCTCTTTCTAAGTGACTTGATTTTTTAACGCTTTAGTGCCCAAAGGATGCTTTCTTTAAGTCCAGTAACTTGAGTAAATGTGTCTCGTGGGGTGACTGTCCTGAATCAGGTTGCTCTAGTAAGTAGTGTGAATATTCAGTAAGTACATTTAAGTCTTTTTAAAAAATACTTGTTTATTTGGGTGTGCTGGACTGCAGTTGTGGCACACAGGATCTTTGATCTTCGTTGTGGCATTCGGGAACCTTCGTTGCTCCAAGGCATGTGGGGTCTAGTTCCTTGACCGGGGATTGAACCTGGGCCCCCTGCATTGGGAGCCCGGAGTCCTTGCCACTGCACCACCATGGAAGTCCCAAGTCTTGTTTTATTTTAGGGAATGATTGGAGTTATATTTTATAACACTTGCTGCATTGCATTGTTTGGATTGCTTCAGGGAACTCCGATTGGGCATATGTTGGCTTTCCTTTGGATTCCCTCCATTCCTGTCATTTTCTCTCAGTCCCTTCCTTCAGTTTGCATCTCACGCTCGGTCCTTTGCTTCCCTTACAGTGTTTCTTACCCTGACTCTGATCCCCTTTTCTCCTTCAGTTTTGCCTTCATTCCTGTGACGGCTTCATTTTTCTCCTGCTTCTTTCCCGAGTCTTCTACTCCTGCCTTATCCCCTCCCATGGTCTTGTCATCTTTTATTTGAGTTCCTGCTTTTGTGCTTTGTGGTTTTCCTTCAGAGAGAAAATTGTTTTTCTGGGGTTTTTTGGTTCTGTTTTGCTTCTAATTCATGGGGAAATGTTTGATCATGATTTGATGGCTTCCGGGCTTCGTTTTTCTGGTGCATGCTTTTCTGTTGACATGATTTGCTGCTCTCCACGTCTCATGTTTTATCAAAGCTATTCTGTTTCCTTTTTTATTATATGTAGAGCATATGGGTTGAACTTTCCTAGATACAGCTCTTTTGTGAGAGGTTCTAACCAAGGGTGGGGGCAAGAACAGCCTTCTAGATTTCTTAATCCCAAAGGATCCCCCTTTTTCTATTCACAGAGGTGAACTGCTTCCTGAAAACACTGTGTGACTCTTTAGAGGGTTCTGCCTCCTCAGCGTCTCTGAATCAAACCTGGTCCGTGAGGGCTCCTGCTACCCATCCTAGGACCTCCAGTCCTTCACCAGCCGTGCAGAGGGGCAGGTGAGCACCTCACCTCCAGGCAGTGTAATTTTGCTTGCACTTTCTGAGCCGCACGGGCCCCTCGGTACCCTGCACCTCTTCCTGTGAGGTTTCTGCTCTCGGCAGTCCTTACGTGCGCTTGAGTCTGCAGATTGTTTATCTACCTCTAAGCTTCAGGGCAAATGAAGCTCCTTGAAGTTGTGTTTGATTTCCATAAGGAGAAGGAAGCACCACCACTACGCTTGTATAATTTGGGGGCGTCGATGCTAAGTTTCCATACTCTCCTCCCCGGGGCATTTAGCCAGGTAAGCTTGAGGTGTGATGAGTCGGGTCTTAGTCCATCACTCGCTTTCCCATCCCTGGCTCCTGGACCCCTGTTCTGGCAGGTAATGTGGTGATGTACATTAGTGGGGAGGAGGTCGGTGGGGCCAACCAGGAGTGGCAGGAGCTGTAGCAAAGTAGAGAACACATGTGTAATCTAAAAGCCTTCAGTGTCAACTAGGGACACACACACACACACACACACACACACACACACAGAGAGGCAGGCTTTGGTGTACCACATTGTCTGGACCATCTCTAGGGTCCTGCTGTGCTCTCCAGCATTAAGAATTCCCACCGTGACTGCACACTGCCTTAGTGGCTTCTCTAACCCCCACCACACTCAAGGTCATCCTTCCTGCTGACTTCATATGGTCACGATGAGTTTGTAGAGAGAACTTGTTTTTCGCACCCACCCTAACACCGCATGTTTGGCTCCTCCCCAGTCCCGTCTTTTTGCCTTCAGCAGGCACCTTCCTATCAGGTGAGGCCTTAACCCAGGACTCTCTACGCAGGCTGGTGTTGTCCTGGGTGTACACATCACCCTAGTGGCTCTGGTTGATTCCAGCATCAGAGTGTGACCACCCGACCTCCCAGTCCCCAGGGCCACACACAGAGGATGGGCCAGCCCCACGCTGGGAGAGAAGGCTGGACAAGCTGCCGGAAGGGAACAGGGATGCTGACATGACAGCGGGCTGGGTGGGCCCAAAGGGGAGCTGAGGACAGGCCCGGGAGCGGAGGCCGTGCCCCCGCATGTCACCTGGGGCCCTGAGCGGGGATTTCCGGGCTGTGTGCAGCTCCAGCAGCCCTGGAACAAAGTTGGAATGTTTGGAGAGCTGCCTCGGCAGGACTAGGGGCCAAGTTTTTGCT
>NW_011495064.1:6424950-6456549 GCF_000754665.1 Bison bison bison
GCCTCGGCAGGACTGGGGCCCAATTTTTCGCTCGGGACCCTGACCAGCCATAAACAGGCTGCCATGAAACAGATCAAGAATCTTTTCCAATTAGGACAGTTGTGTGGGTTAAAAAAATTTTTTTTTTTCCTCCTGAAGTAAGAAAGAGAACAAAATGCAAAAATCTGTTCTTTTCTTCCCAAAGTCTTTAAGTAGCAAATAAGCAAGGTGTCAGGACTGGGAAAGCCTTCTGTCTAGGCTCCGAGTAAATGAACTGGCCTTTTGGTAAAGAACTTGAGTTAAAATTAAACAGATACATATGCACCGCTTGCAATAGAATGATCCTGTGTGCAATGCCTTAAAAAGAAATCTGAGCATTTTTCCGAGCAGGGCAAGCACAGAGAAGCAGACAACAGCCCCTCCTCCAGAAATCTGTAAACAGCCCTCTCCTTCCACAATGGAGAAAGTTTCTCAAATGTCCTTCTGGTCTGACAGCAGATGGCACAGGCCTATCTCTGGGTGCTTCTGGACAAAGCCACTTAGGCTGCTCCTAGGGACAAGGTCAGTTTGTTGTTGTTGAGTCCCTAAGTCGTGTCCGACTCTTTGAGACCATATGGACTGCAGCACGCCAGGTTTCCCTGCCCTTCACCATCTCCTGGAGTTGCATTCAAACTCATGTTCTTTGAGTCGGTGAGGCCATCCAGCCACCTCACCCTCTGTCGCCCCCTTCTCCTCCTGCCCCCAATCTTCCCCAGCATCAGAGTCTTTTCCAGTGAGTCAGCTCTGGGGCACAGTCAGGTACCTGGGACTGCTATGTCTACCCCAGGTCCACCCTCATCCCCAGTGGAGTCTTCAAAATCTGCAGAGACATACGAATCATCTGTGTTGGCCCATTTTAATGTAGATTTGAATCCAGTTTCAAATTCCAAGACCTGGAATGGTACCTGGCTCATGGGTCACACTTGACTGACATCTGGTGCACAGGTGAATCTCACGCCTTGCTACTGCATCCAGTCTTCTAACTTCTTTTCCTTTTCTCTTTCCAACTGTAATTGACTCTGGAAGTCAATCTTTTTCCATATGGTCACAGCAGAAAGCCATCCAACAACCTCAGGGAGGGCTCATGGGGGCTCTTGGAGCACACTCCAGCTCTTCTCGCTGTAGAAGGCGCTGTGTCAGGCCAACTCTAGGGACACTGGCAGATACTAGGTTGCCTGAGCCATGCAGACTCGGGAAGATAAATCACTTTGGGGGTGAACTCCTCACTGAGGGCAAGCTGTCTAGAAGTTCTGTCCCTGACCCCTGGATGAGGCACAGAGAGCAGACCCCCTGTGGGTGCGCATTTTCTTTCACACTCACCTGTGTGTGACCCCCACATTCTTACCCATTGCTTCTCTGAGTAGAAAGACCACTTAAACTTCACTGTAGGGTTTGGACTGACTGGGCCCAGGGACGCGAAGGGCCCTGCACCATCACGCCAGTGCCACTGGCGCAGAACACAGCCTCCTCGTTCCCAAGCCGTGCCACAAAACTGGATTTCCCCTGAACCAGCATCACAGGCCCCAAAGAAGCTGCCCACGCCAAGACCATCTTCTTGACACACAGACCCCAGTTCTGGGTGCATTCTGCTTGTCCCTCCTCCCCCAGCCTGGAAGCTTCACCCTCCAGGTGTCTGGCATTTTCACCAGTAGAAACACCTATCAGGAGTCATAGGCACTGGCTACCTGCCTTCCCTGCTCCTGCCTCCTGGAAGCAGTGTGTGTGTGTGTGTGTGTGTGTGTGCGCTCAGTTGTGTCTGACTCTTAGCCCACCAAGGCTCCTCTGTCCATGGGATTCTCCAGGCAAGAATACTGGAATGGGTTGCCATGCCCTCCTCCTCCAGGGGATTTTCTAGACCCCAGTATCGAACCCGCATCTCCTGCGTTGCAGACAGATTCTTTACCATTGAGCCACTGGGGAAGCCCTCGTTGGAAGCCCCGTTTGGCTCATTTATGCTTTTCCTTCTGTTTGCTGAGCAGTTATTCCTCCCTCCCCAGACACCACCCCCATCATTCCTTGCTACTCCTGCAGATGTGACCCACAGGCTAGATTTCACCTAACACCTTGGGTCAACAATATGAAGCCTGAAAGCCTGGGGAAGTGCTTCCCAACTGGTGGTGGGAAAGTCAGAGGCCGCTTGCCACTGCCTGAGCCTCTCTAGCATCTGTGCGGCTCCCTGGGAAGCAGTGTTAACTCTTGTTCCTGGAGTGCTGTGTGGGAGCTGGGTGAGATGCTGGGAGGTGATAGAAAATATATATTTGTCTCTGCCCCCGGCTCCTGGCACAGAGCACCTAAAATTCTTGTAATTTCCTAAGTGGTAAGAACACTAAGAGCATCTTTTGTTCTAACGAGGCAACTCTGAGTGGGCTCCTGGAAGGGGGGCTGGAAAGACCAAGCCATGATTAGAAACTTGGAATTTTCAGCCCCGCCTCATCCTCCAGAGAGAGAAGGGGGTGGAAATGGAGTTAATTATCCATCATGCCCATGTGAGGAAGCTTCCGTAAAGTCCCAACAGAAGGGAGTTCAGAGAGCTTCCAGGTGGGTGAAAACATCCCCACCAGGAGGGTGACCTTCCCCACTATCCCCCCAAACCTTGCCCCATGTATCTCTTCATCTGGCTCTTCACCTGTGTCCTCTATCATATTCTAGCTGGCAAAGAATCTGCCTGCAGTGCAGGAGACCCCAGTTAAACTCCTGGGTCGGGAAGATCCACTGGAAAAGGGATAGGCTACCCACTCCAGTATCCTTGGCCTTCCCTGGTGGCTCAGCTGGTAAGGAATCCATGGGAAACCTCAGTTTGATCCCTGGGACAGGAGAATTCCATGGACTGTATAGTCCATGGGGTCACAAAGAGTCAGACACGACAGAACGACTTTCACTTTCACCTCTATCTATCAGGCAAGAATACTGAAGTGGGTTGCCATTTCTGCCTCCGGTCTTCCCGACCCAGAGATCAAACTGTGTTTCCCACATCTCCTGGATTGCAGGTGGATTCTTTACCACTGAGCTACTGGAGAAGCCTTCCTTTAATAGATGAGTAAACATAAATAGAGGCTTCCACGGTGGCTTGTCCACCTTCCAATGCAGAAGACCCAGGTTTGATCCTTGGGGTGGGAAGATCCCCTGGGGAAGGAAATGGCAACCCAGTCCAGTCTTCTTGCCTGGGGAATCCCATGCACAGAGGAGCCTGGCAGGGCTACAGTCCCTGGGGTCGCAAAGACTCCTATACAACTGACTGAACAATAACAACAAAGCATAAATAGGCATTTCCCTGAATTCAGATAGTGGCTCCAGCAAATTAATTGAACCTGAGTAGGGGATCATGGGGATTTCTGATTTGTAGCCAAACTAAGCAGAAATTGTGGGGAACCTGGGGACCTTCGACTTGTAACTGGCATCTGAAATGGGTGGGAGCAGTCTCTGGGGTGCTGAGCCCATACCTGTGGGATCTGACACTGTCTCTGGGTAGATAGTGTCAGGATTAAGTTAAATAGTACAACCCCCAGCTGCTGTCACAGAGAACTAACTTCCCCAGTGCGGGGAAGCCCCCCAACTCAGAAGTGTCATGGATGTCTTGTGTGAGCAGTAAAGACTTGCAGAAAGAGAAACAAAGGAGGTCGTGGAAAACTGGGGTTTTCCCTACAAAGGGGATTGAGTTTTTTTCTATCTAGACGCATGTGTGCTTTGCCTCATACATCCATTTCAGAGATCTGCCAAGAATGTCCAGAGGACCTGATTAATTTTGACCAGGTTTACTATTTCAGTTCCATTAAATATAGCACCTTGAAATATAGTTTTCTTAACGAGGAAACCACAGAAGTGGTTTTTAATGGATTTTAGTGCAATTCAAGGATGTTATTAAGGCAAGAGCTGTGAGTCACAGAAACTGCGGGCTATTTCTGATGCAGTTCTTATTTCTATTGTTAAAACCTCCCTCTGCCCCCATAGGGAGACCATTCAAACATTGCTATGACGGAGACGGAGGTATTCAGGATGGAGATTTTAGACTCTTATAACCCAGGCCCCTTCTTGTGAATGTATGAATCTCAGCCTGTTCCCATCCCACCCTCAAATCCTGAAAGATTCCCAGCTAAATATCACTATACGTTTCCCTATTCCCTTTGCCCAGAAAAACCCACTGTTGAACTCTACTTTGGGTAGTTTACACTGCAAGGACTAATCTCTTTTAGAAGCTACTTTATAATACTGTTTCTATAATGTTGAATATGCTTTTCTCCCCTCACCACACATGGCTCCTTCTGTGTCCCTGACCAGGGGTGAAATCTGTGGGAAGACCTCCCCACACACACCGCCACCTCCCCTGAGGTCCCCAACCTTCTTGGCACCAGGGATTGGCTTTGGGGAAGACAAGTTTTCCATGGACCAAGCTGGGGCGATGGTTTGGGGCCCATTCAAGCACATTGCATTTATCATGCACTGTATTTCTCATCTAATGCTGCGGCTGATCTGACGGGAGGTACCAGTCCAGAACCCAGAGGTTGGGGAACCCCTGGCAAAGCATCATTGATTAACTGTTGCTCACAGCTAAACTATGCATGCCTTTTCTTGACTGGTGCTGTGATGTCTAGGGCCTCTTCACTGACCCTGGAAGGACTGCCCCTCCCAGGATGGCTAATTCCTGGAGACAGTAAAATGACTTACCTGCATGCCCACATTCCTGGTGCAAATCAACCAACACAGAGCCCACATCCTCACCACTGTCTTCATGGGGCTCCCACATTCTGGCCACTGTCCTCCGCCCTCAGCACCCCAGGGCCAGGTACCAGACGTGTGGGGACACCCCTAATGCCCCAGAGCATTAGGGGTGTAATTATTCAAATGAGCAAATCCTAATTTGTTTCTTCAATTGTTCCTTCCATGGAAACTGCAGTAAAGGCTCTTGCCCACATGGCCCCACTCCTGACTGATCCTGGTGTTTCCCTGTGTGGCCCCACCATGGTGTGGTGTGCCCCCTTCTCTTGGGATCTGTGAGTATAAAATATTGTCTTTTCAGTGGCAGTCATGTCCCCATCTGTTGGCTTCACCATACCTGAACCACAGTAAATATTTTAAACCAACCGTTTTCAGATCAGTAAGGCAGTTGTTTTGACTCAGAAGGCATTTGCAGGGGCTTCCCAGGTGGTGCTAGTGGTGAACACTGCCTGCAACGCAGGGAACATGAGAGACGTGGGTTCCATCCCTGGGTCAGAAGGATCCCCTGGAGGAGGGCACCCACTCCAGTATTCTTGCCTGGAGAATCCCATGGACAGAGGAGCCTGGCGGGCCGCGGTCCTTGGGGTCACAGAGGGGCAGACAGGGCTGAGCACACACCCGGCGCAGTGCAGGCATCTGCAGCCAGTCGCAGGTCCAGTGGGCAGCTCTGCTGATCTTGATGGCACTGCCCTGTTTGTTGGGGGATTAGCTGCCTTCTGGCTGTAAACTTCTAGAACACCCATGACTGAGTCAGTTGGGCTCTCCCTCCTGCGGTCTCTTTCCTTCCAGTGGGCCAGCTTGGGCCAGGTCACAGGGCTGGGGCAGGGAGCCCAGGGAATAGAAGTGGGCAGGACCTCTTCAGGCCTTAGCTGGGAAAGGGGGGAGGGTGTGGAACACAGCATTTTCCCTGCATCCTCTTGGCCAAAGCAAGTCACAGAGTAGCCTAGATTCCAGGGGGTCAGAAATAAATTCAGCCTTCTGATGAAAGGGCCACAGTGTCACTTTGAACACCGTGTGGACACAGGGAACTGGGGAGATGTTTCCCAGTCAGCCCCCACTCTTCTACTCAAAAGAGCCAATTGTGTAAAACACCATCTTCCCCACAGACTCAAATGAAAGTATTTACATTTTGAATTTAAAAGAAAAAAAAGAAGAGATGGCTTGCGTATGAACAATGCTTCACTGGTCCAGTAGAATCAGAATTAGATGGTATTTCATCATCTCGGGGGAATCACATAAACATGAATGATCGGGACAAAATATGGAAATCACTTGGAACACTTGTTAAAATATAGAATATCTAAATCAAGCTCAAGATGAGGCTGAGAAGTCTGTATGCTAACAAGTTCCCATATGCTAACGAGGAGACTCCAGGCAGGTGATCCTAAATACGTCCGTAAAATGCTGGTGTCAAAAAAATGTGTGTATGTGTGTGCGTGTGTGTGTGTGTTAGCATCTCCAGCTTACCAAAAGGGAACTAAGGTTTTAAGGCCGAGACCTGTTTACTGACCTGCCAAAGTTCACTTAGAAGATTAGGTGTACAGGTGGGATTAGCACCCAAGTCTCTTGGCCCTTGACCTACAAGGTGTGGTTAGAGGGGTACAGAGTGCCCCCATTTCCCTTAAAATCTTGCCACAGCCGTCCGTGCTTTACTGTTTTCAACGTGAACAGGATCATTCCCACCCACTTCCAAACCCTGTGAGGAGTCTAGAATGACGTGGGCACTGACAAGGTGGGGGAACAGGGAAGGAGAACATATTAAACCGCTGCCTAGAAGTCCTACCCCTTAGCGTGAATCGATGCATTATATTAGTTGCTAGCTACCAGCTTAGTCCTGGGGGAGTCTTGTTCACCCCTTGAAAGCACGCAGTGAAAAGAGAACAGTGGGACTTCCCTGGCAGTCCAGGGGTTAAGGCAAGGGGTGTGGGTTTGATCCCTAGTTGGAGACCTAAGATCCCACATGGCCCATGGCCAAAAAATACCAAAAAACACAAAACAAGCAATGTTGTAACAAATTCAGTTACAAATTCACATCAAAAAACATCTCAAAGAAGAGAGAGAGAGCAGATGGGAGGTAGGAGGACACTCTGAGCGCCTGTGTGTCTTCGCAGCTGAGCCTCGTGCTCCCCTAACGATGGGGCCAGCGTGTGCCCATTTAACAGGTGGAGAAGTGAGGATGCACAGAAGCCTACCCACACTTCTGATGCAGACTGGATCCTGCCTCTCCTGCCCTTCTCCTGGAAAATGAGGATTCGACAAAGAGAGCTCCGCAAAGGGCTTTGACTCAGTGGGATTCCGTAGGACACTAGAACAGGTACCGATGGTTTCCCCTGGAAGGAACGTGAGCAATCAGCTGGCTTTTAAGATAAATGAAGGATTTAAGCTTGGTGTGGAAAATGACATGCAAGACATACCCCTGGCTGGGAGTTTGTGATAACACAGTCCTGACCTCACTGCCCTTAGATACTGCACAATGTTGTCAGGAAGACAAAACGCAGCCCTGGGCCCAGTCTGCTGAGAACCTTAAGTGACAGTGTCTAATCACTCTTCAAACTGATGAAGAAAACAACCCCCATCAGTTTGGCATTGGCCTCATCTTTGGGTGGTTCCCATGGGGCTCTGTGGACGCTTCAGATGGTGGATCAGTCAGGTTCTCAAAGAGGATGTGCGTGCATGTTAAATCATTACCTCCTTATTAGATGCTGGATAGATGATCAATAGAAATAATAGATGGTAGATGGATAGATAGAAATAATAGATGATAGACCAATAGATGATAGATGAGTAGAAAGAAAGATAGATGGTTATAGAGAGATTAATCTTAAGAAATTGGCTCATGCCGCTGTGGGACTGACAAATCCAAAGTCTGCTGGGCAGCCTGGCTAGAGACCAAGGAGGAGCTGATGTTGCAGTTCGAGTCGGCCATCAGCTGGCAGAGTTCCCTATTCCCCTGGATACTTCCATATTTTTTCTATTAAGACCTTGAACCGATTGGATGATGTCCACCCCCTTTACAGAGGGTAATCTGCTGTACTCATACTCTCCTAGCGAAAGTCGTTCAGTTGTATCCAACTCTTTGCGACCCCATGGACTATACAGTCCATGGGATTCTCCAGGCCAGAATACTGGAGGGGGTTACCTTTCCCTTCTCCAGGAGATCTTCCCGACCCAGGGACTGAACCGAGGTCTCCTGCATTGGGGGTGGATTCTTTACCAGCTGAGCCACCAGGGAAGCCCACTCTCCTAATGTGAATATTAATCTCCTCTAGAAATACCTTCATAGCAACATCTAAACAGGTGTTTGCCCCAAATCTGGGTCCCCTAGTGTAGGCAGGTCGACACAGGAGATGAACTCTCACAGCTGGACAAGGAGTATCCAGAGATGAGGGCAAGGATCTGTGTTCAGAAACTGGCTGAGCGCTGAGCTGGATGTGGTGGGAGGAGAACAGGACTGAGGTGCAGCCCCAGCAGCTCCTGCTTCTGAAACTCTGCAGGTTCAGGGTCAAGAGCTGGTGTGACCTTCCCGGGAGCAAGCTGGTTTCTTCCAGCTGTGTTTGAGTAGGCTGGGCTCTTGCTGAAGGTCTGAGATGGCAGGACTCTGCCAACAGACATGTTATTCCCTTACCCAACCCCCCTGATTGTGCACACTGCACACCCCAGCCTCCCAAAGACACAGGTGGGAGTGAACACACACCAACTCCCAGAGAGACCCGCGGAGGGCCCCAGAGTGACAGGGCCCTGGATTGCTCTGGAAGGCCGCTCCCTGATGGCTATGCATCTGGCCGACCTGACCCCTTGGAGCCACGGTCCTAGGAGAGCAGTAGAAGGGCCAGGCAAGTCCAGCGGGGATGATGTCCAGCAGTGTGAAACCAGGGAGATGTTAGAGCATCAGACACAGCAGGAAAGCCCCTCTGTGTACTTACTAATGAACTTTTGCTTCAGTGACCAGACGGGGAGGGAAACCCTGCAGGAGGGTAGGGGTAAGGTGGTGCTGCCAGCAAGTCAGGGGAGATGGAGGCAGGGGATGAGGCAGAGTTGCCGAGGAGGCTGTGAGAGAGGGTGGTGACCCTCTTGCATCTTCCCATACAAAGAAAAGCACTAAATTCCTTAACTTGATAAATCTGTTTTCCTTTAATTAACAATAATCTCTCAATGTTCAGACCATCTGCCCTTTGTTGTAAAACTTCTATATAACTTGGCTCCTCAGAGCAGTTATTTTAGGGTCACTTGAGATGCTGTTCCGTGGGCTTGAAGCCCTAAAAATTCCCACCAAATAAAACATAACTCTTAACTTTTAGGTTGTAATTATTTTTTAATAATCGACACTATCATCCCACGAGGATAAATTCCCCCTAACATTTTGCTCTTTCCAGTAGTCATGTACACTTGTGAGAGTTGGACCATAAAGAAGGCTGAGGGCCGAAGAATTGATGCTTTCAAACTGTGGTTCTGGAGACAACTGTTGAGAGTCCCTTAGATGGCAAGGAGATCAAACCAGTCCATCCTGAATATTCATTGGAAGGACTGATGCTGAAACTGAAGCTCCAATACTTTGGCCAACTGACAATGCAAAGAATCAATTCGATTCAGTGTAAAAGATCCTGATGCTGGGAAAGATTGAGGGCAGGAGGAGAAGGGGGCGACAGAGGATGAGATAGTTGGATGGCATCACGGATTCAGTGGACACAAGTTTGAGCAAACTCTAGGAGATAGTGAAGGACAGGGAAGCCTGGCATGCTGCAATCTCTGGGGTCGCAGAGTGTCGGACGTGACTGAGCAACTGACCAACAAAAAGTGTTTTGGTAGAATAAACCTGCTGGCCAGCTGCGGATCAGTGTTACAGAAGGACACTTCACCTCACACAGGAGTTAGATTCTTAAAAACCAATATTTGTAATGTGTTCTTGTACTCTTGTTGAATTAATATTGTAATTTATTGGAAGAGCACAGGAAAAAAAAATGAGAGTGGGAAGCCCAAATGCATGCTTGCAAAGGTGTCTCCCAAGGCACCTATTAAAGCATTTAACAAATAAACCAGCCAATTAGAATGGATTCCTGGCCATAAGTTGTTGGGACTGGAAAGGCCACCCTATAGGCTGGGTTTCTATCAGCCCTGCCTAGGGCCCTGCAGTGCGATTCACACACTAGTTTCTTTCCTTTTTAAAAATATGTATGTATATGTTTACTTGGCTGCATCAGGCCTTACTTGTGGTCCACAGACTCTCCGGTTGTGTCTCGTGGGCTTAGCTGCTCTCTGGAATGTGGGATCTTAGTTCCCTGACCAGGGGTTGAACCCACGTCCCCTGCATTGCAAGGTGGATTCTTAACCGCTGGACCACCAAGGAAGTCCCTACAGGCTAGGTTTTTGACCACTGTCAAAACAGTGGTCTGTCTTCCTCTGCCCAAGTCTGTTGATGAAAAGTAGAAAAACCAGGATTCTCAGAACCCATGAAAGTAAAATGAGCAAGAATTTTAAGTGGCAGAAGACACGTGTGGTTTCAGGGGAGGCAAAGACCCACCTCCAGGACCATATCCTGTCCCCCGCAGTGCAGGGAGTGGGCTGTTCCCATGGTAACTGGACGGTTCATGGAGATACTAACTCAGTCTTGTCCCTAGCCGTGCCAGTGGAATTTCTTTCTTCCCTTTGCCAGGGCTCTGAGTTTTAGAGATCAGTGACACCCTTGCCAAAGGAGACAAGGATCCAGCCTTTGATTTCTAAGTCCTACGGGGTACTTTATCTGAAAAGGGAAAGTTTCTGATAAAGGTACAGTGCAATCCTGGGGGGTTGGGATTAGGTAAGCAGTTTGTTGAAGGGAGTGGTCCACGTGTGCTGGAGACCTGCGCCCGAAATAGTCAGAGTGGGATGAATGGGAAGGATGGCTTCTTGGAGGGCTGGGGAAGCTGGACTGTAGGGTCTTTTACCAAAGTGTGGTCCCTGATCAGCAATGAGCATCACCTGGAAACTCATTAGACATGCAGTATCAGGGGCCTCACCAGACCCACTGAGTCACAACTTATTTATCACGATGGCCACATGTCTTGGTACACATTAGAGTGTAAGAACTTCTCTAGTTACACTGCCTGGGGCTTCAGCAGCAATGCCAAGACAGGCTCAGTGCCAAGGAAGAGAGTGGGACTGCATGAGCCGAATGCTCCTCTCTGTCCTTGGACTGGATACGTGACAGCAGCGGTCAGAAGCCTTCCTCCAGTCTTCTGGGCTGTGCAAGCACCAGAGTCTCCTCACCACCCAAGGGTGGACATCCTCCAAAACATGCCTGAGATGGGATTTCCCACCAACTCTGAAGTGAGTTAGTGAATTTACAAAGTAACATCTGATGCATCTTCCACTTCAGTGCTGTGGAGTCGGTGTATACCCTTCATGTGGTTAAATCAATTTCCTGACAAGGCATGTGTGAAACACCTACTCTGTACTATCAACACATTCAATAGATTTTAATTCTTTTTGTTGAAAATTCACTAGAGTGAAAAAGTGTTAGTCGCTCAGTTATGTCCAACTCTTTGAGACCCCATGAACTATAGCCCACAGGCTCCTCTGTCCATGAAATTCTCCAGGCAAGAATACTGAAGTGGGTAACCATTCCTTCTTCTCCAGAGGATCTTCCTGATGCAAGGATCAAACCCAGGTCTCCTGCACTGCAGGCGGATTCTTTACCATTTTACCACCAGGGATCTTTGAAAATTCACCAACATACACATAATTCATTTTGGTGCATAACAATCTCAAGATCTTGGTGGCTTATCACAGATATCCCTTTCCTTACTCAGGGGCCTCAGGCTTGCTGGCTCTGCTGGGCTTGACTCCGAGGTACATGAGGAATTTAGGTCCACTCTGAGCATCACCATGTAGCAGAACCAACAGCCACAGCCACACAGGCTCATTCTTCTTATTGTCGATGGCATAAGTCAAACATCCAGGCAAAACCATAGTGTATCTCATAGCATCTCCAAAAACCTAATGCAGCTTACATGTTATTGGATAAATCAAGTCAGATGGCCACGCCCATGTGGGTGAGAAAGCCTGCTCCACGCACTCTACTGAGAAGCAGTTCAATCCTGGAGCAAAAGAAAAGAGGAGAGAAATGGGAACAGAAATCCAGTCTTGCAAAATACATAAGCCCATTTCCAGCCTTTGCCAACCTAATGCACCCAAGCAAGGCTGTCTAGAATGCTGAAGGCTCTGTTGGCCAAGGACCAAGAATGTGGGCAGGAAAAGAGAAAAGGCTGCTTTCTTTGTAGAATACTGAAGCTGTCATTTTAAATATGCCCTGCTCATTTCTTATTAACCTGATCTGAAGGCAAAAAAAAAAAAAAATGCCAGTTAACTTCAGGATTAATTGGTGCAGTTTTTGGTTAGTCAAGGTTTCCCTGGCTATATTTTTAATATTCAATAACTATGAATTTTAAAGAAAATTTAGTATTAATATATGTTGAGAACATGCTTTCTTCTAGAAAAGTATCAAATCAACAATGTAGGGTATAATAATAGCAGCAAGAATGGTGCCAGAATTTAATGAATGTTTACTGTGTGCTAGACCTATTTAATCCTCAACCAGCCCCATAACTTATGTTATTATCCTCATTTTACAAGTGAGGAAACCGAGACTTAATTACCAATTAAATCATTTTCTCAGGGTCAGACAACCAGCCAGAAGCATTAAAAAACCTTGAAATGAAAATCTCTTAGCCTCACTGTTCTTTTCTGTGAAAATAAGAACCTCCGCCTTGATATTATGAGCTATAAAGATAAAACCTATAACAGCCAGGTATATTGTAGACTTTCTAGAAAGGATGTTACTTTGAAAGAGCACAGCTTCTTGATCTGTAACGTGGAGGCAATTCCTGCACCATTCCTCGCTGTAGGAAACAGGCTGAACTATTCCGATCATCAAGTCCCTAGAAGCAATGACAACAGATAATCAAATTATTAATTTCTCCCAGGCTTCTCTCCAAAATGCTAAATGAGGACTTGAAAGCAGTATTACGGCAGGGTGGAAGGGTTTCCAAGAGAGAAGAACTGAGCTTTTATCTCTTTATTCTGGTAGGAGGAGGAGGTTCAAGATGAGGAAGGAAGAACCAAAAGAAGTGGTTAAACTTACCTTAGTCTTTTCCCAAAAGCCAGCCAGTGGGAGCTCTCCCAGGCTGGGGACTGGGGACCTGGCAGCAGCAAAAAGCCCACATGCCAGAGAAATCAGCCATCACCCTATATTTGGTATCTAGCTAAAGATACCATTCCTGCTGCAAATCCATTTATAGTCCCTAAAGACATTTGAATCCAAAGACCATAAGAGAATGTTATTAGCAAGTTGAGAAGTTGTAAGAAGGAACTTAACATGCCTCTTTGAGAAGTGTGTTTAAAGAAGAATCGAATATAGACTCCACAAACATTGAAGGGATAATAAAGAAATATTTTCAAGTCCACATGTACAAGTTCAACAACTTGGATGAAATGCACCAACTCCTTGAAAACCAGAAATTATCTAAACTCAACCAAGATGAAATAGACAACCCAAATGGTTATATAACAATCAAATCAATTAAATGTATAGTTAAAAACCTCCCACAACAAAATCTCCAGGCCAAATCACGGGCAAATTCTACCAAACATATAAGAAATAGCATTAAATATGCACAATCTATTCCAGGGCATAGAAGAGGAAGGAAATGTTTCAACTAGTTTTATGAAGCTGATTTTGTCAAAACCAAAGACAATACAAAAAAGTATAGACCAATATGTCTCATGCATTTAGGTACAGAAATATTCAACAGAAGATTAGCAAATTGAATTCAGGACAAATTAAAGGGGCCAAGTTAGGAAGAGGGCATGGCTTGGGCAAGGCAGAAGAAGAGGGTCTTTTGGGTGATGAAATTATTCTATATCCAGATTGTGGTGAAGGTCATACAGGCCCAAAAGTTTGTTTAAATTTGTGGACCTGAACAGACAGAAAAAAGTCAATTTTGATGTATCTTAACTTTTAAACACATTTTATTTTTTTAATTTTATTTTATTTTTAAACTTTACAATATTGTATTAGTTTTGCCAAATATCGAATAAACGATAAACACATTTTAAAAGTCATATTTCTTGGGGGGATAGATTTTTTAGAAAAAAATACCCATCGTGATAGACATGATTATCATCCCCTGATGTCCGTTCTCCCTGTCTTCTTTATAATAACGGGTTGTCTCTGTGAGTGTTGGAAGGGCAGATGGCTGCCCAGCCAGAGCCTGGTTTCCGCCTCCCTTGCAGCTGGCTGCAGCCCTAGGTTTTGGCTAGTGAGATATGGGTACCTCCTTGAGAAAGGAAGGTGAGCGCAGCCTCCTTATCCTTCCCTGTCTTCTCCTGAAGGTGGTGCTGGTGAGCTCCTCGCAACCGCAGGATGAGGAACCCGCGCCTTAGGTCAAAGGACAACCACCTGTTGATGAGGCAGCCATCCAGGGCCAGCTGGAAGCCTGAATGACCTCACAGAGTGGAGTCCAACCTTCTGTGCTGAACTGGTCACATGTGATAAAATGAAACTTTGAACTTGTGTAGACTAATGCGTTTTACAGTCTGTCAGAGCAGCTTCATCCTTCCTATAATTAATACACATGTTCACTGTTGGAAAATTTCAAGGGTAAAGCTGAAATCATGCAGAGTCCTGGGCATGGGAGACAGGATATGTGGAGAGAATTCCTTGTCAGCCCTTAGACTGAAGTAACCTGCCCGGGAAACCCCTCTGTCTAGAGACACCATCCCTGAGACACTGCTCTTCAATGCCAGAGTGAAACAAACAAAATTGGCAGCCAAACCCTGCTGAGGATTGTTCCTGAGGGGCCCCGAGTAAGAGAAATCTGTATAACAGAATAGTGTAGAGCTTGGTCTTTGGAGCTGGAAAGCAGTGGGTTCAGTCCTAGCCCCACTTCTTACTGCCTGTGTGAGGCTTGGGCAGGCATCTCAACTTCTCAGAGTTTCAGTTTCCTCTGCCCTGAAACAGGACTAAACAACAGCACCTTCATCGGGCATTGTTATGAGAGTTAAATGTGATGATAGACAGGAAGGGCCTGGCACATCATCAGTGCTCCGTAAACGGGAGCACTGAATCATATATTCATACACTACGTGTCAATTAAGTACTGTGTGCAAGACAGATTTCTATGTGCTGGGGTGCAGAATGACACAGAAAAGATGATTGCAACCCTGGAGCTTATTTTCCAGTGGGGGCGACAGACACTAACCAAAACTTTAAAATAACAACAGACCTGATGAAATTAAGGTGGATGAAGAGAGACATCATTAGTAATAAACAGCTGACATGCGTGGGGTGCTTGGATTCCGTTTCCTCGCTTGGTTCTGCAGGCCATGCAGAAAGCTGGGCAGGTCGGACAGGCAGTGAGGACACGGGCTCGTGCAGGAGAGCCTGTGCAGTGCACCACCCTGTGAGCTGTGCCAGGCGCCCTGCTCCAGGTGGTGTACGCACCATCACTGAGTGTGGACAAAGCCTGTACCTGCCAGAGCCCTGCACTTCCAGGGCAGGTGCATAAACCTGGGATTCTGAGGACAGGGCAGGAGACAGAAGTCTCTGGTACGCCAACCAGATTTCAGATCTTCTGGCGCCTCTCGGGAGCACAAGTGGTCCCCTTTGGGGAGCTCTGCAAACAGTTACCTTTTCCAACCTAATGGAGGGCAGGCTGTTTTCACTAAGATGGATTTCTCTATCCACAGATCAAGAACTGAACAGCAGTTTTCAACCCTGTGGTTCATCAGAATCACGTCTAGATCTTTAAAAAGCAACAACACTCAAGCCCTCACATTTTCAGAAAGTCTGCTCTGGTGTAGCTACAGGATGGAGACAGGGTGCTCTTGCAGTGTTCCCAAGTGATTAGATGTGACCTCATGTTTGGGGTCCACCCGCTCTAGATCCAGTTTTCATCCTTAGACCAATCACAGACCACCTCTTGCCCACAGACAGGGATGGTCCAGATGCTGTGCTGTCTTGTCTCCCTCCTTGCTGCTGTTTAGACAAAAGTGGTCACGATAGAGAAAAAACTAGGAACATTTCCAAGGGAGAAGCAAACTGCTTCCCAGCAGTGGGGACCCTTCAGTCCTTCTCCCCCTGTAGCCTGGAATGCTCTTTCCTCCATCTGTCCACGGACTCTCCAAGGTCCAACCAAACAGCAGGCTGTCTACTTCCAAACCTCCCCTCTGGTGACACCAGCCCACAGGGCCTCTGCTTCATTGAAATCTGGCCCCTTTATGTAGTAACTGGGTTTTACAGTTTATAAAGAATCATTGCATATGTTGCATTATTCAATTCTCTGAACCACCTATGAGACAAATGTAACCACTCTACAAAGGGAGAAGCCACAAATTTAGAATATTAAATGATTTGCCAAGACCCCTTAACCTGTAACTGGCAAATCTGGAGCCCAGTTTCTCCTTGCTCCAGAGTGCTCTCAATTTCTACCCTACCTGAAAAATCCCTTTAAGCAGCATCCTGCCACTAACCCCTTAATTTCTATGGCTGTCAAGGCTGTTAGCTTAACCTTCCCAAGTACTTGATCATAAAATTTACATTTTGTTTCCTCCTATGTTGTCCATTGTGATAGAATGGTTCATTCATGATAGTACCAATTCAAATGAATTTATTAAACATATATTGTTCACCTAATGCCTAACTGAAAATGATTGTTACTTACCAAAAGAAAGAGAGAGAGAAAGAAAGAGAAAGAAAAATTCATTTTCCTGGAAAGATTGACTGCACAAAGTAAGGCACACTTCTCTAGCTTTAGTTCTAAGTTCTAGATTTTGAGGGGGTACCTTGGTGGCTCAGCAGTAAAGAACCCATCTGCAATGCAGAAGACACGTGCAAAAGACGTCAGGTTCAATTCCTGGGTTGGGAAGATCTCTGGAGAAGGAAATGGCAACTCACTCCAGAATTCTTGCCTGGGAAATCCCATGGACAGAGGAGCTTGGCAGGTTCAGTGCAGGGGGTTGCGAAAGAGTGGGACATGACTTAGTGACTCAACAACAACAGTAGCAACTAGATTTGAGAACTAACAGAGATGTGGGCCACGCTGATCTGGTCTTCCCGACTAGTTTACTGTTAGCATAGGAGGCTCAGTGTTATGAGGATTTGGATACTGTTGTATCTTTAACAAGGCCCTTCATGGAGTCATACATTTCTCTAAGTAAGTAAGTAAGTAAGGTTGCTCAGTCGTGCCCAACTCTTTGCAACCCCGTGGACTGTAGCCCACCAGGCTCCTCTGTCCATGGGATTCTCCAGGCAAGAATACTGGAGTGGGTTGCCATTTCCTTCTCCAGGGGAACTTCCTGACCCAGGGATCAAACCCAGGTCTCCCGTGTTGCAGGCAGACGCTTTAACCTCTAAGCCACCAAGGAAGAAGCTTTATTTAGTATAGGTGCTGAAAGGTCTCAAGATAGCAGTAATTCACTTTTTCTGGAAGGTCATTGGCCTCACATTACTTTTTTTTTTTTTTGCAGGAAAATTATGAATGGTTAATTTAAGGTAGAGTCATCTGGAAGCAACATTCAAGTGATTTGCACATTAAGTAAAAAACATTACATTTGCCTCATCCTCAAGATGAATTTTTTAAAAATTCATCACTATAAAGTACATTGATAGAAATGATCAGAAGACAAGTCTTTAAGCAATTGCTAATTTCATTCAAATCCCAAGGATATCAGCACAAAAGGCTTGGTGAAGGGCATTTCTTGTTGTCCTCTCATGTAGCCTGAATTTCTTCTTTCACAGCAGTCAGGTTAAGCAGCTCTGTTTTGTGGTGGGAGCTGGCTGGCTGCCAGCTCTACCATTGTATGGACCTGGAGATGTTTCTAATTAGATGAGAGCAGTGGGCTGCCTCTGGGAGAGATGGAAAGATGTGCTACAAAAAGGAGGATTTGACCCTCGGGGGAGAAAGTTCAAAGTTGAGAAATAGCTACATTCCCAGTTAAATTTCCCACAGGGGATCCATGCAGCCAAGCAGAATACAGACCTTCCCTCTCCATGGACTGAGCTGAAACTGAGTGTGGTGAGACCACACTGGACCCTGTGGTTCCCAGAGTCCTCCAGGTTCTTCCCATGTCTGTGTGTTCACACAGTACCTCCTCCTAGCCCAGATGGGAGTAGGAGTGGATTAGACACTGAAGAAGAAAGATGCATGAACCTGAAGATGAATGCATACCAAAGTCAACTATCCACAATGTCTAAAAGTGAACAAACACCAGTGACTTCTGGGACAAATCACCAAGTCTGGCATACATGCGATTATAATCCCCAAAAAGAAGGAAAAAGGGAAAAATGTATGAAGAAATAATATTTTCAAATTGTATTAAAACTATAAATCCAGAAATCCAGGAATAGCTACAAACCTGAAGGAGGAGGATAAACGCTAAGAAAACCATACTAAATCACACCACAATCAAATTTCTGAATCCTAGTCATAAAGAGGTCATTTTAAAAGAACACAGACAAAGAAGACATTTTAAATACATACAAAAAGAGTGACTAGATTTTTAGGAAGAAATTGAAAAAAACAGAAGAGAATGGAGCAAAACATTTAACAATGAAATGATTGCCCTAGAATTATATGCCCAGTAAATATTTTTTAAATGAGGAAAAATGGAAGACTTTTCAAATGAAAGTTTTTGTTTATCAGCAGACTTGTATCATGAGAAATGGTAAATACAGTTCTTCAAGTGAAGGAAAATGATATTTAATGGAAACTTGTATCTATGCAAGGAAATAAGCAACAGAAATTTTAAATATTTAAAATATGGGTAAAAAATATTTTTTCAGGGTAAGTAAAATATTTTTTTCACTTAAAAAAAAAAACTCCCTAAAAGATAACTGGCTGTTTAAAACAAAAATAATAAGAATATATTGTGGGGTTTATAATATAGAAGTAAAATACATGACAATAGCACAAGAGATGGGAGGGGAAATGGAAATATATTTGTAAGGTTCTTATATGTAAGAAATATCCTTTAAAGGTAGGCGTTTATTGTTAAAGATGAATATGATAAACTCTACATACACACACACCCAGAACAAAAGATATTGCTAAATGAATGGTAGAGATAATAAAAGAATAATAAAGAATATTCAATATAAAATAAGGCAGAAAAGAGGAAAAAAGAAAGAGGTGGAAAATATTATTTAAAATAGAAAGCAGAGGCTTCCCTGGTGGTCCAGTGGTTAAGAATCCACCTTGCAGTGCAAGGGATCCCGATCCAGTCCCTGGCCTGGGAAGATCCCACATGCCATAGGATAACTGGGTCCATGCACCCCAACTACTGAGCCCACGCGCCTAGGGCCTGTGCCCTGCAGCAGGAGAAGCCACTGCAGTGGGAAACCCGTGTGCCACACTAGAGACTAGCCCACACATGGCAAGGAAATAAATGATTGTTTAAAAAGAGCCGAAAATAGAAAACAGACAATACGGTAAACTTAAACCCAACCATATCAATAATTACATTAGACATAAATGGCCTACGCCTATGCTGTCTGATATATTAAACACTAGCCTCACGGGGCTCTTTAATTAAAATTTTGATAAAATCAACAACTTATTTCTTCAGTCACACTATCAATATTTTGAGTGCTTAATAGCCACCTAGCTAGCATAGCATATTGGACATACCATTTATAACATTTCCATGATCACAAAACTCTTATTAGAAAAGGCTGGTCTAAATACTCCAATTAAAAGCAAAAACATGAGACTGAATTAAAACAAACAAACAAAAAAAAACCCAGCCATCTTCCAGAAGAAAACACACACACACACAAACATGTATATATGAGGAAGAGGTGGGTCAGAAGTTAAAGGATAGAAAAATTTTTACCATATAGACACTGGCCATAAGAAAGCTGGAGTGGTTCTGTTAATATCAGACAAACCAGATTCGTGAACCAGACACATTAACCAAGGATAAAGAGGAATGTTTCAAAATGATAAATGGGTCATTTTACTTAACTTTTATAAGACTAGAGAGGACTTAACCATGCTAAAGATGTTTGTACCCCATAGCAGAGATTCAAAACCCAGGGAACACGGTACTGGACGTGCCCTCCTACATGAAAAAACATGAAAAATGAAACAAAATACGTGAAACAATGGTTTTCAAGCATTAGACATCAGGCAACAGAGGATAGGCATCCCTGGAGGACAGGAAATGAATGAAGTGTTCCCTGAGTGGAGGAGACCAAGCCAACCGTCCAGGGAGACGAATGTGGCTGGAGACCACGGGACAGATGCTAGAGGAAAGAGCGTTGGATGAAGAGAGGCTCGGATCCCCATCAGTTAGTGAGCAGTGCACTGACTGACCTGTGAAAATGTTTAAGGCTGGAGAAGGAACCGCCTGAAAGGAGGAGGGGGAACATTACCTGGAGCTAATACAAGATGAGGAATAGCATCTGTTAACCAGACAGGAAAACCCCATAACAGAGAGGGCTTTGGATAGAATACTGAAAGGGTCTTGCCTGCATAGTGAGCAAAAACTAACCCTACACTGATTTCACAGGGCTATAGGTGTGTCGAAACATCAGATTTTACACTTTACATACGCACAATTTACTTCATGTAATTATAGTTCAAAGAAGCTGTTTTGAAAAAAGGATTTATATCAGTGATCTTATGCCAGTCAACCCAACAATATGAATAAAATGAGCAAATTCCTTGAAAAACATTAAATACTAAAACTGTATAAAAGAAGAAAGAAACAACTGAAGAATTAAATATGTATTTATGAAATTGAATTCATAATTAAAACATTCTCACAAAGAAAATTATAGTCATAGATGCCTTGCCTGGCAAATTTTCTGTAACATTTAAGGAAGAAATACACCAATCCTATTCAAATTCTTTCAGAAATTAGAGAAGGGAACACTTTCCAACTTATTCCATGGAGGCAGCATTATCTTACAGGAAAAGAAAATTACAGGTAAACATCATTCATGAACATCAATTTAAAAAATCCTTAAACAATTTTAGAAAATAAATCCCAACTATATAAAAATAGCACATCATGACCCATTGGGTTTTATCCCAGGAATGCAAGTTTCACTTAACATTGGAAAATTCATCAATGTAACTCACCATAAGAGCAAACTTAAAAATAATGAAAAACCAATAGGTTCAGGAAAATCATTTGACAAAATTTAAAACCCAGTTATGAAAGAACTCTCAGAAAGCTAGGGACAGGAGAGAATGTCTTAAACCTAATAAAAGGGTCTATGAGAAGCTTATAACTAACATTATCATAAGAGAAGTGATGAATAAACCTATGCTGCCCTCCAAAGTTTAGGAACAAGCCAGCGCGTCCAAGTTCAGTGCTTTTATTCAACATCCTACTGGAGGTCAAAGCCAGCGTAGTAAGGCAAAGGAAAAAAGATATAAATGGCCCACAGATTGGAAAGGAAGTTTAACTGTTATTATTTGGAGACACTATATTTGTATATGAAGAATATCTTTAGAATCTTCAAAAAGGACATTAGAACTGAATGAGCTTAGCAAAATCACTGGATAAAATTCACAATTAGTAAACAAAATTAATCGTATTTCCATATACTAGCAACAATTGGAAATTGAAGTTTAAAAATAATGCTATTTACAGTACCACCAAAAATCAGAAGTAGTTAGGGATATATTTACCTAAAATATTTTAAAGAAATATCCACTGTACACCATAAAGCACTGCTAAAACAAAGAACCCCTAAATAAATGGAGAAGGAAACGGCAACTCACTCTTAATATTCTTGGCTGGAAAAACCCCATGGAGCCTGGCATGCTGCAGTCCATGGGGTCGCAGAGAGTTTGACATGACTTAGCGACTGAACAACAACAAATAAATGGATAGTTATAGCACTTTCATGGGAAGAAAGACTCATTAAGATGGCGATTCTCTTCAAATTGATCTATAGACGTAATACAATCCCTAATTCTCAACAGACTTCTTTTTGCAAAATTATGTAATTCTGAAATTTATATAGAAATGCAAAGAATCTAGATTATCCTGAGAATTTTGAAAAGCCGATAACAAGGTTGCTGCTGCTGCTGCTAAGTCACTTCAGTCGTATCTGACTCTGTGCGACCTCATAGATAGCAGCCCACCAGGCTCCCCCCCCGCCCCGTCCCTGGGATTCTCCAGGCAAGAACACTGGAGTGGGTTGCCATTTCCTTCTCCAGTGCATGAAAGTGAAAAGTGGTTAAGTACTTATATTACTTGATTTAAAGACTTACTATAAAATTTACAGTTATCAAGATAATGTGGCATCAATGTAAGAACAGATACATTGACCAGAAGAGCATCTAAATATATACCCACATATCAATTAGTTGTTAATAAAGAAGCCAAGGTTATTTAATAGGAAAAAGTCTTTTAATATGTGGTCTAGAACAGCCGGATTTTCATAATGAGGAAAAAAATGAAGTTCAACCTCTTCCTCCCAGCACAAATAAGCTCATAATACAACTCAAAATGGATCACAGACCTAAATGTAAAAGCTGTAATTATAAATCTTTTGGAAGAAAATACTGGAGAATATCTTACTGACTTGGGAGTAGAGAATAGTTTCTTAGAAAAGACACTGAAAGCAATAACCGTAAAAAGGAAAATTGAGACCCTACATCAAAAATTAAGACATTTACATCAAAATGTAAAACTTCACCTCAAAAGTTAACTCTAAGAAAATGAATAGGCAAACTGAAGATTGTGATAAAAATGTGAACAGAAACTCTGTCAAAGGACTTATCTCCTGAGCAGATAAATAAACTCCCATAACGCAAAAAAGAATTCAATTTTAAAAAATGGGAGCAAAAGATTTGGAACTTACATTTTTTTAAAAAGATGTACAAGTGGCAGATAAGTTCATGAAAAGATGGTCAGCATATTAGAAATCAGGAAAATATAAATTAAAAACACAATGATATAGCAGTTCATACCCATTCAAAAAGCTAAAATTAAAAAGATTGATTTTGGCAAGTATTGGCAAGGATTTAGAGTGTGGCAGACAGACTTAACAGAAGTCCTGTTATCATAACAGGGTCCTGGTGCGCACAAGAGGAAATCAGTCCTGAATATTCTTTGGAAGGACTGATGCTGAAGCTGAACCTCCGGTAATTTGGCCACCTGATACGAAGAACTGACTCATTGAAAAGACCCTGATGGTGGAGAAGATTGAAGGCGGGAGGAGAAGGGGATAACAGAGCATGAGATGGTTGGATGGCATCACCAACTCAATGGACATGAGTTTGAGTGGGCTTTGACGGTTGGTGAGGGAGAGGGAAGTCTGGTGTGCTGCCGTCCATGGGGTCACAAAGAGTTGGACACAACTGAGCAACTGAACTGAACTGGACTGCAGCACGCCAGGCTTCCCTGTTCATCACCAACTCCTGGAGCTTACTCAAACTCATGTCCATTGAGTCAGTGATGCCATCCAACCATCTCATCCTCTGTTGTCTCCTTCTCCTCCTGCTCTCAATCTTTCCCAGCATCAAGGTCTTTTCAAATGAGCCAGTTCTTCACATCAGGTGGCCAAAGTATTGGAGTTTCAGCTTCAGCATCAGTCCTTCCAATGAATATTCAGGACATCCTTTAGGATGGACTGATTGGATCTCCTTGGAGTCCAAGGGACTCTCAAGAGTCTTCTCCAACACCACAGTTCAAAAGCATCAATTCTTTGGCGCTCAGCTTTCTTTATGGTCCAACTCTCACATCCATACATGACTACTGGAAAAACCACATCTTTGACTACATGGACCTTTGTTGGCAAAGTAATGTCTCTGCTTTTGAATATGCTGCCTAGGTTGGTCATAACTTTACTTCCAAGGAGTAAGTGTCTTTTAATTTCATGGTTACAGTCACCATCTGCAGTGATTTTGGAGCCCCCTAAAATAAAGCCTCTCACTATTTCCATTGTTTCCCCATCTATTTGCCATGAAGTGATGGGACTCGATGCCATGATCTTAGTTTTCTGAATGTTGAGTTTTAAGCCAACTTTTTCACTCTCACTTTCATCAAGAGGCTCTTTAGTTCTTCTTCGCTTTCTGCCATAAGGGTGGTGTCATCTGTATATCTGAGGTTATTGATATTTCTCCCGGCAATCTTGATTCCAGCTTCTGCTTCATCCAGCCCAGCATTTCTCATGATGTACTCTCAGTTCAGTTCAGTCGCTCAGTCGTGTCCGACTCTTTGCGACCCCATGAATCGCAGCACAAGTTAAATAAGCAGGGTGACAATATACAGCCTTGATGTACTCCTTTTCCTATTTGGAACCAGTCTCTTGTTCCGTGTCCAGTTCTAACTGTTGCTTCCTGATCTGCATACAGATTTCTCAGGAGGCAGGTAAGGTGGTCTGGTATTCCCATCTCTTTCAGAATTTTCTGCAGTTTATTTTGATCCACGCAGTCAAAGGCTTTGGCATAGTCATTAAAGCAGAAGTAGATGTTTTTCTGAAACTCTCTTGGTTTTTCAATGATCCAGAGGATGTTGGCAATTTGATCTCTGGTTCCTCTGCCTCCTCTAAATGCAGCTTGAACATCTGAAATTTCATGGTTCACATACTGATGAAGCCTGGCTTCATCAATTTTGAGCATTACTCTACTAGCGTGTGAGATGAGTGCAATTGTGTGGTGGTTTGAACATTCTTTGGCATTGCCTTTCTTTGGGATTGGAATGAAAACTGACCTTTTCCAGTCCTGTGGCCACTGCTGAGTTTCCCAAATTTGCTGGCATATTGAGTGCAGCACTTTCACAGCATCATCTTTTAGGATCAACTGGAATTCCATCACCTCCACAAGCTTTGTTCATAGTGATACTCCCTAAGGCCCACTTGACTTCACATTTCAGGATGTCTGGCTCTAGGTGAGTGATCACACCATCGTGGTTATCTGGATCATGAAGATCTTTTTTGTATAGTTCTTCTGTATATTCTTGCCACCTCTTCTTAATATCTTCTGCTTCTGTTAGGTCCATACCATTTCTGCCCTTTATTGAGCCCATCTTTGCGTGAAATGTTCCCTTGGGATCTCTAATTTTCTTGAAGAGATCTCTAGTCTTTCCCATTCTATTGTTTTCCTCTGTTTCTTTGCATTGATCACTGAGGAAGTCTTTCTTATCTCTCCTTACTATTCTTTGGAACTCTGCATTCAAATGGGTACATCTTTCCTTTTTTCCTTTGCCTTTCCCATCTTTTCTTTTCTCAGCTATTCGTAAAGCCTCCTTGGACAACCATTTTGCCTTTTTTCATTTCTTTTTCTTCGGTATGGTCTTGATCACTGCCTCCTGTACAGTGTCACAAACCTCTGTCCATAGTTCTTCAGGCACTCTATCAGATCTATTCCCTTGAATCTATTTGTCACTTCCACTGTATAATAGTAAGGGATTTGATTTATGTCATACCTGAATGGTCTAGTGGTTTTCCCTACTTTCTTCAATTTAAGTCTCTATTTGGCAATAAGGAGTTCATGAGCCATAGTCAGCTCCCGGTCTTATTTTTGCTGACTCTATAGAGCTTCTCCATCTTTGGCTGCAAAGAATATAATCAATCTGATTTTGATATTGACCATCTGGTGATGTCCATACGTAGAGTCTTCTCTTGTGTTGTTGGAAGAGGGTGTTTGCTATGACCAGTGCATTCTATTGCGAAAACTCTGTTAGCCTTTGACCTACTTTGTTTTGTACTCAAAGGCCAAATTTGCCTGTTACTCCAGGTATCTCTTGACTTTCTGCTTTGGCATTCCAGTCCCCTATATGAAAAGGACTTCTTGTTTGGGTGTTAGTTTTAGAAGGTCTTGTAGGTCTTCATAGAACCATTCAACATGAGCTGAATAGCATTACTGGTTGGGGCATAGACTTGGATTACTGTGATATTGAATGATTTACCTTGGAAGTGAACAGAGATCATTCTGTCGTTTTTGAGATTGCATCCAAGTACTGCATTTCAGACTTTTGTTGACCATGATGGCTACTCCATGTCTTCTAAGGGATTCTTGCCCACAGTAGTAGGTATAATAGTCATCTGAGTCAAATTCACCCATTCCAGTCCATTTTAGTTTGCTGATTCCTAAAATGTTGATGTTCACTCTTGCCATCTCCTGTTTGACTGCTGCTGCAGTCCGTGGGGTCACAAAGAGTTGGATACGACTGAGTGACTGAACTGAACTGAACTGGGACAGACTTAAAGATGGTCCCCAGTAACCCCTGCTTCCTGGTGTTTATGCCCCTAGGTATTCCCCTCTCTTTAAGTATAGGTGAGATCTATTGAAATGGAGCAGGACCCTATGGGCCTTGCCAGCCCCCTTGTCCTCGGTCTACATTTTGTCTGTGAAAAAACTTTAGCCCAAGAATAATTTTAATCAGAGAAGTGAGAAAGTGAGAAAATACAGAAAAACAGTTAAAGGAGACCAAATAATAATAATGTGGTCATTAAGCACAGTCAAGGACTTTTAGTTTCTTCTCAAGGACTATAGATAATATTCTCAGCCATATCCTGAGAGCTGTCATAAATACTGAAACCCCCACCAGGTGGAAGAAGTTAACTACAGGATAACCAGAATCATGGCACAAGCTGCCACAGCTCTGACAACTGGCCTCAAGTAAATGGAAACAAACCAACCTGGAACTGAAGATTAACTGTACCTAAAACAATCAAGATGCTGGTCAGAGCACCAGAGACCAACTTCAAGATGACTGTCAGAGCTGACTGTGCTGTTTCTGCATGTAGCCACCCCCCTCTGTCTTTAAAAGCTCTTGCCCACTGTCAGTTAGGGGCAAGACCTTTGGACAGGTGTCTGCCTTCCCCTCATCTCCCAGTTGCCAGCATCCAAAGTAAAGCAAAAATTTCCTTTCCACCCACCTGGCTTCTTTAATGGCTTTGGAGCATTGATCTGCCCGACCCCAGTTCGGTAACACCATGACTTGCTTACCTCCAACAGAAACAGCAGAGGTGACGGGGGGTCACTTGTGTTCATGTTACATAAAATTGTACTTCCATCTTGATGACCATCACTTTTGCTGGATTTGATAAAGGAAGCCTACATGGGAAGATGCCCAGGGGGCAAAGGTCTTGAGTGTAGCCACTAGCCACCATCCAACAGAGAGCTCAAGTCTCACCTCCGCCCCCCACCTTCCCCCGCCCACAAGGGAAACGAATCCTGCCAACAACCACATGGGCTCGAAAGTAGATCCTTCCCCAGTCAAGCCTCAGATGAGCCTCTGGTTTCCCCTTAACCATGAGAGAGACCCTGAAACAAAGCACACAGCTCAACAGTGCTGAAATTCTCAACCTGTACAAACTGTATGATAATAAATGCATTGTTTTAAGCCTTTGGGGTTGTAGTAACTTCTGAGGCAGCAATGGATGGAACAAATGGATCTACCCTACATTCTGGTGGGAATGTAAAATGGCATCACCAAGGGTGGAGAAACAGTTTAGCAATTTCTTGTAAACATGCACTTACTTGAAGACCCAGCAGTTGCACTCTAGGTATCAAGAAAAATTTTTGATGAACAGTCCAACAGGCAGGCTTATTAAGAGGGTACAGAAAATAAACCCAGTCACGTTTTCCTATTTGCCCATGCTTTCCTTGGAAATCCACATGAGGCAAAATAAAGCAAATCTAACTGCTTTTCCACCCCCAGAGCTCCTATTGCTCCCCTCAGCCGAGTCAGTGAGCGGAGCTTTTCCAGGCATTCCGGCAGGTATGTGAGCAGGTATGGGAGCTTCACCCAAAGACCCTAACGTTATAGATGAATGGAGATGCAAGAACTGACAGTCTAATGCTGTTTCCAATATGACGTGAACATTCAAAAATAGCTTAGATATCAATCCCTGCTGTGTTTACTAATAAAACAGTTCAATAAGATTCGCATCTCCCTTCTTTTCTTCTGATCCCTGAGCAGTGACTCCACATGGCTGGTCTGACCCCTTTCCCATTCCAGGGTGGAAGGTTACTCATCTTCCTCTCAGAGACACTGCTACGTTTTATTCTTTGGTGTTTCTAGAGCACAGCAAGGAAAAGGAAGCTGCTTTGGGGTGCTGCGGGTCTGTGCAGCCCAGCCTGGGAGAAGGACAGCTCAGTGAGGTTGTGCAGGCTGGGGTGGGGGTGGGATGGGAAACACTCAGGGCCCAGGAGAGGGTGCCTTGAGGTGCACCTTAGCCGCTGGGAACTGAAAAGCCCCTACTGGGACTCCCGGAGACCCAACAGGCAGACGGCAAAGCAGTTGTCAAGATCACAGTCATGTGGAACCCGGCGATCTCTTCCTCGTCTGGCCCTCATGTTTGCTGGGCACCCTTCTGGCCCAGGCAGGGCGCCCACACTGCAGAGACGGTGTGGGACATGCAGCAGGCCAGCCCTCCAGAAGCCTAACGCTAGGGCTTCCGTTCAGGCCTGGCCTGGCCCATCCGGCCCAATCTGACCGCACTGACACCAGCCACTTGCTTCTTGGTCACGACCGCCCCGACCCAGACTCACGGGCCTCTGAAGCTGGCTGTTCTGTTTCCTGAGCCCCAAAGTGGCTGTCCCACAGATGGCCCAGAACTGAGAGGTTTCCCAGGACGCAGGATGTTCAGAGCTAACAGCAGAGCATCTCCCTCAAGCCAGGCTGGAGACGGCCACCCTACTTCAGGACGAAAGCTGGCCTCACAGGGAAGGAAAGGAGACGCGGAGAGGCTCAGAGCAGCCCCTCACCTGCAGCGCACGGCAGCCCCACGCGCCCCACACAGGCACACTTTTCTGTACTGCCTGTGTTCACACACACACGTGTGGTGTGGAATTTCCCAGGTGAAACAGGCCTCGGTGATGCCTGGAGCCTGAGCACACAGTGAACACTGATCAGCGGACCCAGCACACAGCGGGGCCTGGGGCCTGACCCCTCTCCCCGCTGACCAGTTCTACCCTCAGCATCACCCCACCCCACCTCCACCTACAATCCCGCTGCAGAGCCTGCCAGGTCATTCCGGACCTCTAGGTTTGTTTAGACGGCTCCCTCCGGCTGCCCTGCCAGCTCCTCACAGACGCCCACTCCTTCCTCCCTGTCCCCACCTTGCCCTTCACCCCTGCGTCCGTCATGGCGTCCCCTGCCCCAGGAGGCACTGGGCAGTGGTTAGGAGCACAGAGTGTGGGACTCAGACCCATTTGGGAAACTCTGAGTTTCCCATAGTGCTGCTTTCCAAGGGCAAGTGGTCAAAGTAGGCTCTTCAAGCCTCGGTTTACTCATTTGGAAAATGGGAACAACAGTGTCTATCTAACAAAGCAAGACAATATGTCTTTTTAGGGAGTGACACAGCTAAAGCCTCAACTGACATCGGCACGCTAGTCTGATACACGCGTTTGTTTACAGGCCTTTATCCGCCGGTCCTTATATCCTGAGGGCCTGGCAGTGAGATGCTTATTGAATGGACGGGCTGAAAAGATGAGTGTGTGACTTCTGGGCTTTCCCTGTGGCTCAGCGGTAAAGAATCCACCTGCAGTGCAGGAGTCACAGGAGATGCAGGTTTGATCCCTGGGCTGGGAAGATCCCCTGGAGGAGGAGGGCATGGCAGCCCACTCCAGTATTCTTGCCTGGGAAATCCCGTGGACAGAGGAGCCTGGGATGCTACAGTCCATGGGGTCACCTAGAGTCAGACAAGACAGCGCACACACACACGTGACTTCTTCTAGAACTGGCTCCCGAGAGCACACACTCGGTGATCTTAGGAAGCTGCAGGAGTGACCAGTTTTGCCTTCTCAGCTCAGAGGGTGAGTGACCAGGACATGCTCAGGCTGTCTGCACTGAGGAGTGGAAGGCAGTTTGGCACATGCAGAACAAAAAGCTTTTCAGAGTCAGTTCAGCAGTTGCACTTCTAGGAATTTTTGCTCAGGGAATCATCAGAGTTAGACAAATGTGTCTACACAGGTTTTAATATCACTGTTAATGAGACCGAGGATTATAAATAGCCTAACTAGTCACAGCCACTAGTGGTTAAATCAGTTAACATGGTGCGTGGCCCTGCAGCTGAGGGACTGGAAACTCGGGTCCTGAAGCCAGACCGGCTGGGCTCTCTCCTGCCCCTGCCACCGCCCAGCTGTGCAACCTGGGTAAGCACTTAACGTCTCTGTGCCTCTAAGCCTCGGGGAGAGTGGAACGCATTACGCGTTCGCTGTGGGTTAGCTACTTTCATTGTTTTCCTACCGTTGAAAGTCATGTTGTAGGAGGTTAAGGACATGAGACATTTTTCTCAAGTATACTACCAATTATTTTGCAACAGGATACAACTGTGAATATTTAGCACAAGCCTCATTTAAATTCGAAAATGTTGCTTTTAGCTCTAGAGGAATAGGTGTGATCACCTACAGTGGTTATCTTTGCACAGTAGAGTTACAGGGGACTTTTCTTTTGGTGTTTTTCTGTGTTTTTCATTTTCTGTGATAAACAGCATCCGGCCACACTCCTGCTGAAATGATAAGGTGGGCAGCACCGTGACCGCGGGGGATTTTGAACTGGGTCTAGGTGAGCCCTACTCCTCACTTGTGGAGTGAACCAAGGGGCAGAGGCAGGCCCCCAAGGCCCCTCTGGCCCCCAGCTCCTCTGAAGGACATGGTTCCTACACAGAGACATGCCAGCTGCTTGAAGAGAGGCATCGTAGAGAGAAAACTCGGGGGGAAAGAAAGTTATCTTTAATTAAATGACATGAAAGTCAGTGTCCACATAAAGGCCCTTTCTGACTGCTGTTAGCCCAACATGGATGCCTGGGACCAGCCTCCCGCCCTCACCTGAGGAAGTTTAAGGTTGATGGTTGAAACGTTTCAGGAAGCTTTCTCGTCGCATGACACCGACCCCTGGTTTATCTCAAGGTTGCACGCATGTGTGCTCAGTTGTTAAGTTGTGTCTAACTCTTGTGGCCCCACGAGCTACAGCCCACCAGGCTCCTCTGTCCATGGGATTTCCCAGGCAGGAATACTGGAGCAGGTTGCATTTCCCTTCTCCAGGGATTCTCAATCCTGACCAGGGATTGAACCCACATGTCCTGCATTGGCAGGCAGATTCTTTTACCTCCAGTGCCACCTGGCAAGTCCCATCTCAAGGTGAGTTCACGGTCTTTTTTTCTTACTCAAGAGGCAATTCTTCTGCTTCTGGGTTGATTCACAGTGAGTGGTGTTCAATTGTGCTCTGGGAACGTTGTGTGCTTTGTTTGGAGACTGGTTCATAGTTACGTCTCGTATTTCAGTAGGCAGACACCGTTTCCATTTAGCAAGGGCTCCTGGCCTACTTGTAAGGGCTGTGCTTCCAATGATGGATTTTTCTGAGGTGTTATTTTGATGTTTGATTTAGCAGGTGCATGCTGGGGCTGCCCAGGCGTTGAAGTGCCTCTGGGTGAAGGATGGAGTCTTAGGCCTGTGGGGACAAAGAGGCTTCCTGGGCCAGGCTGCTTGTTGTGGTGGGATCCCCCTTGCCTGGGTTCCCCAGAGGTCCCTCCGTCTCTCCATGGGCAAGGGGAGTGCCAGGACTGGTGGGGGCAAATACCAAGGAGAGGAACTGGAGATGAAGGAGTGATTCCCAGGAGGATGCTGCAGGCAGACATGTGGGCAGCCTGCAGGCGTGAGGTTTGCTGCTGCTTCCTGCTGAGGACCACTCGCCTAGAAGTGTAGGCAGTGGGCCTAGGAGGTGGCAGCTTCTGAAGGTGCTTCGGTGGAGAGAGTTGGCAGGAGCTCCCTGGGGTTACTTGGGACTCTGGAGGCCAAGTCTCAGATGGGTCCTGAGCCAAGGGGGCTTAAGTATAGGTAAGCTGACTGCTCCCCAGTGGGAAGGGCAGTCCTGAGGCTGAGATGAGAGTGGATGGAGGCACCCCTAGCTACTGGGAAGCAG